>NC_133459.1:32639285-32980000 GCF_048565385.1 Saimiri boliviensis | reverse complement strand
ATATTGAGCACTCTCTCGGAGTTGTGATTCTATACCTGGCTGACAGAGTGGGAATACCCCTCCACTACCACCACCTCCACTTCCTCATGAACCACCTGCTGTTGAGTACTATCTCAAGCCAGGATTACTGTTTTCTTCCTACCTAATTGACCTCTTGTTCAGCATCTTCCCCAAGATAAATCTACCCCACAACAGCACTAACATGTTTATTGGATATCTACTTTATGCTGGACATGGTGGTAGCCTTGACACCTACTGTGTGCTGGGCATGCTGGTACCTTGATACCTACTGTGTGTTGTGTATAGTGGTAGCCTTGACACCTACTGTGTGCTCTGCATGCTGGTACCTTGATACCTACTGTGTGTTGTGTATAGTGGTAGCCTTGACATCTACTGTGTGCTGGGTATGTTGGTACCTTGATATCCACTGGCTGCTGGACATGTTCATACCTTAATATCTAATGTGTGCTGGGTACAGTGGTAGCCTTGACACCTACTGTGTGCTGCGCATGTTGGTACCTTGAAACCTACTATGTTTTGGGCATGCTGGTACCTTAATAGCTACTGTGTGTTGTATATAGTTATAGCCTTGACATCGACTGTGTGCTGGGCATGTTAGTACCTTGAAACCTACAGTGTCCTGGGCATGCTTGTACCTTGATACCTACTGTGTGCTGGGTACAGTGATAGTCTCATAGGATTGGCAGTAACAGCAAAGGACAAGACCTGCTTCCTTGCTCCAGGTCTTGCTTAGACATACACAGGGTGGTCTGGCAGTTTTCTGAGCTGTTCAGTGTGAGTTTAGCAGTCAGCATATAGATCATGGTTGGCCAAGCTCCCAGAAAGCTGAGGGCCAGAAAGATGAATTGACTTCATTTTAGGAAAGGCCAGAAGATATGAGATTGGTTGTGAATGCTGATAACTCCATGTGTGTGTCCAACGGGTCAGAGGCTAGACCAGGGGAACCGAGGCTATGCCACAGTACCCAAGACCCTATCTGCGTTCTATCTTGAGTTCTGCACTCCTTCCACCAACACCAACTTGGGACACAGTTATAATTAAACCTCTCTGAGTCTCCATAGCAGAGCAGATTCTTTCTGCCAGGTGCTCACAGGAGAGGCATGAGCAGCTGTTTTGCCCCTGGGCTGCAAGCCTGGGTGCATGGTCAGTGGTTAGTGCATGGGAAATTTCACAGTCTCTCTGTCAGGGGTTACTTTCTCTCTCATTCTTTCTCCATGCTCATCTGTATCTCCAGTGCTGGCTCGGTCTTTCTGAAGAAAGATGGCTGCAGGCAGTCTCATACCTGCTTGAGATACATCACAAATTCTAATACCAATCCAAAAGCTTCTGCACCCACTTCTATTGTGTGTGACAATTCTGCTACTATAGTGTGTGACAATCCCACAGCGCTGGGTGTGAAAAACTGTATGAGCACCAGGCTGCAAATCTTAATCACAAACAAGCTGCTCAACTTCTCCAAGCCTTAGTTTTTTTCACTGACAACAGAAGATAAAAATTGAATCTATTTCATAGGGTTGTTGTGAAGATTAAGTGAATTAATATGTTTCCAAGCACTTGAAACTGTGCCTGGCACACACTAACTGCTCAATAAATATGAACTAGCGTCACTACTAACAATGATATACTGAAGATCAAACATTGTCCTCTGTAAGTGTTATTTAATTTCCACACAGTGCCCAGGGCAGGTACTATCATCCCTCCTTTGCTCGTAAGGAAACCAAGTCAAAGAAAGGCAAAGTAACTTTACAACTAGACAGTGGTAGAGCTGAGATGGAAACCTAGGGGATCAGGCTCAGAGCCCATTTTGACACTAACCACTAAACTACATTGCCCAGAAGCAGAAGCCTCCTCAGGTGGGTTTGTTAGACATGTCACAGGACACCAGGTATCTTCTTCAGAAACAGGGAATCCTCTTGAGCTCTGTTTCACATATGGCAGGTACAATGTCTTGTAGCACAGAAGGTCACCAGGGCCAGGATTGCCGCAGGGGTGGTTGTTGGTCCAGGTGAGCTGGCTTCAGCCAGTATAGGGAAATCAGGATGGGAGCCAGCAGTCGTAAGAGCTAAGACTTACTTAGCTCTGAGTTAAATACTTTGCCTTCATTTAAGCCTTAAGCACCCTTATGATTTAGGTATTATTTTACCTCATTTTATAGATTATGAAGCTGAGGCACAGACAAGTGATCTGCCCAAGACTACACAGCTAGGAAGTGACAGAACAAGGATTTGAACCATAGATGGCCTGATTCCAGGGGTCATGCTCTTAAACACTACCCCAAACTGCACAGGGAATTGGCACACCTGACAAATTGCCAGCCTGATTCCATACACTGAGGGTTCCGGGTTGACCTCCGGGCCCTTCTACACTTCAGCAAAGCAGGGAGGAGCCCTAGCCACTGTCAGAAAATCTGACGCTCCAAAGGGACACAGGTGGAGCCTATCAGAAGGTGCAGGACTTCAGTCACTCCCGAGTTTCATGCTGACAGCTGCAGGAAGGAGGCCACCGAGCACAGCAAGGGGAGCACCCCGCTGGGAGCCATTTCCAGATGCATGACCTGCAGAGCATGTTTTCCCTCCTGGGCATCAGTCTTCTTGTCTGTAAATTAAGGTGATCTGTTTATATCAGCTATACAGCTTTCTTTTGTTCTGATACTCTTTGTTCTCTCCAGACAATTATGGTCCACTCTGGGAACAGAATCTTGTAATGAGTTGATCTATCTAAGGCTGACACTTCACAGAGTGTGGGGACTACTCCCCTAACTCACAAATGCAATGGCATTTGTGTTGGCAGATGCTGAGAAGGTGATGCCTGCATCTCTGATGTGAGTGGCCTTTGGAAGGGCCCAAGAGGTGGACTGAATCCCAGGCAGCCTCCCAGGCCAAAGCTTGAGCCAGAGGGTAGAAGCTGGAGAAGGACAGAACTCAGCTCTACATAGAAAAAAAACAGTGTGATAACTTGTCTTATAAACAAGGGACCTTCCCATTACTGGCCGTGTGTGTGCAGAGATGAATGTTGGTCTTCCAGGGGCCTTGGAGAGGAAGTCCTTTCCTTCCCTAATAGATTCAGAATGTACCACCCCTTATTCCATTCATTCATTGATCATTTATTCACCCAATGAATATTTACTGAGCACCTATGATGTGTCAGATGCTGGGCTATGAACAACTGATACAAAGGTGAACAAGACAGAGCCTGCCTTTGACCATGAAGGTGAATGCATGTATGATCAAGAGTACTGAGAAAGACTCTCATCCACAGAATTATAACATTCTTGTAAGTCAAGGACCAGTTGAAGAAAGCACTGGACATGCACACCTGTATGACATTTTATATCCAAATTTAAAGTTTGCAGGGGAATGAGAGAGGATATCCTAAAGTTCATGCTTCCAACTTGTTTATTCCCATGCCTGCACAGCTGAGCAGAGACTGGCTTGCTGACAGCCCTACTGGGAGATGGCAGACACACACAGGGACATGAGGATGGAGCTAGCAGGGATGCAGGGCAACTGCCAACAGAACAAGTGTCAAGGGAAGCCAGTCACGGTGGCAGACTCCAAGCTCTAAGAGGGCAGAGGCAGCCCTACTCCATCAGTCCACGGTCCAAGAAAAATCAGTGCTGCTGGTAGGATGAGCAGAGAAGGATATTTCTGAGATGCAGGGTAAGGACTGGGGGAGCATGAGACCCAGAGCCAGGTCTTCTCTGGAATCCCAGGAGGGAGACAAAACTGAGCCCATTTGGGGGTGAGAAGGGTGGGCAAGCTGAGGACCCAGGCAGTAAACAGGGCACCCTGAGTACCTTGAAGGATTAGATGTGGGAAGCTGTGGGTAGAAAACAAAGCATAGCCAAGGAATCTGGTGAGGAAAATGCCAGGCAGCCACCCCAGCCACCAACAAGGGTTTCTCTGCTTTTGTTTTACAAAAAGCAGTCAAGACTATTCTAACCTGTTGCTGTTTTCCAGGACAAAAACCTCTTGCTACTAAGCTCTGAGGGAGGTTGGTGCTGGCCACAGGCCAGGAGTGCCCAGTGGGTGGAGCTTGAGTGGGTGAGCACTGCTGAGAACTCTCAAAAAGACCACTAGAATCTAAGCCCCACAGTCAGTCCTGGTCATCTGGGGAGTGGGGTAGGGCGTCAAAGCAAGCCTCTCTCTGGGTTAATCCTGGAAAACAAAGGGGCTGGGACCTCCATGAGGAGGCCTTGGAGATGTTGAAAATGAGATGAAAAGTTGAGATTAGAGGACTTTCAGAACGAGGCTGACCACCGATTCATCTTCCATCAAGGAGCGGTTCAAAGAGCTTCTCCCAGGGTGACACTTTTCCCAGCTCTGGTCTTTCATCCCCAAAGCCTTGGTAGCTGCTCAGGTTGGCAGGAAGGCCCATAGGACAGAGGCAGTTTGTCTCTATCCACTTCTCCATTAACTTAAAAAAGATAGTGCTCACAATCTCCATGCCACTGTGAACCAGACACTTCTGGACACTTTGCATACATTCCCTGTTATCCTCAAGAACCATCCGTGTCTTCATGGGTCAAGTACAGAGAGAGAGAGACAGAGGAGAGAGAGAGAGAAAGAGAGAGAGGTGAAGAGAGAGAGAGAGAGAGGGACCTGGATTATTTCAGTAATCACCCGAGATCACCAGTTAGTAATAGTAGAGATGGAATTTAGACCCAGGTCAGTTTGGGAGCTGCATCACTGATCATCCTTGTCACTTGTCCTGACTTGGCTTCTCCACTTACATCACAGGGGCATCTCATTTTGTGGTCTTTCGTATGGCATTTCGATAACCACACTCCTTGGTGAGGACGTGGACTCAGCTGTGGCTGGCTGTCTCTCTGGCTTTCTTCCTCAGATGGCTGCATTAACTCCAAGCAGCAGGCCCACATTCCCACCTTTACCCTGGCTTAATCCATGTGGCAACTGGTACCTCCAAGCCCTTGATTTTGTGAATATTTTCCCCAAACTTTGCAATGGTGTTACCTCTCTGCCCACTTCTCACTCAGATATCAACCACCCATAGCTCTGCCCAGTGAGACACTGGAGGCAGGCTGGCTGAACCTGATACCATGTACTTTGTTCCTCCCTTAGCATGATGTCTTCCTTAGTATCTTCTGATGATGTCACAGGCTTTAAGTCTGAGTCTCATCTGCATTTAATCCAGCTTTCCCCAGCCACAGAAAATAATCTTTCTCCAAAACTGGTCCTGCCAAGTGAATTTTTTTTTTATACTCAAATGGTCTAACCCAGGAGGTCCAAAAGTCCATCTCTAAGGTAACTGGGATCTGCTCTGTTGTATCTCAGTCCATGGTATATCTGGAAATTCAGCAGATTGGCCACCATGATTGACAAGAGAAGTCCCATCTGGCAATCTCTGAACAAGCCCAGGCATTTGGCCCCCAAGCAAATGCCATAGTGAGTCATGACTTAACTGTTTCTTGTCTTCTCTCTCCAACCAGATTGTAGAGTCTTCAGGTTCATCTTGTTCTACATGCCCCAAATAACCAATTGAATCAATAATTGTAGGAGGAGAGGGGAAGTTTCATTTACCGAACACCTACTTTGAAAAAGGCACTTAGGGTTTGCTATGACTGAATTGTGACCATCTTCCATATCAAATTCATATGTGGAAGCCCTAACCCCCAATGTGATAGTATTTGGGGATGGGGCCCTTGGGATGTAATTAGGGTTAGATGAGGTCGTGACGGTGAAGTCCCTATGATGGTATCAATGTCCTTATAACAAGAGACACCAAAGAGTGTCTCTCTCTTTCTGTCTCTTCCCTACACAAAGAAATGGTCATGTGAGCACACTGCTAGATGCTGTCCACCTACCAGCCAAAAGAAGAGGTCTTTGAATGAAACCTACCCTGCTAACATCTTGATCTTGGACATCCCAGCCCTTAATAAATTAATTTCTGTTGTGTAAGCCACTCAATCTGTAGTATTTTGTCATGCAACCTAAGCAGGTAAAGACAAGCATTCTGTCTTTATACCCTCGAGCAATGCTGGGAAGTAGAGGGTTAGACAACTCTGGTTTCGACCTCAAACCATTCCCCCTTCTGCCTCAGTTTATAGACCCCCTACATCTAATGAGCTCAGGAAAGTAGGTTACTTCACCAGCCCTGGGGGGCTCATCTTTTACCAGTCATGTTCTAAGGCTAAACAAGTGAACATCCAACCATCATTTAAATTCCAGTTACATAACCTGAGCTCTATAGCCAAGCTATCTGGATCCACATCTCAGCTCTGACAGTTACCTGTTGAGTAGCTTTGGGTAAGTTATTTTAACCTCTCTACAACTTAGAAATGGTGCCTATTTATTGGGATTGCTGTATTAAGTTAATGCATGGGAAGTATATAAAAAGATGCCTGTCAGTAGTAAGTACTCAATAAATGTTACTGTTATTGTTACTTCTGTGAGCTATAAAGGGGAAGTCTCCTTGTTGCTTTTATGCAAACTTATGCTCCTTGATAAAAAGGGAGGTGACATAGAAAGCTGCCTCCTTTTTCCTTCCTTGAATTTGATTGATATAATTTAATGCCCAAAGCTGCCATTTTGGGATTTTGAAGCAATGACCCAAGGGAAAAATAAAACCATATATGCTGGTACGACAAGATAGAAACTTGGAGGAGCCTATGTCAGAACTTCTCCTTATGTGAGGTAACAGTGAGAAGCAATGGGAAAACTGACACTGGGGAAGGGATAGGGAGTGGTTAAATAATTTGCTTAGGATCACACAGCTAGATGGCAGATCTGGGATTCAAACCCATGCCTAAGCTCTTTTCTTAGAACCAACAAGGCTGGAGGCTTGGAGAGAAGAGATCATCTCTTGGAGAGGGGTGAGGGAGGGGTGCACTCTCCCTGACTCCACGCTTCCCCTGGAAGAGGTGTACCAGAGCAGGTGCCTGCCTGCCTCCAGTGCCTCAGCTGTCAATAAAACCCCCAGCCTGGCTGTGGCAAGCTGCAGATTCATGCAAATTCAGGGCCTATATTTAGCAGTAATTTAGCTGTCATCAGTCAGAGAGAGAAGAAAAAGCCCTCCCCAATGTAATGGTTATTCATATCGACTACCTACTCCTCTGGTGCCTCATAAATCCAATAGAATCTGACTCTGAGTGGCAGTGGCGAGCAGGGGTCTGGCTGGCTTGGATTATTCGACCCCCCAGGGCAGAGATGTTGGGGCAATGGCCTGAGTACAAAGGGAAGGAGAGTGCATTTTTTTCATGGAGGGTGATGATAAGGAGAGAGATGGAGAAAGATGAGTCAGTTGTGGAAATCTAATAAAAAACCTGAAACAAGAAGGATGCCAATGAGTCAGAGGATGTTGGAGCTGGGAGGGCCCTCGGAAATAAAGCAGTCCAACCCCCAAGGAAACTGAGTCAGAGAGGAGAGCAATCATAATAGCAGCTATCCTAATTACCATTAATTGAATTCTTGTACTCTGTGCCAAATATTGTGCTGAGCGTTTTCCTGGCTTGTAGTCATTTGGTTCTCTCAGTAACCCTACTGGATCATACATCAGGGACCAGATGCCGTCACTTGCCTTAAGTCTAAAAATGGCAGTGCTAGGATTTGAGCCCAGGTCTGCATGATGCCACAGATCGTTGCTCATAACCACTAACAGTACTGTGGGATTTTCGGACAATTTCATGGTTAGTAAATGTCAGAGCTGGACCAAACTTTGGCTTGACTAATCTTAGTCCACTTGTTTTTTTTTCTCGGGTATCCTCCCAGGTGATGATCAGTGAGAAGAGAGAAGGAAAGAGTGATGAGCAAAAAGGAGAATGAGTTTGCGCTTGGGGTGGTTGGATATTTGGGAAAACAACTACAAATGTCCTGTTTACTCCCTTTAGTGATATGTCCGTTAGATCTATTCGAGGGTGGCTACGGGATACCTCCTGTAAGACTGGAAAGGAGAGAGAGAGGTATGTCTAGGTAGGCATAATGATGGGGGCTAACTGTGAAGTTAACTCCGCCTTCTCGTGCAAATGGTCTGCTCTTTTGCCTAAAGTAGACCAGGAATCACTTTGCATGAGGAGCCTTCGGGGAGAGAAACAACCCTAGAGAGAGTGACATTCAGGCAACACACTTGTCCTCATAATGATTGGGCTGGGAAGCAGCCATGCCCCTGCTTCCAACCCAAAGAACCTAACCACAGACATGGAATGAACTCAGATTCCCATGCTAGTGCCAGAATCTCTCACAAGCAGCCCCTCCAAGACTAAAAACTTGGCCTTTCATACCAAAGTGCCTGAGTTCAAATCCTTATTAGCTATGTGAACTTGAGTAAGTCACTTAACTGCTCTAAGCCTCAGCTTATTCGACTCTACATTGGGAATAATAATAGTCCCTACCTCACAGGATTGATGTGAGGATGAAATGAGTTCATGTAAGTGATGCTTTTCGTACAGTGCCTGGCACAGAGTCAGTGCTACATCGTGTTAGCTATTACTATTGCTTTTGTTGTTGTTAATTCTGAGAAGCTTTTATCTGCCAAAGCAGAAGGTCTGTAGGACTGAGCATTTTCCCTCTGTAAACTCAGGATGATTAAATTATCCCCTTTCCATGCCACAGAATGTACACGCCAGTCATTCAGATGATATGCAAAAATATTATATTTCTATCCCTATCCTTTCCCCACAGTTCCCCCCCACACACACACACACCACCCCCTCATAACTACATTTATCCACATAATAATAGAGGAAAAAAATCCTGCTTTGTCCTCAAATTGCTCAGGTATCTTAAGGCCCTTTGGCTTCATTTGGGTATTTTGGCCCAGAGGGACTCTGGCCAGCCTCCTCTTCTGCCCACACCCTCCCCCTCCCCAGCTGCTACTACGTCATGGTCCCTCACCCCTGCCTGGTGCTGCTCTGGTCACCCAGGTCAGAGACCATCAGATCCCTCCTTCTGTCCTGGAAGTTTCAGACACCATGTGTAGCTTTGCAGTCAGCACTTTGTATCCCGAGTAGCCAGGAAGAGGAATTGCCACAAATAACCGTGCTAATGGGGGTAATGGAAGGAGGGAGACTGATGTCTGCAGTTCACAGGAGGGCTGGTGGCACAGGCTCGCTGAGCCGAGCCGAGCCCCATCTGAGTGCTTCAGCTGGCTGCCAGCTCCTTAAAAAAAAAAGAGCTGTAGAGCAGGCTGTCCTTCTGAGGCTCTGCCGACAGTGACAGCATCTCAGAAAACAGCTCGGCAGTTCTCAGGTCTGGAGAAGCTCCCGAGAGGACATTCTGTCCATCCTCCTGCCTCCAGAAGGCTTGCTCCCATTTCCCCCTTGCAAAACCCTTCCCGGTAGACAGGATACACAGAGTGAATGGTGCCATCCGTCAGCGGCTCTCAGCGTGTGGATCCTGCACTAGCGACAGTAGCACCACCAGGGAACTTGTCAGAAATGCGATTTGCTAGCAGGCTCCACCCTACAACTACTGAACACTGATTCAGAAACTCTGGAGGTGGGTTCCAGCATGCTGGGTTTTAACAAGCCCTCCAGGGAATTCTTCAACACGCTCAGGTTTGAGAACCACCGGTTTAGTCAACAGTTCTCAAACTTTGCTGGATATTAGAATCGCCTGGGGAGCTTTTAAAAATCCCAATGGCAGGCTACACTCCAGCCCAATTAAATCAGAATCCTCAGGGTGGGATTCAGACTTCAGTGTTTTTAAGTCCCCCTGGGTGATTATGATACACATTGAGAGATGTGAACCACTGATCTAAATATTTAATAGACAAATCCACAAACATTCTCTTTCCAATATGACTGTGCTTGTGCTTAGCAAAAGCCATAAGGATTTTGCCTCCATGCAAGAGAAGAGATATCAAGTTTATGTTACAACTATTGGATGCCAAGATATTACTGTATCTATTTTATCAAGATACAAATGAAGACATGAAACTTAAGTTCCTTGTCCAAAGCCAGAAGCAAAGCTACTGGAGGGAAAACTATACAAGTTCTAACCTGGAGCCTCAGGCTAGACCCTGGGTCTGAATCTAGACCAAGACACCACATGCTGTGTCAAAGGCGCACACCATGACTGTCACAATAAATGCAGTTACTCCAACTCTACCTCAGCTCTTGTGAATGGCAGCACCAGGTGACACACCTGAAGTGCATTCAACCAATGAGAATTGAGCATGCCCAAGATTGCACACCAGTCAGACACAGAGTGATGTCTATACTAGCATCACAAGACAGAAATTAAACTATAGTTGTAGGGGTGTAGCCGGATATAAGAAACTAAAAATTGAATACCTCTGCTTAGCACCTAAAAATACAAAGAAATTTTTAATCAAGGCAAGTATAACTTCTTGCCTTGGTTCCTCATCCAGTAAATTTGTTTTTTCTGTTAAGTAAGAATTGGAGTCTTCCTCTTCCTGACCTGAAAGCTTAGGCACTTCATGGTACTCTTCAGGGGTCATTCTTAGGAAACAATTCAAAAGAAGCAAAGAACACCTGCAAGAGGCTGTTCGGCAAAGCGCCGTCTATAATAGCAAAAAAGCTGAAAAGGCACAGTAACGAAACTAACAGTAATTATGCCAGTCTCTGCCCTTTACTGAGTGCTCCCTATATTCCTGGGAAGCCGACTAAGAAATTTACATGTATCATTTCATTTTGCCTATGTGTTGTAGAAATAATTATAATAGCATATACTTCCACACTTCATTGTTGCGGAAATTATCCAACAGTTCTAGTTTTCCTTTTCCAGAACACAAGCTAAAATTGTACCTCCGGTCCCCCTTGCTGGTGGATGGGGGCCATGTAATTCTGTCAAGTGAGTTGTAAACAGAAGTGACCCACAGTTGTTTTGCCAGCCAGAGTCCCTAAGCAACTCCAAAGAGCAGAATCACCCCACCCCCTTCCCACTGCCACCCTCTCCCTACACCAGTCAATCCAAGATGTGCGTGTAACAAGAGGAAAGAAAAACCTTGTTTTTTTTTTTAAGCCACTGAGACTTGTGGGTGGTTTGTTACCACACCACAACAGCCTATCCTGGTTGATAACAGTTGATACGTACACTGAGACACAGACTTATAGACAGTTGACCCTTGAACGATGCAGGGGTTAGGGTGCTGAATCTCCACGAAGTAAAAAATCCGAGTATTACTTTTGATTCTGCCAAAACTTAGCTACCAACAGCTTACTGTTGACCAGAAGCCTTGCCAAAAACATAAACAGCTGATTAACACATATTTTGTGTGTTATACGCATTATTACTGTGTTCTTACAATAAAGTAAGCTAGAGAAAAGAAAATGTTATTAGGAAAATCACAAGGAAGAGGAAGTGTATTTACTATTCATTAAGTGGAAGTGGATTATCATAGAGGTCTTCATTCTCATTGTCATCACAGAAAGTAGACTGAGGAAGAGGAAGAGGAGGAGGAAGGGCTAGAAAAAGAGGGGGCTGTCTTGCTGTCTCAGGGGAGTAGAGGTGAAAGAAAATCTGAGTATAAGTAGATCCTCATAGTTCAAACCCATGTTGCTCAAGGGTCAACTCTGTAATATCTCATTTTAACCCTGACATCTCTATGACTTATTACTATTAATTCCATTTTATAGATATAGACACTGAGGCTCAGGGAAATTAAATTATTAACTTGCCCAAGTTCCTAGAGCTATTAGGTTTTGAATGAGGCTGTCTAACCCCAGGACCTTGTTCTTAATCACTACATTAAGGAAATGGTATATCCATTCCCAAGGACTACTAGGAAGACATTAAGATCAATAATTTTAAAGATAATGATGGAGAATACATATGATGAAAGAAGCTGCTTACCAAGTGATGGCAACATTGTATTTGCAATTATGTTTCTATGACTTGATGAACAAAACAAGAAAATAACAGGCAAAAGTGGAAATGATAGTTGTATTAGAACAGTGGGATTACGTGTGACTCATCAAAAGTTTCTCCAATGTTCTTTCATCACTTGTTACATTAATAAAACAAATCCATCTTCCTTTCCACCTGCCTACATCTGCACAATGTCAAACACATGGCTGGAATTTATTTAAAAAAAAAAAAAAAAGCGCTATCTGTCAGCAGCATGCGTCTCTCTTGCCCAACATCAGACACCTGGAAAGTCTGAACAAGCCAAATGACTGAATTTTTCAGGCCTCACTGAAGATTTTGGGGAGTTGGGAGGACAGATCTCTCTGAACAACCTGTGAACTTCGTGGAGAAGTTAAGTAAAGATGCTACAGAGAGCAAGACCCTATGAAGGAAAAGTATGAGAGGGAGAGAACACAGACTCCCCAGCAAATCAGATGCAAGGTACTTCCCTGATTGGCCACCTCTACCTCAGGTCCTGGTAAGAAATGTGGTTACTGGGGACCATATGAGGTCATTTAGCTAAGGAGGGATGTTGGGGCTTGCAGGGCAGGTGCTGTCTAGCCAGGACTCACTGAATATAAGAAGCACTGAGGACTGTTTCAACCTACTGGAAGGAGACAACGCCCAGGTCAGTGTGGCTACCATGACCCCGGCAGAGGGACCACAGCAGAACACCTGAGTCAATGAGCAGAAAGCTACAGGCTTGCCAGTGGCCTCCGACGTGGTCTAGCCAGGAAGCTCTCCTCAACATGACAATGTTATCTTACAAGACCACCAAACTCTCTCTAGTGGGGGTACTAACATGAGATAGAGATTGTGCAGTAGGTAACAAGAACAGAAGCAGAAAGACACAGAGGAAGAAACTGAGCTGAGAATGTGTCCCGGTCACCATCATGGCAGAGGTCCAGACACTCTCTGTCTTCCTAGGGTGGATGAGCAGTACTGAAATGGCCTGGTGGTTAAGGAGTGTTGAACCCTGCTCTCTTCTGCTCTCAAGGTCACCTGGCTGTGGGACTGTTCCAAGGATGCCTTGTTTCGGGTTGATTCCTTAGGGTCGTTCCTATAACCTGGAGTGTGCTAAAAGGTCAAGAACCTTTGCCCAGGGAGGAGGTCTATGACACGGATGCAAAACAGCAATGGAGGGAGGTGACAAGCTCTGCAGGCACACTTCTAGGTCTAATTGGGCATATCAGGAGTTGGCAAATGTTTTTCCTGCCACATAACCCCTTTTCAGCTTTGAGGGCCAAACAGTTCCCATCAAAATGACTCCACCCTCATGTTGTTGCTTGAAAGCAGTCACAGGCAAAGTGTAAATGAAGGGGCATGGCTGCAGACCAGACACCTCACTGACAAAAACACGTGGCTTCGGTCCTTAGGCTGTGGTGTGCTGGTCCCTGAGGTGGGTTTATGGCGAACGTCCACATGCATCTTGGGTGATGTTCCTAGAGCTCACTGGATGTCCCTCCTATGCATGAGCAGCTGATAATGGTAGTGGAGAGATGGCGCATAGGGAAGAAATGGCATTGATTGCTACTTAATGCCACTTTCTCCCACTCTGTGGCCTAGAGGTCTTGCAGATCCTGGATTTTGGGGACAGCCTGAAAATGAGGAGAGAGGATCCAGAGCCCTGCCTCTTATAATTTCTCCACCTTCTTGGAGAAAAACAACTTCCAAAGGTGTGGGAAGATGTCGACCATTTCAAGAAGAGACACCATCTGCAAAAAACAAAACAAAACAAAAACCTTTTTTCTTGACTCCACCCATCCCTAAACAAACGTCCTTGCTCGGATTCTTAACAACACCCAGCCATTTTGGTATCCATCATCCCCTAGACAGGCCACACTGTCGATTTTGAAGCCTCTGTGGTGAGCTCCAGGTACAGGTAGACAACTGTCTCCACTTGGGTGCCCAATCAACATTTCTTGATTGACATTTATTAATTTCCATTCTTCATGGGGCCCAGATCTACTCTTGCCCCAGCTATTTCTTGTCACCAAAATGTCACCTTGAAATATTCAACTGTTCAGGCCTAAATTCAAGAAATCCTTGTCTCTCCTACCTCATACATCTAATCCGTTGCCTAGTGTGATCAGTTTCACCTCCAAAATGTATCTTAAATCTTTTCTCCTGCCTTCACCCCCACTGCCATTTCTGTACCACTTCTGTAGCAGAGACCTGATGAACATCTCTCACAATAGCTTCCAACGCGCTTTTTTCTTCTTCTTCTTCTTCTCCTGCCCTCTGCATACTATTCTCCATTGATCAGCTGGAATGACCATTCTTAAAGCAGCAAGGCTGGGTGGGATCATGTTTCATCTTTCAACCTCCTGCTTAAAATCCATCCTTAGCTTCCCATAGCTCTTAGAATAAAGCCCAACAGGCTTATGTGGCATCCAAGGCCTGGGATAACCCGACTCCTGCCCACTTCTCCAACCCTTTGCTAGAACACTCACCTTGCTCACAACAATTCCATGCAGGTCTCTTTTCTCCTCTTCAAATACAACAAGGTCTCCCTGACTTCAAGGCCTTTGTGCTTGCTGTTCTCTCTGCCTCGAGTGCTCTCCCAAGTCCTCTTCAGGGCTGGCTTATTCTCATCCCTCAGGTCCCAGCTCAAATGCAGTCATCTCATAGAGGCCACCATCTCTACAGCCTGGCCCCAAGGTACTATCACAACACCCATCTGTTTGCTTCAGAACGCTTGGCTTCCTCTAAACTAATTTTCTACGGAAAGAGGGGAATGCCTATTTACTTGTTTACAGTTGTCTCTTCTACTGGAATCTGATCATCATGAGGGCTTAAATCTTGTCTGACCAATCTGCTTTTGCTTCCCAATGCCTAGAAGAGTGCCTGGCACAGAGTCTGTGCTCAGTAGATACTTGCTGATTGAGTGACTGCGTAACCTCATCCTGCCACATATCAGGAGAAAATCCAGTGGCCCTCCCTCCTTCCTCTTCTCCTTCTCCCCCTCCCCAGTCACTCAGGATACTTGGTCCACATTTCCAGCCAACAGGAGAAAAGAAGGAATCGTTTCATTATTATTCTTATTGTAAGAACAGATCACACGACATCTACCTTCTTCACAAAATTTTAAGAGTAAAGTGCAGTATTGTTAACTAAGAGCACAGTGTTTTAGGGCAGACCTCTAGAATGTATTTGTCTTGCACAACGGAAAGTAGACAGCCGAAGAGCAACTCTCCATTACCTGCTTCTTCCAGCTCCTACCAACCAACCACTACTCTACTTTCTGCTTCTATGAATTGGACTATTTTAGGTACCTCAAAAAAATGGAATCATGTGGCATTTGTCCTTCTGTGATTGGTTTATTTCACTAACATAATGTTCTCAAAGTTCATGTTGTCTTGTATGGTGGAATTTAAGAAGGCATTTTGAAGGGTATTGGGGCCCTATAGGCTTCCCTCCCAGTCCAGAGCAGAAGGAGTTGGACAAGCACGGCACATGTGCAGCCCAGGAGTCCAGGGCAGTACCAGTCCCTCACTGATCTCTCACCCTCTCACTCTAAGCAGATCCCTTGCCCCTGAGTTTCAGTGTGCTTTCTGAGATGGGATCAACAATAGCTACCTCACAGGGTTATTGTGAGGATCAAGTGAGAGGACATGCATGAAGCTAATTTGGCAAAAGGAATTTGGCCCCAGAAGTCTGGGGCAGGAGTAAGGTTTTGAGACACTGCATTGGTGGGCAGGTTGGCCAACGCCACGCCAGAGGAGGACCTCCAAAGACTATTTAGAAGAAGGCAGGCTTCATGAGGTAGAGACTGCCTCATCACTCTTGTCTCTCCAGCGGCTGCAACAGTGCCTGGTAGACTGCAGGTACTCAAGAGTCAAGAGAATTAATTAGTGGAAGCCAAGTGTTCTTACTCATCGTCACTCAAGAATGAGGGAGACAGGATTAGTCCAGCAGCTCTTAGGTATAAGTTTAAAAATAAAAATAAAGGCCAGGTGCAGTGGCTCATGCCTGTAATCCCAGCACTTTGGGAGGCCAAGAAGGGTGGATCACTTGAGGTCAGGAGTTTGAGATCAGCCTGGCCAACATGGCAAAACCCCATTTTTACTAAAACACAAAAAATTATCCAGGCGTGGTGGTGCGCACCTGTAATCATAGCTACCAGGGAAGCTGAGGCATAAGAATTGCTAGAACCCAGCAGGTAGAGGTTGCAGTGAGCCAAGATCACACCATTGCATTCCAGCTTGGGCAACAGAACAAGACTCTATCTCAAAAGTAAATAAATAAATAAATAAATAAATAAATAGCATAATTGGGTATGGTCAGGACTGTAATGAAATATCTCAAACCCGTCTGGGAGTTAAATACCAGATCCAGCACCTGGCAGCCTCGTTCGTCCTGGCTGTTATTTTATCCCTTTCTCATCTCTTTCCTGTTTGGACTCAATATACTTGCCAGCAGCCAGTCTTCCATATTACTTTTCTACCATGCTTCATTTACCCCAGACTGACTCTGGGATTAACTTGGGCAATCCATTCTGTTCAGTTGAGGGAACTCTTCATTTTATCTGATGGATGTGGAAACACAAGTAAATTATTCACTCAGAATCAGTCATTCTTTGTCAACTGTGGTGAGGATGCAGCGTGGCCCTCGTGTCTGGGTCTGATGCTAGCAGGGCCCATCCAAAATTGTTTAGTCTTAAAAGCTGCCAATTCCCTGCTACATCAGTTCCCAAGGCAAAACAAGTCCCAGTCATTTGGGCATGACTGCTACCCACTTAGGATGTGAGTCTGAGCTTCCTGGCTAGGCTCAGGATATGGATGGAATTGAAAAGAGAGGAAGTGGCATCTCACAGGCCATCTTGTTCCAGCCCTGTCCTAAGCAGCCCTCAGTTTGAATGTCATCTGAGCTTCTGCCCCTGCTATTTCCTATGTAAGAAAAACATTTCCCCTCCTCCTTTTTTTTTTTTTCTGGCTTGTCCCTCAAGATTTAGCATGGGTACTTCCAAGAAGTACCCACGCTAATGACTTCTAGGAAATCTTCTCTGATCTTGCTAATTGAATCAAGAGTCTTTCTTTCTGACCCCGTACTGGCTCCTAACACAGCCTTTAACTCACTCCTTCCAACTGCACTATGCTGAGAGCTCTCCCAGGGCAGGAATCTGTCTTATTCCTCCTTGATCACCAATGTCTAAACAGATCTTATCACATAGTAAGCATCAGTGAATGCTGGGATTAAATAAATGAAGCCACTTTCTGACTATCACACAGCCCAGGAGTGACAAATCCAGGTATATTCGTCCTCTTTGAGTACAACAAACAACTCCCAAATCTCAAAGCTTAAAACAACATGCTTTTACTTTGTCCTCATGTGGCATGTGGCTCTACATCATGTAACTTCTCACTCTAGGACCCAGGTGGAAGAAGCATGCCCTGTGTAGAATATGTCCATTCTCAGAGAAGAGGGGAAGAACTAGAGGCAGATAAAGAATATGCATTTAAAGCTTTTGCTCAGACATGGTATACATCAAGTCCACTCACGTTCCACTGGGCAAAGGTAGTAACGTAGCAAAGCAAAAATTCAATGGAGTGGGGACATATACTCCTTGTTAACGGATCATTTAAGAAGGATTAAGCCGTCTACCACAGCAGTTTGTGTGACTCCAAAGTCACCCATCTTTCCACTGTACCTGGATTCTAGCTTAGAAGCTCCCTTCCGACTGGGCGTGGTGGCTCATGCCTGTAATCCCAGCTCTTTGGAAAGACAAGGCAGGCAAATCACCTAAGATTAGGAGTTTGAAATCAGCCTGGCCAACATGGTGAAACCCCATCTCTACTAAAAATATAAAATTAGCCAGGTATGGTGGCGATCACCTATAATCCCAGCTACTTGGGAAGCAGAGGCAGGAGAATCACTTGAACCAGGAAGCAGAGACTGCAGTGAACTGCTGGAATCGTGCCACTGCACTCCAGCCTGGATGACAGAGCCAAACTCTTTTTCAAAAAGAAGAAGCAGCAGCAGCTTCCTCCCTAGGGCTTGAACCTCAGAGATAAGAGAGGGGGAAGGATCCAGACGTAGAGAGCGAGGCTGATGGTAAAGAATCACGGGGTCCCTTCCTGAAAAAGCTGTGTTTATTTTACATCTTGATGAAAAATTTGCAATGTTTACACCATCACAGCACAAGTAGAGCCATGACTTAAGTTTTGAAACTTTCATAACCGATTCCATGCATTTTTGGCAGTCTTATCACGTTTCAAGCAATCATAAATTTTCTTTTTCCTCTGGGAATCATGTCTTCAAAAACAATGCTTATAGACATAATCATAGGAAACACATACAACATAAGGTAAATCCTCTTCCCAAGTCTACATTTGTGAGCCATGAAATTATATTAAGTGATGTAAGAAAGCACTGTACCAAGCCAGCACCTGTAACTCAAGCCAATATTATGACGACAACCCCCAATTGAAAAATGGCATGTCCCCTCCAGAGCATGGGCCTGGCTTTCTCTCCTTCCTTAATGCTCTGCCTGTTGGTGGCCCATGTTTGACTTCCCTAGGAGCTGGGAAGGAGAAGAAAGTCAGAGTGGGACTAATGGCTATTTGCAAACTAGATAGGAAACATTAAAAAAATCTTGATATATCACTCAGAAATTCAGATTTCCAGACCCTAGAAAGTTTGGAAGATGAAGCAAGGTTTCCATGAAGGAAAGTCTGCTTTCCCACATGGCAAAAGTTGGCTACAGCTTAGTGTGTGCAGCCAAGTGAGGACTGCCCCTGCTAATGGGCACAGGGCCTGGTCTCTGGATGAACACAACCACACACCAGGGTCTGAATGTGCACCTACATCTAACCTGCTTCACTCATTTGTGGTATCATCTGGTTTCTTAGGGTACCTGCTGTTTTCAACTCTTTATTTATTAAGTGCTTGCTGTATTCCAGAAGCTACTGTTCTCCTCATTCAGATACCATCTCCAGTATCAGTATAAAAGACTGTCCCTTCCTTTCTAAATCTGCTACTTGATTCAGTGTTTTGCTGAAAGAGTCCCATAATGACTTTGGGCCCAGGGTGATAGGTAGCCCCTAAGTCCCAGTGAATGATTTTGTTTGGGCCATTGACATCATCCACCTCTGGAACATTCCCTAATGATGTGCTCATGTTAGATCTCATTATTCATATGTAGGATGGTGATAAGATTGAAAGAAGATGGGTTTTGGTCAAATTGGCATGGGCTTAAATTCCAGCTTTAATTTAATTCATTCATATCAATTATCTGAGCCTGAGTTAATTCCATATTATATTGTAATGTGGATAGAATAAGTGAGGACATGTATGTAAAAAGCAGACCACATATTGTAAAATATTCAATATGTGTTAGCTCTCTTTCAAAATCTCATTCACTTACAGTCTCACAAAACATGAATACTTGATATAGGCAATAATTACACAGAGAGAAAGTTAGCTAACATATATGAATGGGAAAGGAGGTAAATATTCTCTCAAAGGGACAGTGGAAGGCTAGATAGCTCCCTTTGTTTTAGGAAAGAAATATGCTATTGCCCAATAATGCCATGTCTCATGACAAGGCTTCCTGTGGACGGGGTATCGCTGTTTGGAGCAAGGAAGGTGTTTTCTTACTTGTTTGTACTTTTGTTTCTTATCATTGCATTTTGTTTTATGAATTCAGTTAGGCAGATGGCCCATCTTACATATACAAAAAAGCAAGTCCCAGGTATTCTAGTCGGGTCTCTTGGTTGCAAAACTTGAAAACCACTCAGGCTATCTTTGGTTGGGAAATCTAATGAACATGCAAGGCCTAGTGCCCAAGGGCAGCTGAGCCTTGCAGGGACAGAAATTAAGTAGGAGCCCAGGCTGCTTTTCCTCTCAACAGCGTCACAGTCTTTCATCTCTTCTTCTCTCTGATTACTAGGCTTTTGACTGGCCTAATATGGTCACCGGCCTGACTCTATCCCCTGTCCTTTGAACTTAGAGGTGACCCTTAACTATCAGTTTTCCATACTCTAAGGCTGAGATTCTCTCCTGGAGTTGGAAGGTCTTGTCCCGCTGCTGGGAATAAGATGCCAGGTGGAGGACCCTACCCTGTTTCCATGGGATTTTTCCTGCCTTCTGGTCATTCTTGATAATAGATAGAGTGGAGGAATGGTAATATTCAAAGAGAGGGTAACTTAGAATTTTCCAGAATTGATAAAGGATCATCTTAATATATGGACAAGTCCAAATAAATATTGGCTGTACAAATGATAACAATAATAATGTCTAATTTGAGATACTAAAAAATACTGAACAACAACAGCCTTTAGTTAAAAAGAGGCTAATTGTAGTTAAAGTCCTAAATTCCTTCAATTGTCTGGGTGGAAAGCATAACCATTTTATTTATTCTGTTAAATATATATAACACAATTTCTAAGGTAACACTAAAAGAACAAAAACATGATGTGTAATTTTCATATTATTTGATGGATAATGAATAAGTTTAAGAGGAAAATTAATCAAACCAAAAGAAGACAAAAAAAGTAGAACATATGGGAAAATATAAAAGGTCAAGACCAATAGAAAGCACAAAATAAAATGGTAGAATACATTGCCACTCCAACAGTGAT
This sequence comes from Saimiri boliviensis, assembly GCF_048565385.1. Classification (NCBI taxonomy): domain Eukaryota; kingdom Metazoa; phylum Chordata; class Mammalia; order Primates; family Cebidae; genus Saimiri; species Saimiri boliviensis. The sequence continues at coordinate 32,959,572 of NC_133459.1, read as the reverse complement.
CTCAATAAATATAAAATGACTAAATTCTCCAGTTAAAATTAAAAGGCTACCAGAATTTTCAAAAGCCAATTCACTTCTATACTATATAAGACAAAAAGTAATCAAAAGTAAACAAAACTATTAAAGCATAAAGATGGGAAAAGATGTATCAGTTAGATACCAAACAAAAGAAAGCTGATATCTTTATCATTATTATCTGATTAAATAGATTTTAAAGCAAAAATTATTACTAGCAATAAGAAGAGTTGCTACATATTTGATAAAAGCTCAATTCGCTGGGAAAATTTAACAATTCTAAGCTTGCATGTACATAATGATATTGCTTCAGAATAAATAAAACAAGAACACATAGAACCATAAAGAGAAACTGATAAATATGTCTCCATAAAGGGAGAGTTTAAAACATTTTTATAGTGCCATAATAAATACATAAGCAAGAAAAAAAGCCATTGGAGATACAGAAAATCTGAACACAAAATTAAAATCTTGATCTAATTGAATTCTACAGCAGCAGTTGGAGAACAACAATTTCCCCATGTTTAACATTTCTGTTAAACAAAGTCTAAACAAATTCCAGAGAGTTTGTATTACACAGACTATGTTTAATAACCATAATGCAAAAACACCAAATAATCATAACAAATGAATAACTTTAAAACATTTGAACAGATGGTAAAACATTCCATGCTCCTGGTTAGGGAGAATCATTATTGTGAAAATGGCCATACTGCCCAAAGTAATTTATAGATTCAGTGCTATCCCCATCAAGCCACCACTGACCTTCTTCAAAGAACTGGAAAAAAGCACTCTAAACTTTATATAGAATCAAAAAAAGATCCCACATAGCCAAGACAATCCTAAGCAAAAAGAACAAAGCTGGAGACATCACACTACCTGACTTCAAACTACACTACAAGGTTACTGTAATCAAAACAGCATGGTACTGGTACCAAAACAGAGATATAGACCAACGGAACAGAACAGAGGCCTTGGAATAAATGTCACACATCTACAACCATCTGATCTTTGACAAACCTGACCAAAAAAAGCAACGGGGAAAGGATTCCCTGTTTAATAAATGGTTTTGGGAAAACTAGCTAGCCATCTGCAGAAAGCTGAAACTGGACCCCTTCCTTACACCCTACACTAAAATTAACTCCAGATGGATTAAAGATTTGAACATAAAACCTAACACCATAAAAATCCTAGAAGAAAACCCAGGCAAAACCATTCAGGACACAGGCATAGGTAAGGACTTCATGACTAAAACACCAAAAGCAATAGCAACAAAAGCCAAAATAGGCAAATGGGATCTAATTAAACTTAAGAGTTTCTGCATAGCAAAGAAATAATCATTAGAGTGAACCGGTAACCAAAAGAATGGGAAAAAATTTTTGCAATCTACCCATCTGACAAAGGGCTAATATCCAGAATCTACAAAGAACTAAGGCAGGTTTACAAGAAAAAAGCAAACCCATTCAAAAGTGGGTGAAAGATATGAACAGACGCTTTTCAAAAGAAGACATTTATTAAGCCAACAAACACATGAAAAAATGTTAATCATCACTGGTCATCAGAGAAATCAAAACCACATTGAGATATTATCTCATGCCAATTAGAATGGTGATCATTAAGAAATCAGGAGACAACAGATGCTGGAGAGGATGTGGAGAGAAAGGAACACTTTTACACTGTTGATGGTAGCATAAATTAGTTCAACCATTGTGGAAGACAGTGTGGCAATTCCTCAAGGTTTTAGAAACAGAAATTCCACTTGACCCAGCAATCCCATTACTGAGTATATACCCAAAGGATTATAAATTGTTCTACTATAAAGGCACATGCACACATATGTTCATTGCAGCACTATTTACAATAGCAAAGACTTGGAACCAACCCAAATACCCATCAATTATAGACTGGACAAAGAAAATGTGACATGTATACACCATGGAATACTACGAAGCCATAAAAAGGATGAGTTCATGTTCTTTGTAGGGACATGGATGAAGCTGGAAACCATCATTCTCAGCAAACTGGCACAAGAACAGAAAACCAAATGCCACATGTTCTCACTCATAGGTGGGTGTTGAACAATGAGAACACATGAGCACAGGGAGGGGAGCATCACACACTAGGGTCTGTTGGAGGGCTAAGGCAGGGACAGTAGGGGATGGGGAGGTTGGGGAAGGATAACATGGGGAGAAATGCCAGATATAGGTGATGAGGGATGGAGGTAGCAAACCACCTTGCCATGTATGTACCTATGCAACAATCCTGCAAGATCTGCACATGTACCCCAGAACCTATAGTACAATTTTTAAAAAAACCTCTTTATAAAAAAGGAATATGGAAAATTATGTAAATGCTTTTCCTGTTTTCTGCAAAATTTCAAATATTTTATAGTGTCAACAAACTAAGTTGTAGGACAACTAACTAGTATATCTGATATAGACATACCCTGAATTCAAGAAAATATGTTTCATAATACACTGCATAACAGAAGGTATAGTATGTGTTTTAAATATTTTTTGTAATATGTTATAATTGTACCTATCAAATATGTTCCCTAGTGTATATTTCTAGCAAGAGATTCCATAATAAAACCATGATTTTGATTTCTTTAAAAAAATTCTGGACACAACAGATGCTGGAGAGGATGTGGAGAAATAGGAACACTTTTACACCGTTGGTGGGGGTGTAAATTAGTTCAACCATTGTGAAGACATGTGGCAATTCCTCAAGGATCTAGAAATAGAAATTCCACTTGACCCAGCAATCCCATTACAGGGTATATACCCAAAGGATTATAAATCATTCTGTTATAAAGACACATGCACACATATGTTCATTGTGGCACTGTTTACAAAGACTTGGAACCAACTCAAATACCCCTCAATGATAGACTGGACAAAGAAAATGTGGCACATATACACCACGGAATACTATGCAGCCATAGAAAGGATGAGTGTGTGTCCTTTGTAGGGACATGGATGAAGCTGGAAACCAACATTCTCAGCAAACTGGCACAAGAACAGAAAACCAAACACCGAATGTTCACTCATACGGGGTGTTGAACAATGAGAACACATGGGCACAGAGAGGGGAACGTCACACAATGAGGTCTGTTGAGGGGTGGGGGCAGCTAGGGGAGGGACAGTGGGGGTGGGGAGGTTGGGGAGGGATAACATTGGGAGGAATGCCTGATGTAGGTGACAGGGGGATGGAGACAGCAAACCACCATGATATGTGTGTACCTATGCAACAACCCTGCAAGCACACGTACTCTAGAATTTAAAGTACAATAAAAAAATTTGAAAATCAAAACTCACATATCTACGTAACTCTTCTGTCAAAAAGGAGAATATAATAGAAATTAGAAAATACTTAGACCTAAACAATATTGAAATGCATAAAAATATTGTGGGATGCAGCTAAAATGATTCTTACAGAAAAATTTATAGACAGAAATTTTTATTTTATAAAGAAAATTGCAAATTAATGAACTAAGCTTATTCCAACGTTAATTAGAAATGAGTAACAACGGAATAAGAAATAAAAGGAAAAAAATAAGAGCAAAGTTATTAAAGTTAGAAATATGTATGATAGGCCGGGCACGGTGGCTCAAGCCTGTAATCCCAGCACTTTGGAAGGCCGAGGCGGGTGGATCACGAGGTCAAGAGATCGAGACCATCCTGGTCAACATAGTGAAACCCTGTCTCTACTTAAAATACAAAAAATTAGCTGGGCACGGTGGCGCGTGCCTGTAATCCCAGCTACTCAGGAGGCTGAGGCAGGAGAATTGCCTGAGCCCAGGAGGCGGAGGTTGCAGTGAGCCGAGATCGTGCCATTACACTCCAGCCTGGGTAACAAGAGCGAAACTCCGTCTCAAAAAAAAAAAAAAAAAAAAAAAAAAAAAAAAAAAAAGAAATATGTATGATAAAGATTATCAGCAAAGTCAAAAGTAAATAGTTTTAAAAGACCAAAATAATTGCCAAATCATACATAGGCACAGTTCATGGCACCCCAAAATATTTATAATAGTAACATCAAAGATCAATGACTACAGATTACTATACAGATATAATAACAACAAAGTAATAAAAGTTTAAAATATTGCTCAGGCACAGTGACTCATGCCTATAATCCTAGAACTTTGGGATTGCTTCAGCTCAGGAGTTTGAGATCAGCCTGAAAAACATGGCAAAACCCCACAGCTACAAAAAAAATAAATACAAAAATTAGCCCGGCATGGTGGTGTGCACTTGTAGTCTGAGCTACTTGTGGGGGCTGAGGTGGGAGGACTGCTTGAGCCTGGGAGGGCAAGGCTGAAGTGAGCGATGATCATACCACTACAGCGTGGGTGACAGAGTGAGACACACTCTCTCTCTCTCTCTCTCTCTCTCTCTCTCTCTTTGTCTACGTCTCTATGTCTGTCTGTCTGTCTCTCTCTCTGTCTCTATGTCTGTTTGTCTCTCTCTCTCTCTCTGTCTCTATGTCTGTCTGTCTCTCTCTCTCTATGTCTCTATGTCTGTCTGTCTGTCCCTTTCTCTCTCTCTCTCAAACACACACACGCACTTACACATACACACACAGTTTAAAACATTGCTCACATCTGTAATCCCAGCACTTTGGGAGGCAGAGGCGGGAAGATCACCTGAGGTCAGGAGTTTTAGAGACCAGACTGGCCAACCCCAACTCTACTAATAATACAAAAATTAGCTGGGTGTGGTGGTGAGAGCCTGTAATCCCAGCTACTCGGGAGGCTGAGGCAGGAGAATCACTTGAACCAGGGAGACGGAGGTTGCAGTGGGCAAAGATTGTACCACTGCACTCCAGCCTAGGCAACAGAGTGAAACTCTGTCTAAAAATAAAAATAAAAATAAATTTTAAAAAAAATGCAAGAATTACCAAAATGTGACACAGAGACATGAAGTAAGCACATGCTATTGGAAAAATGGCACCAATTGACTTGCTTGACACAGGGTTTCCACAAACATTCAATTTGTAAAAAATGTAATATTTGCAAAGCACAATAAAGCAAAGAACAATGAAAACAAGGTATGAGCCTGCAGTGTTCTGGATAACCACATCTCTCTCTGACTTCTGCTGAGGTGGTAGATTGGATCCATGAGTCACACACTTAATCTCTTTTGAAAATGATTGTCCAGTCATACCCTTGCCCAGATCACAATATATAGATAGAATGAGAATTTTCCAAATCATCAGTTGCTGCTTTATTTTGGCTTCGCAATTCCTCTCTCAATTTATTTTTCTCCCCTTCCAGGAGACACCAGGCTACACCGGGAGACACCAGGCTACACCCTCAACACTTTGCTTAGAAATCTCTTCAGTGAAAGATCCAGGTTCAGAGCTTACAGGTTCTACTTCCATCCAACAGAACCCAATCCAGCCAAGTCCTCTGCCACATTATAACAAGTCTGCTCCAGTTTCCAATAATATGTCTCTCATTTCTGTCTGAAGTCTCACTAGAAGCACCTTTAATATTTATATTTCTAGCAGCATTCTGTTCATGATGATGCATGTATTCTCTAAGATGACAAAAGCCTTCTCTACAGCTCTCCTCTTCTCTTTCAGAGATATCACCAGAATGCCCTTTAATGTCCATATTTCTACTGCTAACTTAAAAAGGCACACAGTTTATACATTTAGAAGGGAGACTTCATTTCTTACAAAGAGTTGTCACCTGCAAGGTGGCTATCCTCACAGGCTGGGAAGCAGAGCCTTCAGCAGAAGCTAGAAACAGGCACTTCCAAGGAGGAGAAGTTGGAGCAGGGGCTCTATGATGAATGGGTTGGCTAAATATACATAATCAACGGGTTATAGGAAGAGCTATGAATATTCATGAAGGTGGTCCTAACACATGTGTACTGAATAAACGTCCATGTTACATATGACCCCATGTTCACCTTGGGGTGGAGACTTAGCAGTTTAGGGTATTACAGTTAGGCCCTGTACATCAAAAGATGAAGCAGGGACACAAAATACTCAAGTGCAGCCTCGTAAACCAGCCAGAACTAGTCCCTGGTTGGTAGTCTCTTATCAGGAAAAATCTACTGAAATCAGTCTCTTGTCCAATCAAAGCTGTAGTTACTGGGCATGGAATGGGGACTGGGGGTGAATGTTTGGTGGCAGATGAGCTACAAACTGTTTTAGTATTCCTGATTCCAATCCAGTGCTTGTTTAGCTACTGGAGAAGAAGAAAAATCTTGGGGTAATTAGAACATAGTTTATACTTTAAGTAGAGAGTGTGTGACTTAACCCTTGCCTGGCATGCCTTAGGCCCCACTCATAATTCAGTATCTTATTGCCACAGAATCTGTTCTGTCAGTCTTATGGCCTCTATTTTAACATTAATTCTGGTCAGTTGTTCAGTCTACATCACAAAAGGGAGGGCATATAACAAGGTATGTCTGACCTTTCCCACCATAGCCAGGAACTCAGTTTTTAAGGTTTCTCTGGGGTCTCCTTGAGCAAGAGAAAGTCTTTTTTGTGGTTGAGAGGCTTATACATTTTATTTCTAGTTTACACCACCACCAACCTCTCCAAGGCTTAAGCTCCAATTCAGTCCACAACACTACTGGGAGGGACATACATTAAACATTATTTGGAACGGGCTTAATAAATTTAAAAAGCAGTAGGGGGTTGGAAGAGGGAGAACATCAACAAGAATAGTTAATGGATGCTGGGCTTAATACCTGGGCAGTGGGATGATCTGTGCAGCAAACCACCATGGCACACATTTACCCATGTAACAAACCTGCACATCCTGCACATGTACTCCTGAACTTAAAGTAAAAGTTGGGGAGGAGAGAGGAAGACAGCCATTTAGGAACAGCTCGGAGTTGCAGCTCCCAGTGAAAGCACAGGGGGTGAGTGGACGCCACATTTCTTTGCCCAAGGACCAGGAGATTCCCAGATGGAGGAGCCCCATGGGTCACCAGTGTGGCTGTTTTGGTCGGTGTGGTTCTTTTGGTTGGTTTGGCTGCTTTATCAGCGCCCCAGCCAGTGGTTCTCCATACAAAATACACTGGTCCAGGTGCCCTTTTGGCTGGTGATTGGAGCCCCAGGAAGTTGCCCATTCCTCTGATTAAGGAGGCGACTGAACAGGGAGCCAGGCCAGGAGATTCCTGGGCAAAAAATGCACCAGGAATCTCAGCACTGCTGTTTAAGCTGGTGCAGTGAGTCGCCACAGGGGAAATCACACAGATCCCAGTGCCTTTTCAACAGGCAACTGGAACACCTGGGATAGAGTCGACTGTTAACTAAAAAAGAAATAAAAGGCTCTGAGGCAGGGAGCCAGGTGATCAGGCTCAGCTGGTTCCATCCCACAAAAGAACAGCAATCAGAAACTCTCTGGATTGAAAGTTTCACAGCAAGCGCAGCTGAACCTAGGATGGTCCAGCTCTGTGGGGGAGGGGCGTCCGCCATTACCGAGGCACTCCACCACTATGGAGGTAGTCCGCCATTGCTGAGGCAGCCTGCCATTGCCAAGGCAACCCGCCATTGCTGAGGCTGCCTGCCATTGCCAAGGCAACATGCCACTACCAAAGCAACCTGCCATTACAGACAGAGTCCACCAATACAGAGGTGGGCCACCATTGCAGAGGCAGTTCTAACTACACCCATATAAACAGGACTTCAGGGAAGTTCACATGGCAGCTGAGCAGAGCCCACAGCAGCTCAGCAAAGCCTCTGCAAGCAGACAGTAACTAAGCTGCCTCCTTGCTGGGCAGGGCAGCCCTGAAAAAAAAAAAAAAGGCAGCAGCATAACAGAAACTCATAAATAAAGCCCTAGCTCCCTGGGACAGAGCACCTGGGAACAAAAAGTGGTTTATGAGTTCTGCTGCAGCAGACCTAAACATACCTGCCCAGCAACTCTGAATGAACAACGGAGCTCACAGCTCAGCACTTGAGCTCCTATAAAGGACAGACTGTCTTCTCAAGCAGCTCCCTGACTCTTGTATATCCAAAGAGTCACCTCATAAAGGAGAGCTCAGACTGACATTTGGTGGGTATCCTTCTGGGACAAAGATAGCAGAAGAAGAAACTGGTAGCAACCCTTACTGTTCTGCAGCTGCTGCTGGTGATCCCCAGGCAAGCAGGGCCTGGAGTGGACCTCAGCAGTCCTACAGCAGAGGGGTCAGACTGTTAGAAGGAAAACTAAGAAACAGAAATATCTTCATCATCAACAAACAGAATGTCCACTCAAAGACCCAATCTGAAAGTCAGCAACTACAAAGATAACAGAGAGATAAATCCATAAAGATGGGAAGAAACCAGCACAAAAAGGATGAAAACACCTGAAACCAGAACACCTCTCCTCCTACAAGGGATCACAACTCCTCACCAGCAAGGGAACAAGGTTGGATGGAGAATGAGTGTGATGAAATGACAGAATCAGACTTCAGAAGGTAGGTAGTAAGAAACTTCTGTGAGCTAAAAGAACATGTTCTAACCCAATGCAAAGAAACTAAGAACTTTGAAAAAAGATTTGACGAAATGCTAACAAGAATGGACAACTTAGAAAGGAATATAAGTGAATTGATGGAGCTGAAAAACACAAAATGAGAACTTCGTGAAGCATGCACAAGTTTCAACAGCCGAATTGACCAAGCAGAAGAAAGGATATCAGAGGTCGAAGATCAACTCAATGAAGTAAAATGAGAAGGCATGATTAGAGAAAAAAGGGTAAAAAGGAATGAACAAAGTCTCCAAGAAATGTGGGACTATGTGAAAAGACCTAATCTACATTTGATAGATGTACCTGAATGCAACAAAGAGAATGAATTCAAGCTGGAAAATACTCTTCAGGATATTATCCAGGAAAACTTCCCCAACCTATCAAGGCAGGCAATATTCAAGTCCAGGAAATACAGAGAACACCACAAAGATATTCCTCACAAAGAGCAACCCCAAGGCACATAACCGTCAGATTCACCAGGGTTGAAATAAAGGAGAAAATGTTAAGGGCAGCCAGAGAGAAAGGTAGGGTTACCCACAAAGGGAAGCCCATCAGACTCACAGCAGATCTCTCAGCAGAAACCCTGTCAGCCAGAAGAGAGTGGGGGCCAATATTCAACATCCTTAAAGAAAAGAACTTTCAACCCAGAATTTCATATCCAGCCAAACTAAGCTTCATAAGTGAAGGAAAAATAAAATCCTTTGTGAACAAGCAAGTACTCAGAGATTTTGTCACCACCAGGCCTGCTTTACAAGAGCTCCTGAAAGAGGCTCTGCACATAGAGAGAACAACCAGTACCAGCCACTCCAAAAACATGCCAAATGGTAAAAAGCATCAACACAATGAAGAATCTGCATCAACTAATGGGCAAAACAGCCAGCTAGCACCAAAATGGCAGTATCAAATTCACACATAACAATATTAACCTTAAATGTAAATGGAATAAATGCCCCAATCAAAAGACACAGACTGGCAAATTGGATAAAAAGCCAAAACCCATCGGTGTGCTGTATCCAGAAAATCCATCTCACATGCAAGGATACACAAAGGCTCAAAATAAAGGGATGGAAGAAGATTTACCAAGTAAATGGAGAGAAAAAAAAAAGCAGGAGTTGCAATTCTCATCTATGATAAAATAGACTTTAAAGCAACAAAGATCAAAAGAGACAAAGAAGGACATTACATAATGGTAAAAGGATCAATGCAACAAGAAGAGTTAATGATCCTAAATATATACGCACCCAATACAGGAGCACCCAGATACATAAGGCAAGTTCTTAATGACTTACAAAGACACTTAGACTCCCACACAATAATAGTGGGAGACTTAACACTCCATTGTCAATATTAGATCAAACAGACAGAAAATTAACAAGCGTATCTAGGACTTGAGCTCAGACCTGGACCAAGCAAACCTAAGACATTTACAGAACTCTCTACCCCAAATCCACAGAATATACATTCTTCTCAGCACCACATCACACCTACTCTAAAACTGACCACATAATTGGAAGTAAATCACTCCTCAGTAAATGTAAAAGAATGGAAATCATAACAAACAGTCTCTCAGACCACAGTGCAATCAAGTTAGAACTCAGAATTCAAAAATTAACTCAGAACTGCACAGCTTTATGGAAACTGAACAACTTGCTCCTGAATGTCGACTGGATAAACAATGAAATGAAGGCAGAAATAAAGATGTTCTTCAAAACCAACAAGAATGAAGATATGACATACTAGAATCTTTGGGACACAATTAAAGCAGTCTCTAGAGGAAAATACATAGCAATAAGTGCCCACATGAGAAGCAAGGAGAGATCTAAAATTGACACCCTATCATCAAAATTGAAAGAGCTAGAGGAGCAAGATCAAAAAATCTCAAAACCTAGCAGAAGACAAGAAATAGCTAAGATCAGAGCAGAACTGAAGGAGATAGAGACATAAAACCCTTCAAAAAATCAATAAATCCAGGAGCTGGTTTTTCGAAAAGATCCAAAATAGACCACTAGCCAGATTAATAAAAAAGAAAAGAGAGAATAACCAAATTGATGCAATAAAAAACGATAAAGGGGATATCACCACAGATTCCACAGAAATTCAAACCATCATCAGAGATTATTACAAACAACTCTATGCACATAAACTAGTAAACCTGGAAGAAATGGATAAATTCCTGGACACTTGCCTCCTCCCAAGGCTAAACCAGGAAGAAGCCGAAACCCTGAACAGACCCATAACAAGGTCTGAAGTTGAGGCAGCAATTAAGAGCCTACCACCCAAAAAAAGCTCAGGTCCAGATGGGTTCACAACCGAATTCTACCAGACATACAAAGAGGAGCTGGTACCATTCCTTCTGAAACTATTCCAAATCATCCAAAAAGAGGGAATCCTTCCCAAATCATTTTATGAGACCAACATCATCCTGATACCAAAACCCGGCAGAGACTCAACAAGAAAAGAAAACTTCAGGCCAATATCCATGATGAACATAGATGCAAAAATCTTCAATAAAATACTGGCAAGCTGATTGCAACAGCACATCAAAAAGCTTATCCACCATGATCAAGTAGGCTTCATCCCAGGGATGCAAGGCTGGTTCAACATACACAAGTCTATAAACATAATTCACCACAAAAACAGAACCAAAGACAAAAACCACATGATTATCTCAATTGATGCAGAGAAGGCCTTTGACAAAATTCAACAGCCCTTTATGCTAAAAACCCTGAATAAACTAGGTATCTGCGGAATGTATCTCAAAATAATAAAAGCTATTTACAACAAACCAACAGCCAATATCATTCTGAATGGACAAAAACTGGAAGCATTCCCTTTGAAATCTGGCACTAGGCAAGGATGCCCTCTCTCACCACTCCTATTCAAGATAGTGCTGGAAGTTCTAGCCAGAGCAACCAGGCAAGAAAAAGAAATAAAGGATATTCAATTAGGAAATCAAATTGTCTCTATTTGCAGATGACATGATCGTATATCCAGAAGACCCAATCATCTCAGCTCCAAATTTCCTGAAACTGGTAAGCAACTTCAGCAAAGTCTCAGGATACAAAATCAATGTGCAAAAATCACAAGCATTCCTATACACCAATAACAGATTTAAAGAGAGCCAAATTAAGAATGAACTGCCATTCACAATTGCCACAAAGAGAATAAAAGTATTTACCTAGGAATACAAGTAACAAGGAACGTGAAGGACCTCTTCAAGGAGAACTACAAGCCACTGCTCAATGAAATAAAAGAGGACACAAGCAGATGGAGAAACATTCCATGTTCATGGTTAGGAAGAATCAATATCGTAAAAATGGCCATACTGCCAAAAGTAATTTACAGATTCAATGCTATCCCCATCAAGCTAACAATGACCTTCTTCACAGAACTGGAAAAAAACAACTTAAACTTCATATGGAACCAAAAGAGAGCCCGCATAGCCAAGTCAATTCTAAGCAAAAAGAACAAGGCGGGAGGCATCACGCTACCGGACTTCAAGCTATACTGCAAGGCTACAGTAGTCAAAACAGCATGGTACTGGTACCAAAACAGAGATATAGACCAATGGAACAGAACAGAGGCCTCGGAGGCAACACAACATATCTACAATCATCTGATCTTTGACAAACCTGACAAAAACAAGCAATGGGGAAAGGATTCCCTGTTCAACAGATGGTGTTGGGAAAACTGGTTAGCCATGTGCACAAAGCAGAAACTGGACCCCTTCCTGACACCTTACACTAAAATTAACTCCAGATGGATTAAAGACTTAAACATCAGACCTCACACCATAAAAACCCTAGAAGAAAATCTAGGCGAAACCATTCAGGACATAGGCATAGGCAAGGACTTCATGACCAAAACACCAAAAACATTGGTAACAAAAGCCAAAATAGACAAATGGTACCTAATCAAACTCCACAGCTTCTGCACGGCAAAAGAAACAGTAGAGTGAATTGGCAACCAACAGAATGGGAAAAAATTTTTGCAATCTACCCATCTGACAAAGGGCTGTTATCCAAAATTTACAAAGAACTAAAACAGATTTACAAGAAAAAACAAACAAGCCCATTCAAAAGTGGACAAAGGATATGAACAGATACTTTACAAAAGAAGACATACAGGAGGCCAACAAACGTGAAAAAATGCTCATCATCACTGGTCATCAGAGAAATGCAAATCAAAACTACATTGAGATACCATCTCACACCAGTTAGAATGACAATCATTAAAAAATCTGGAGACAACAGATGCTGGAGAGGATGTGGATAAAAAGGAACACTTTTACACTGCTGGTGGGGGTGTAAATTAGTTCAACCATTGTGGAAGACAGTGTGGCAATTCCTCAAGGACCTAGAAATAGAAATTCCATTTGACCCAGCAAGCCCATTACTAGGTATATATCCAAAGGATTATAACTCGTTCTACTATAAGGACACGTGCACACGAATGTTCATTGCAGCACTGTTTACAATAGCAAAGAACTGGAACCAACCCAAATGCCCATCAATGATAGACTGGACAGGGAAAATGTGGCACATATACACCATGGAATATTATGCAGCCATCAAAAACAATGAGTTTGTGTCCTTTATAGGGACATGGATGAACCTGGAAACCACCATTCTCAGCAAACTGACAAAGGAGCAGAAAATCAAACACTGCATGTTCTCACTCATAGGTGGGTGTTGAACAATGAGTACACATGGACACAGGGAGGGGAGCACTACACACTGGGGTCTGTTGGGGGGAAATAGAGGAGGGGCAGCGGGGGGTGGGGAGTTGGGGAGAGATAGCATGGGGAGAAATGCCAGATACAGGTGATGGGGAGGAAGGCAGCAAATCACACTGCATGTGTATACCTATGCAACAATCTTGCATGTTCTTCACATGTACTCCAAAACCTAAAATGCAATAAAATAAAAAATAAAAGTTGAAAATTTTAAAAAAAACTGAAAAGCATATTGTAAACCCCAAGGCATATGCTAAAAAAATTTAAATATAGATGTATAGTTAATAAGATAACATGGAAATAAGAATTGAATACTTAAGGCAAGGAAAGAAGAAAAAGAAATAAAGAACAGATGGGATAAATAGAAAATAAATTACAAGGTTGTAAATTTAAACCCTACCATATTGATAATTGCATTAAGTGTAAATAAAAAAACCTAAGCACACCAATTAAAAGGAATTGTCATATTGGATTTATAAAGCAAGGCTCACCTCTGTGTTACCTGTAAGAAACACATTTTAAATATACAGACACAGATAATTAAAGTAAAATGACAGAAAAAGTTGTACCATGCAAACATTAATTATAGAAAACCTGGTGTAATTATACAGATATCAAAGTAGGACTCAATGCAAAAAAAAATTACCAGGAAAAAACAGATTCATTTTACAACAATAAAGGGTTCATTAGTCAAAGAGATATCTCAATCTTAAATCTGTACACACAAAACAACAGAATTTCAAAATACATGAAATAAAAGCTGATAGAGCAGAGAAGAGAAATAGACAAATGTATGATTAGAATTGGAGATTACAATGATTCTTTCTAAGTAATTGATGCAACAGATAGAAAGTTAGTAAGGGCATAGAATACTTGATCTATCAAAAAATTGGAAATGATTGACATTTATAGAACAATCCTCCAACAGCAACAGACTACACAGTCTTCTCAAGTGAACATGTAAGATAAACCATATGCTGGCTCACGAAACAAATGTTCACAAATTTAAAAGAACTGAAATCATATAAAGTATGTTCTCTGAATATCAGGGAATTAAACTAGAAATAACAAAAATCTACCTGGAAAATCTCTAGAGATTTAGAAACTGAACCAAACATTTCTAACTCATATCAAAGAAATAAATCACAAGGTAAATGAGAAAATATTTTGAATTGAATAAAAACAAGAGCAAGACATATTCACATCTCTGGGATGAAGCTAAAGGAATGCTTTGAGGAAAATGTAGAGCTTTATATGCTTATGTTAAGAAAGTAGAAAGGTCTGAAAGCAGTTATCTAAGGTTCTACCTTAAGAAGACAGAAAAAAGAGGAACATTTAAGACCAAAATCCATGGAAAGACAAAAGTAATTAAAAAAAAAAAAAAGTAGAAATTCACTAGGTCAAGAGATCGAGATCATCCTGGCCAACATAGTGAAACCCCATATCTACTAAAAATACAAAAATTAGCCAGGTTGGGTGGTGGATGCCTGTAACCTCAGCTACTCAGAAGGTTGAGGCAGGAGAATCGCTTGAACTCAAGAGGTAGAGTGAGCCAAGACCATGCCACTGCACTGCAGCCTGGTGACAGAGCAAGACTTCATCTGAAAACAAAACAAAAAAAGGATAAAAATGGAAAAATTAATAAAATTTAAAAAATAATTTTTGAAAAAAAAAACTTAATCAATAAACCTAGAGTAAGTAAGCCTAATCAAGAAATAAAAGGAGAAAGCACAAATTACCAATATCAGAAATGAAAGAGGGATCAGCGTGACATATTTTGTAGGGTATTTTATAAACAAGTTTATGCAACAAGTGGGCAAATTTCTTCAAAGACAAAATCTACTACAGCTTACTTAAGAAAAAAAAACAAAGAATCTGAATAGTACTATGTCAATTAATAAATGTAAAATTTTAATTAAACACCTTCCGATAAAGAAAACATAAGTGTAGACAGCTTTGATGATGAGTTCTAGAAGACATTTAAGGAAAAATAACAGTACTACAGTTTTACACAAAATCATTCAGAAATAGACATGGAGAAAACACTTCCCAAATGACAATATAAGACCAGAATTAGCATGATAACAAAACTATACGAAGATTGGGAAGGCAATATTGGTTTAAAATATAAAATAAATCAATATAGTTTAGCATATCCGTAGAATAAAAAGATGTTTTTAAAACTGATTGCCTTAGTAGACAGAGAAAAAACATTTGAAAATTTTCAGACCTATTCATGATACAATCTCTCAGCACTAGGAAGAAAGAGAAACTTTCTTAACCTGATAACAGATGTCTACAAAAAATATCTGCCGACAGCATCATATTTAGTGGTGAAAGACTAAATGCTTTGTTCAGTAAATTGGGAACAGAACAAATATGTCTGTTCTCACCACTTCAAATCAATATTGTACTGAAGATCCCCAGACAGTATAAAATGACAGGAAAAAGTTATAAAAACCTAAACTGACATGATCTTTAAGTAGAAAATCCTATGCAGTGTACAAAAGAACCACTCGTACTAAGAAGTGAGTTTAGTAAGGTCAGTACATGCCGTTTACAATAGCATCACAAAACATGAAATACTTAAGCATAAATTTAATGACATATGTTACAGATCTGCACACTAAAAACTACAAAAATAAAAAGTGAAGAACTAAAAAATATATCTCGTTCATGAATCAGAATACATTAATGTTATCACATCTGTCAATTTCTCCTAAAACAATCCATAGATTCAATGCAATGCCAAAGAAAAATAGAAGTTGGAAGAGTGATTAAAAAATTAAAATGGAAATGCAAAGGGACTGGAATAACAAATACTATTAAAAAAATAGGGGACTTACACTGTCTGATTTAAGGATTTATGATGAAGCTTCTTTGAAAGGTAGAGTAACAAGACAATGTGGCATTGGCACAAAGGCAGATATATAGATCAATGGAACCATGTGAAAATAGATTCACATATGTGTGGCCAATTGATTTTTTTAAAAAAGGTGCTATACTATTGTTCTATTGCTGCTGTAACAAATTCTACCAGCTTCGTGGTTTAAAACAATACAAATGATTTTCTGCTCTTGTGTCAGTTTGTGTGTACCTATGCAACAATCTTGCATGTTCTTCACATGTACCCCAAAACCTAAAATGCAATACAAAAAAATAAATAAATAAATAAAACAATACAAATGTATTGTTTTATAGTTCTGCAAGGTAGAAGTCCAATACAGGTCTCACAGGATCAAAGTCAATGTTTCAGCAAGGCTGTGTTCCTCCTGGGGGAGCATCTGTTTCTTTGCCTTTCCCAGCTTCTAGAGGTTGCCCGCAGTCTTTGGCTCATGGCCCCCACCTCTATTTCAGTTCAGCGATAGTGGATAAAATCCTTTTCACATTGCATCTCACTAACTTCTGCTTCCCTCTTCCATTTTTTAAGGACATTTATGATTACCTTGGTTGATGCAGACCATCCAGGATAAACTCCCTATTTTAAGGTCAGGATATCAGCAACCCAAATTTTATCTGTAACCTTAGTTCCCCTTTGTTGTGTCATTTAACATATTCATATGTTAGGTTTGCACATGAACATCATTGGGCAGAGGGGGACACTATGCTGTCTGGAATAGTCATCAAAGTAATTCCATAGGAAAAAGGTAGTCTTTTCAACAAAAGATGCCAGTACCATTATCCAATGGCATTTTTTTATATCCATATAAAAAAAAGAAATTTGTTACTTTATCCCACTCACAAAATTATCTTAAAAAGGATCATATTTTTAAACATAAAACCATAAAACTTCTCAAAGAAAATCTTCATGACTTGAAAGAAGTATTAGGAGACAAGATATCTTAGGACACAAAAGGCATAATCTATAAAGAAAACATCTGGTAAATTGGTCTACAACAACATTAAAAACTTTGATCTTTGAAAGATCCTATTTAAAGAATAAAAAGGTGAGTATCAGGGAAAATAGTCACATGTGTGTATCTGATAAAAAAATTGTATCCAGAATGTACAAAGAATTTTTGTCTCTCAATAATGGAAAGACAAAACCTCAATTAAAAATGGACAAAAGAGGCCCAGTGTGGTGACTCATGCCTGTAACTCCAGCATTTTGGGAGGCCGAGGGAGGCAGATCACTTGAGGTGAGGAGTTCAAGATCAGCCTGGGCAACATGGCAAAACCTCAAATCCACTAAAAATACAAAAATTAGCAAGTTATGGTGGCAGGCACCTGTAATCCCAGCTACTCAGTAGTCTGAGGCATGAGAGTCACTTGAAACCAGGAGGCGGAGGTTGTAGTGAGTTGAGATTGTGCCACTGCACTCCAGTCTGGGCAACAGAGTAAGATTCTGTCTCCAACAAAAACAAAAACTTGTACTTAAACGTTCATAGAAACATTAGTCATATTAGCCATTAATTAGAAACAACTGAAATATCCGACTTCAGGAAAATTGCAGCATATACATATAATGGGATATTATACAGTAGTGAAAATGGATGAATAACTATTGAACACATCAACATGAATGAATATCATATATGTAATGTTGATTGAAAAAAGAAGTCACAGAAGAATACACACAGATTGGAGTCCATATATAAAGTTCATAAACATATTATGTTTATGTGTTTATACATGTTAGAGAACTATAAAGAAAAGCAAAAGAATGACAAACAAAATATAGAATAGCAATTACCTCTGGGAGGATTAGGATGGAATATGGTTTACCATGGGGCACACAGGAGGAGTAAAAGGTGTTGGCAATATTCTATCTCTTACGCTGAATCATGGTAACCTAGATTATCATTCTTCTTGATAAGCACACATTCTGATCATTCTTTGGTATGAATGTTATATTTATACGTAAACATTTTAACCACATAGTATTTCAATGGTGGAGCTGGAATTTGAACCCAACTCTCTCGACCTCCAAGACTCTTGAGTCTATGAACTCTGAACACCCAGGGAGAAGCAGATTTTATCACACTGCCTTCAGGTAGAAGTTGAATCTTTGGGAACACAGGCAGTGCGGGAGCTGGCTGGGGAGACAGCATTCATCCTGGGGGCTCTCTTATCTGTGGATCTAGTGGATATCAGCTGCCTCTTCTCTCCATCAGATATCTCCTGTTAGTACTAGGACACTGGACAGCAGATTAGACCCTATGCATGTTAGATCTCCACCACAAAGGGAGATTTTTCTCTTTCCTAGTGATAATCAAAGACAGTGAGGGTGCTGGCTACCAGAACATGTTCATTCTATCCTGAAGCAGTTGAGAGTGCAAGGTTAAGCACTCCATCAGAGGAGGAGACATCTGCTGGGCTTCCTTCCCTAATCACAGACAGAATGGAAACCCACCTCTGATATAAAGGGGAGGCTTACAAGCCTCCCTGGAAAAGACTCTCTCCATGCCACCCACCCTCCTGGTGGACATGAAGGACCCACCATTTGTTTACTCCCCCAAGATGATATTAAAATACACAATCTTTATCTTGGACAGTCAGTTGGCCCTCTCTCATTAGCACAGTAATATTGATGAGATCAAATCTCTCTAGGGATTTTTCCTTTATCTGCTCATTAGACTCAGCATTTCTTAAGCACCTACTAATGGCAGAAGCTGTCATAGTGGCTGGGGCACAAAGATGATGAAGCAGTCAACGTATCATTGCAGAAGGAGCTTTTAAAAGGAGAAAAAATATAGACATACAATTGCAACACATTAATTTTGGTGCTGGTTGACTTTTGTTACAGAGGAAGAAGTGACAAACTGCTGTGTTTATCAGAAAAAGTAACAAACTTCTGGGTTCTTCAGAGGAGATGACATTTGAGATGAGGCGCAGAAAAGGGGTAAGAATTCACCAGAGAGAAAGATGGCGGCAGAAACCTTCTGAGGGTGTGGAAGCTTCTGGTGCTCTCTGGAGAAACGAAAAGAAAATATCTACACAGCTGGAGCTTGGATATATGTGGGAGGGTAGCATTCACAGAGACTCTTTACAAGTGTTGGAACAAGAAGCTTAGAGTTTAAGTTCTAGGCCAATTATTTTCAACTTGTAAGCCCCCAAAGACCTTCACAGGGCCATGAAGTTATTTCCAAAGATTTCTCAAATCTTATGTGCACTGAGAATTTCCACTGAATGAATAAATGCTGCAAATATATATTACATATACTGTTTTAAAATGTAAATAAATATTGCAATAATTTTAGAAATGCAAATATATTTGAAAGTCAGAGCATTTGCTGGCATCATGCATTTTTCCTACTGACAACTAAAAGTATTGCTACTGTCATGGGTTGAGATTTGAGAAAATGTCTCGGAACATTTTTTTTATTAAAGGTAAGGGGTGATAGTCATCTTAAGTGAAGTCTGGGCATTCTCCGGGGCTATGAGAAAACATGGGACAGTATTAAGAAGGGGCAGGATATTGTCAGGTTTCTGTTTTGGGAAGCTCCTATTGGCTGCTGGTGGGGCATGATAGGTCACAGAAGTGATACCCCACTAGAGAAACAGCCAGCAGTACAGTGACTCCAGCAGTGATGAAAATGAGAGATAAGGGTGTCCTGAATCAGAAGTGGAGAGTCATGCTTAGGAGGCAGTAGAAAGGTAGAATTGGTGGAACTTGGTGATCATGTGGAAGTAGGAGGTAAAGGAGATGAAGGATTCAGGACGACATCAGGTTTCTGGCTCTGATGGTAGCTGAGACCCTTTGTATTAGTCAGTTCTCACACAGATAATAAAGACATATCCATGACTAAGTAATTTATAAAGGAAAGTGGTTTACTGGACTCACAGTTCCACATGGCTGGGGAGGCCTCACAATCATGGTGGAAGATGAAGGAAGAGCAAAGGGATGTCTTAAATGGCAGCAGGCAAAAGAGCTTATACAGGGGAACTCCCATTCATAAAACCATCAGATCTCGTGAGATTTATTCACTACCATGAGAACAGTGCAGGAAAGACCTGCCCTGACCCCATGATTGAATTATCTCCCACTGGGTCCCTCCCACAACACCTGAGAATTATGGGAACTACAATTCAAGTTGAAATTTGAGTGGGGACATAGCCAAACCATATCACTGTTCATCAAGGCTGTCTACATGACCCTCTGTCATCCCCACAGCCATCCTGTGTGGTGTGTCCTGCAATTAGCCCTGTTCTGGAGATGGCCTAAGCCTTTACTTTGGAAGTCAGTAAGCTCTGCATTTAAAAAGAAAAGTCTTGAAACCTTTGTGTTTGAGGCATAAGGATACAGAAGGAATGAAGTGAAAAGGTACAGCCATGGATGAGTCCCCAAGGAAGAGAGGCAACTGAATGGCACAGGTTACTAAATGCAGGTGCATAGTCTCATTATCTGGGTTATGGCCAAAAAAGAGAAAACATTCTGAGCCTAGAGATCACCAAGCTTGTCTGCTAAGCATTCCTATTTGCTTATGAGAATGGATGTGCTACTGCAGGGGAACTAGGAGGGCTGTTTTGAAGTTCCAGCTTAGATTAAGTCACTTGCACAGTTTCTCAGCTAGTAAATGGTAGGGAAAGGGTTCTAATAATAATAATGGCACTTACTAGGTATCACAAGCTGTTCTCACTTCATAATATCTCTGAATGTATTTAATAAACTTCCTAGTTCTGTGAGGCAAGTGGCATTATCATCCCCATTTTGCAGATGAGAAAACTGAGGCCCATAGAGATTAAATAACCAATCTAAGATAGCACATATAGTAAGTAGGGAAGCCAGAAATTAGCCAGCAACCTTAACCACTACTCAAAGTCTGCTCCCTTGACCACTACTCCATACCCCAGGTCTGTCTGTTCAACCTGAGAATGTTTGTGCTTAATTACTGAGCCACGCTACCCGGACACGGGAGGGAGTCCAGGTATAAAGGGAGTTGGCAAAGCCAGTCCAAGCTCAGGGCAGCGACAGGCCAGGGACAGTGGGTGTCACCCAGAAGGTGCATTTGCACAGTGAGGTGGGTCTGGGTGAGCCTCTGGACCCAGGAAGCCTAGTAAAGAGTTAGGGGCAGAAGCAGGATTGACAGCTACACCCCGCTCTGGACAGAGATAGGTGAGAGATTGAAGGACTGCAAAAATCCAGTGAGGCTGGAGCAAAGGCGCAGTGGTGGGAGGGGCTAGAAGACTGGGGGTGCCGAAGCTTGTTGAGATTCTACAGGGACACTTTACAAGAAGAATCGGGCTTTCTGGATCTTGTGAAATCGATTTTATTTTTATGTCTTAAGTTTGTGCCAGGATGTTATTTCTCAGTTGAATTCCTTCGACTACTTCTATCTCCGAATTACACTCTCATTTTCCTCCTGTAGCTGTGCATTCATTCCCACATGCAAACAGGGACTGTGAGCAGACGAACCTTGTTTCCTGTAGGCTAAACATGTTGTCTGCCCATTGGCCATGACCCAGAAAAAGAGTGCTCTTCTGACTCTAGCAACCTGTGTGAATTCAGACCTTCTCCCTTAACACTGGTGTTGCTTATTTCTTTTTTTAATTCCATTTGCCTCATTAACTGTTCACTCCAGAGTCTGTTGTGTTTTTTTTTTAACTGTAGAAATTCAGTGATACCAAAGTTTAAAACTTCCAAGAGCACTAATCTTTGCTTCCTGCCTTTGCCCTTAGCTCACAGACTCCAGTAAACTTCAGTGCCCTTGGGCAAGGCAACATCCTACTTAAGACTACTTTCCCAGAGGCCCTTAGAGGCTCCTTCTGATAGAAGCAACCTCAGGAACAAGCAGAAGGGAAGGGGGATGGAGATATACATTTTCTGAGCCCCAGTTATGTATCCTGCAGGCACCGGACATTCTCTAGTGTAATACATTTACTAGGTGCTGGACTCCATGCTAAGTGCTTTATATACCATGGTGGTCTTTAAAAATACGAATCGACGCCTGTCATCTTCCCGCTAACAAACATTTAAAGGCTTCCCATTGCCATTGGGATAGAGTTCCAAATGGAGTTCTTACCATGGTCTACAAGGTCCTGTTGTTGCCAGCAGTGGGGCTTTACTGCAAGTGGTCCAGGTTCTTGGGGTTTTAAACGAAGAATTAGATAAAATGTACAGCAAAGCAAGGAAAGAATGAAGCAACAAAAAAATGAAAGCAGGGATTTATTCAAATGAAAGTGCCAGGCCGGGTGTGGTGGCTTACGCCTGCAGTCCCAACACTTTGGGAGGCCGAGGCTGTCAGATCACCTGAGGTGAGGGGTTGGAGATCAGCCTGGCCAACATGGTGCAATCTTGTCTCTACTAAAAGTACAAAAATTTTAGCCCCTGGTGGTGGGCGCCTGTAATCGCAGCCACTCGGGAGGCTGAGGCAGAATTGCTTGAACCCGGGACGCAGAAGTTGCAGTGGGTCAAGATGGCATCATTGCACTCCAGCCTGGGTAAAACTCCATCTCAAACAAAAAAACAAACAAACACAAAAGAAAATACATACACTTCACAGTGTGGGAGCCAGCCTGAGCAGCGGCTCAAAGGCCCTGGATACAGAATCTTCTCCCATCCAAATACCCAGGAGAGGTTTCCCGATGGCCGCTTGGTGCTCACCTCATGTAAATGAAGTGGTGGCCCCTAACCAGAGGCTGAAGTGAAATTACAAAGGTCACATTCCTGCGCAAACATCTGATTGATTACGGAAAGCAGCCAATCAGAAGCTAAAGAGAAGTTACAAAGTTGCAGTTCTGTGCAAAGACTTGGCCAATCAGTCTGAGTGGAGCAAAGTTACGAAGTTACACTTCTATGCAAACGTCACTGGTTGCAAAGAGCAAGGGATCAGAGGTACCTTCAATTTCCCATCTGCAGGGCAAAAAAAAAAAAAAAAAAGTGAGAGTTTGCAAAGGGAGTAGCCTCTGGTCCTTTTGCTACTTAGAGGTGGAAAGTTAGGGTTTTCCTTTCACTTTAGTTCTAGGAAGTCAGCATGAAATGGCCTTATGTTCCCTGCCTCCATACCCTATTCTCCTAACTCACTATGTGGTCAAGGCCCTGACTACATGTATCTGCAGCCTCATGGCATCACAATTTAATTTAATATCAGAATTTAATTCTGATATTCACCCTTCAGATCTCACCTCAAACGACAGTGGCTTCATGCATGGCCTCTAGAGCCAACTGACTGCTCGGATCCAAGCTTTGCACCTGATTGGCCTGATTTGGGTCAGATGTCCATGGATAAGCCAATCACTGGCTGGCGTGACAACATATGCTGATTAGCTCAGCGAAGCTGCCCCTGCTGTCTTCTAGGGCCCAGGAGGAAAATCAACTTCATTGGGAGACTGTGGGCTGAGAGTTGGAGAGAGGTGTTTCACCCAAGCAGATCATGAAATGTTGCCCCAGGAAGGAAGAGTGGATGCATGAATAACAAATGATCACTTCAGTGTCATGCTACATTTTCCAGACTTTGACCATATGTTCCTACTCCATCATACTTGCCATATTCCTGTGCCAAGTGTACGATTATTTAATTAGTGTTTTCCACGACTCTTTTTTCATACTTGGAGCTTCATTTTAAAATAGATTTATTTATTTCACTGCTGTAGATGAAAAACCAATATCACTTGCCACAAATAGGAAGTAATCTTAATTTTTTTTTTTTTTAGACTGAAAACAAAATCGTATTATTAAATTCCACCCAGATACTGTGGCCTGCTAAAAATGCTTCGAGACTGTTGCCTTGTTCTTTCTTTGTTAAGAAGAGAGATTATCAAGTGTTACAGAGGTGTAAAGCCATACTAACACCAAACTGAGACTTTCTCCCTGATGTAATCAGAAGGCCCAAGAAAGAACTGAAAAGGAAATTACTTTCTCACTGTGTGATTCAATGTGATGTGATGCCATCTCCATACAGTGTCGAGAAGTCATTTTCTATGCCACTTGCCATCATCTGGAAGGCCACTACTGCTACCTGCCCAACACTTTAAAGGACACTGTCTTGGAGTGTTTGAACTTAGTCAGAATTGTTGAATGAATGGCTAAAGACCGTGAGACTGAGGACTAGCTGGTTATTAAAGAGGATGAGAGCAAAACAGCCAGTACATTTTATCAATAGAAAATTACCGCTTTGTCTAACTGTTCCTCACCTCTGGTGAGAGGTGAAAGGCAGCAGCAGCTCAAGTCATCTTGTTTCTCACCCTGCCTTCCCGTGGAACTGCCAGTCTCCTACATCATACATCATACATCATACACTGTCCTTCTAAGCTGGTGCCAGCAGAGTCTTCCCAAGTGAATGGCCCCTCCTTCCACCCAGCTGGAAACCTGAGCTCCATCCTTAACACTTCCTTTTCTCTCATCCCCTTCACTGTGATAATTTTTCCAATGTATTCAGTCATTTCCATCTCCTATTTTTTCTAATCTGTCTGTTTCTGTTCCTCTCCACTGCAATCATCGTAGTTCACACCACCATTTGGTCTCTTCCAGACTACTATGACTGCCTCATAACTATCATTCTGCTTCCCATTTTACTCTAATTCCCCAATCCGCTTTCCAACTCCCATCCAGAGTGATCTGTCTAGAAAATGAATTGGAACACTCGCTCTCCTGTATGAAGACGTCAGTGTTTTATTAAGGTTAGAATAAAAGCTATAGCTAAGCCTACCTGACTGTCATCTGGACTTATCTCAATCTCTCACCTAACCTCATACCACCCACCTCCTCCATTCCTGTATTGGAGAGAGACCTCTCATTACTCTTATAGGGGTCCTGGAATGAGTGGCTCCCTGTCCCTGGAGCCCTCTTTCCTGACACTCTGCTCCTGCCCTGGCTCAGTCCTTTTCATTCTTCAATTCAAATGTACTCCTTCGGTAATGCCTTCTCTGACTCCCAGTATACCCCCTCATCATAGGACCCCCATTTCTTGTCTTTTCTCTTCATCATTCTAACTTTATATTTATATCTCCATTTGTTTAATGTCATTCTCCTCAATCAGATTAAAAGCTCTTTGAGAGGAGGGGCTATGTCTGTCTTTCTTATTCATTGACCTATCTCCCACCATTAGCCCAGAACGAACCCTCATTCATCTTTGTTAAAATGCTTAAAGCGAATAACGTCCTTAAAGTCTAAAACTGGCTTAAAATCGCATTAGAGGAGAGAATTTGTAGGTTAAGCACTAAGCGCATTTGGTAAGAGGTTTGATAGTGGATAAGGTATAATTATGTGGCTTAAATATGTTTAGGGTGATTTGTGTTTTATGCTTAGTTGGTGGAAATAAAAATCCGTTAAGTTGGGGAATTCAAGAAAGCATAAAGAGTTCACTGAGTCATTGGAAGAAACAGGCGAAATAACTCAGAGGGTGTGAGTGTTCACCTCCATCAGACCACAGGACATGAGGCGACCAATGGATATGGCAGGATTCCTTGTCTAAAAAAGGACCCTGCAAAGGCTAACCTATGTGGCCACCACTCCATTTGTCTTTCTCCTCCCATTAATTAGGTCAGACATGGAAAACCCACCTGCAAGTGGGGCTAGTACAAAATGGAGTCCAGCTAGCTCCAACTCAGAGAGAAGTTGGGTATAAACAGTGGGGGTTTGAGAAGAGGCTAAAGTGTGACATCATATGGGGATGACACTGAGGGCGATTGATTATAGAAGAATACACTGAGACTGTGTGCTTGAGACTGTCTTGAGCAAGTTACCTTGCTGCATGTTTCTCCTGCAAGCATGTGGCAGCCAGTGTAAATCAATTAAAGGTTTCTGAATCCATATTTCCTCCATCCTGCTCACCACTACTGCTGCTTGAAAGAGAACCTCACAGGGAGCAGGGTAAGGAAAAGTCAACAGACTCCACCGGATGGTAAAAATCAGGTATCTTCCCACCTCCCACCAGTTAGAATGATGACCATTAAACAATTAAGAGATAACAGATGCTGGAGAGGATGTGGAGAAATAGAATGCTTTTATATTGTTGGTGGGAGTGTAAATTAATTCAACCATTGTGGAAGACAGTGTGGCAATTCCTCAAGGATCTAGAAATAGAAATTCCATTTGACCCAGCAATCCCATTACTGGGTATATACCCAAAGGATTATAAATCATTCTATTATAAAGACACATACACATGTATGTTTATAGCAGCACTGTTCACGTAGCAAAAACTTGTAACAACCCAAATGCCCATCAATGATAGACTGGATAAAAATAAATGTGGCACATATACACCATGGAATACTGTGTAGTCATAAAAAAGGATGAGTTCACGTCCTTTGCAGGGACATGGATGAACCTGGAAACCGTCATTCTCAGCAAACTGACACAAGAACAGAAAACCAAACACCGCATGTTCTCACTCATATGTGGGTGTTGAATAATGACAACACACGGACACAGGGAGGGGAACATCACACACCGCGGCCTGGGGGGTGGAGGGCTAGGGGAGGAATAGCAAGAGGTGGGGGGATTGGGGAGGGATAGCATTAAGAGAAATACCTAATGTAGATGACAGGGCAATGGATGCAGCAAACCACCACCATGGCACATATATACCTATGTAAGAAACTGCACGATCTGCACATGCATCCCAGAACTTAAAGTATAATAAATAAAGTTTTTAAGACATCAGGTGTTTTCATCCCATAATACTCATCAGGCCAGCCGGCTGTGTAGACAGGACGAGCTCTCAGGGATCAACACATACACACCATGTGTGGGTAGTTCATATACAATTCCCAGAAGTTCAAAATAAGACAACTCTCATTTGTCTAAAATTTGTCCGCATTGTCAACTATAGAGTATGTCTGACCATTAGCGCAAGGCCTTAACTGCGGAAACTGATGATATACTGGAACCAGTTCATACTGGCTTGCAGGAGTCCATTGTTAAATCCACAGAGTTTTGTGAACCAGTTATAAAGCACAATCATTACTGAAAGTTAAATTCTCTAAGTCTATAATTAAATAAATTGTATTAAAAACAAACATAATGAATATACATAATTCATCATCTCCAAATTATTTTACATCATTTTGCTACTATCTATGATCTGTGGGTTATTTTCATCTATTATCGCCATATGGTGGAAACATTACATCATGGTGTGCTACTGTTCAGCTCTACCTGACTCAGTGTTCAGTAACATCACATTGGTACCTTGAAGTCAGCCAAGATGGGAGTATTTATGCCATGGAAATAAAAAAAATAATTCTACAAATCAGGGCTTGCTTCACTGTTTTGTTGATTGTCTAGACTTAAGAAAGTGATGGAGAAAATGGTAATAATGCAGATTAAACTTAAAAGCCTGTCATGTCTGGAAATGTTACATGGCAAATGGTGTAAAAATTGAGGAAATATTCTTCCAGTGTTTGAATACTATTATCTGGTTCAGCAAAGCAATCGCTCACCTCATTGATGAACGAATGGAGTTCTGGCATGCCCTCCTTGCTTCACTTTCATCTTACTTGTTAATGTAAAATAAAACATCAGCCGCCATTCATGTCAGACCTACACCCATTTCCCAGTTGCTTCCCTAGATGGGCTATGGATACCAGAGCTCAGCAAAAATCAATGAAAGTGTTCTGTAGAAACTGACTGGCTATATGGAATTTAAAATAAAGTGGTGTTTCTTTTATGAAATGATATGCTACATATCCTTTGTATCAGTTAAATGTTAATAAACTTATGCACACAAGTACATAGATGCATAATTTTTTGAAAGCTGGTTGTTAAATATTGACCAGTACACTGCTTGGTATCTCCCACACCAAAGCATGGGACTGATCTTAAGAGGATAATGGAGTCTAATGAATGACATTAATAGTTTTGCAGGAAGAATGCCAGTGAAAGGAAGCTGGACTTCATGAAGCCCTAAAAGGATCTGACAAAGGGGAATTTCATTGCTTATACAGCCCTGACAACATGGGAGACACAGGGAGACGGGGTGTAGTAGACACTAAAGAGCTGTTTTCGTTGTTGTTTTGGGGAGAAAAGCTTTCACTGGGTCTCACCATTGCCTAGATCATGATTTCTCAATCTTGGCACTATTTGGGACCAAATAATTCTTCGTAATGAGATTCTCCCCTGCACATTGCAGGATGTTTAGCGGCATTTCTTACCTCCACCTACCACATGTTGGCATCCCCTTCCAAGTTGTAGCAACCAAAAATGTCTGAAGACATTGTCCCAGGGTAACAATGTTGCCTCTGGTTGAAAATCACTGGCCCAGATGAAATATCACTTCTATTCACTCAACTCAACAAATATTATCATCTGCTATGTGAAAGACACTGTTCTAGGCACTTGGGATACACATGCAGAAAGCAAAGAGGACTTCTCTCATGGAGGTGCAATTGTGATTTTCTAATTCCATTGAGGTTTTTTTTTTTTTTTCCCACCAGAATGTGGGTCCCTTGAGAACAGAAACTGGGTCTTATTTATCCCTGGGACTGCAGCCTTTCGGGGCACAAGGCCTGGCACCAAGGTCTTCACTAAATGTCTGTTGAAATGCATCTGTCTGAATGCCCTGCGCTGGTTGGATCCACTGCTTGCCCCTACACTCAAGTTTCTCATGCTCTCATTCCCTGAACTACCCCTGTGCTTCAGCCATGCTGAATGCTCTCATGCTTTCTTTCACTTGGAGATCTTTCTTAATGTTGTTCCCTGAGTGTGTTTGTTTTCCACTGATGTGTGGCAAAGTGCTACAAACATGGCAGCTTAAAACAACATTTGTTGATTAGCTCATGATTTCTGTAAGTCAGAAGTCTAAGCACAGTGAATGGGTTCTTTGCTCAAGGCCTTGCGAGTCTGAAATTGAGGTGTCAGCTGATTCCATTCTCATCTGCAGCTCAGGGTCCTCTTCCAAGCTCATCCAGGACGTTGGCATAATTCAGTTCCTTGCTGGCTGTCCTCAGGGGGTTGCACACAGCTCCGAGAGGCCGTTCTCTTGTCCTTGCCACATGGGCAACTCTGTGTTCAATGGCCGAAGTGGAGAATTTCTCATACATCAAGTCTTCCTCATACTTCAGTTCTCTTTCTCCAAGAAGGAACTTGTTCCTTTCCAGGACTCATGTGATTAGGTCATGTAATATGCCAGATAATGTAACCTAACCATGGACCTGATATCTTGTTATATAGTCACAGGCTCCTTCATCTCAAGATGATGGGAATTAAACAAGGGTATGGGTCCTTGAGGATCATCTTAGTGTTTTGCCTATGGTACTTGGACTCCCCCACTCCTCTTCAAATTCATTGCCCTATTCTTCTTGTCTTTAGTAGATCTTGGCTTTTTTGTTACTATTTAATAGCAACAGTAGTTTACTTTCATTGAGTTATTTTTAAAAGCTGTGCACTATGCTTTACATATAGTATTGTATTTATTTTTCATGGCAGCCATGTGAAGTAAATATTATTTTTATTTTTGTACTTAGAGTTCTCTCTGCCTAGCACTCTTCCCCTATGTAATCTTCTCTGATGATTCTATCTAAAAATAGCCTGTAGTAGAATGCTAACTAATACATGCAGAAGGAATGATGATGGAATTAGAAAATCACCTTTTGGCAACCATCGTACTAGTAATTGATTCAGGCAAGAATCATTAATGGATGTTAAAACCAGTGGGTAAAAGTTTGATGGGGAACAAGATAATTACATAAGCTCAAAGTAGCTCCCTAAAATAGTTTTAGATAATTTTAAAGGAAAAAGTCATGTCTTTATGTTGGAGAAAGCTGGCAAACATCAGAGTTAACTAAATTATCAGCGTTAATATCACCAGTAATGGGATAAAGCTATTGCATATGCTTTCTAAGATGAAGTGCTGAGAAGAACATCTCACTTCTGTGGTTTTCCTGCCATATCAGATATGTCCACATTGAGAGGTTACTCTGCAAAATAACAGAATCAAACTTTGAATACAAGAAAAAGTAGTCTGTACTTTTCAAAAATTTCAAGGTTATAAAAGGCAAAGAAAAGCTGAGCAACCATCCCAGATTAATGGAAATTAAAGACATGACAATTAAATGGGACATGTGATCCTGGATAGAATCCTAGACTAGAAAAAAAAAGTATAAGTGTTAAAATTTTAATAAGGTCTGCAGATGAGATAATAGTATCAATGATAATTTCCCTATTTTTATAATTATAGTATGGCTATGTAAAGAAAACATCTTTGTTTTTAGAAATTATACATTAACGTATTTAGAAGTAAAGGGATTTTATATCAGTAACTTACTGTCAAATGGCTCAGAAAATAACAACATAAAAGAATGACAAAGTAAACACAGCAAAACAATCACAGGGAACCTGAGTGAAAGATAAGTAGGAAATCTTTGTACTATTCTTGCAACTTTTCTGTATGTGTCCTTGAAATTATTCAAAACTAAAATTTACCAAAAGAAAATATAATGAGAATAGCATCCCACTCTGCATCCCTTACCCCACTTTACTTTTCATGGCCCTTCTCACCACTGACTATAGCATATATTTTCTTTAACTTTCACAGCAACCATATAAAGTAGGTACTATTATTGCTCTTTGCCTTGACAACTCCTTTTGCCTGGAAGGCTCTCCTCCCCAGGTATGTGCATGTAATTCCCTGAGGTCTTTCTGGACTCCACTCAAATACCATTGATAATAGTTAATTTCTTCCTTGACTAGACTGCAAACTTCCTGGGAGCAGAGACTTCGTTTTATTCACTGCTCATTCCTCAGTGTCTTCAACAGTACCTGCCACAAAGTAGGTACTCAATAAATATGTGTTGAATGGAACACCTTGATGTTAAAGAAGGGGCTAAAGAAGGTGGTAGAGTCAGACTTTGAATACAAGAAAAATGATTCCAGAACTACTAACTACTGTGCTCTACTGGGGCTGCTTTTCCAGGCAGCCCCCCAGCTTCTCCCAATTCAAAACGAACCACTGTGGTAGTCAGCTTCCAGTGTGGCTCCCAATAACTCTCACCTCCTAGATTCACGGCTTTGTGTCTTCCCCTCTCCTTGGGCTGGACTTGTAACTCACTTACAGCAAATAAAATATGACAAAAATGGTGGGATGCCACTTCCATAATTATGTTATCTACAAAAAAGATTGTGCCTTCCATCTTGCTAGTAGACTCTTGCTGGCACGTTTTCTTGCCTTCTTGCTGCTATGTTGTGAGATGCTCCCAAGGAACCAGGTGAGGTCTCTAGCCAATAGCATGAAAAGAACTGAATCCTGCCAACAAACACGCTAGTACTTGCTTTGTAAGGGGATCCTCCCCAGTCAAGCCTTCTAATAAGACTGCAACCCTAGAAGACACTTGGATTGTATCCTGTGAGAGACCCTAAAGCAGAGGAGCCAGATAAGACATGCCTAAGTTCCTG
This sequence comes from Saimiri boliviensis, assembly GCF_048565385.1. Lineage (NCBI taxonomy): Eukaryota > Metazoa > Chordata > Mammalia > Primates > Cebidae > Saimiri > Saimiri boliviensis. The sequence goes on along the minus strand of NC_133459.1, from coordinate 32,928,078 downwards.
AATCACAGAAACTGTGAGATCGCAAGTGTTACTGTTTTATGCTGGTATGTCTTGGAGTAATTTGTTACACCAAGCAGTAGATAACTAACACTACAACGCTCTGTATCTCCATGGCACCTGCACTTCTCTCCATGATAGTAGAAATATTTCGTAGTATATTTGTATCTCTCACCCTCCCCATCACCCACACTATAAACTTTGTGGGCACAGTCTGTGGTGTGTTTACCATTTAATCTATGGTTAGAGTCTATCTCATAGTTAGAGTTCAACAATTGCTTTCTAAAATTATTGGGGAGTCTCTCATTAGAAATAACTTACAGTTGGGTTTATACATTAACCTATGAATTAAGTCAGTTCTCAGGATCTGATAAACTTTTTGAACTGGCAAAGCAGAACCTGAACTGTGGGTACTTTACTGTGGCTTTGCTCCCCTCAAGGCTCCATTTGGGTGGCCAGCTAGTCTCTAGACAATATCTTTATCTTGGCTACTTCTACATCATAATTCTTGAAAATAGTGTTTGTAACACTAAACCACATGTGAAGACAAAGTGACCTGCCTATCCACCTGTTCTAATTAATATACTTTTAAGCCTTTCAAGGAAAACCATTTCTCCTCCTTCCTTTACACCACACAAAGATTTAGCCATAAAATTTTGGCTTAGAGTAATCACATCCTGAATCAATGGCTTCTTTTTTTAGTTAAAAAAAATCCCTCTAACATGTTCATTTTAATTTTAAAAATGCTATTTTAAATGGTAGGGAGCCTTTTAATTCTCCACTCTAGGTTATAAAAAAATAATAGATAGGCAGAAATGTGTTATTAAAGCTATTTTTCTTGGCGTTCTGGTAATTTAATAAACTGCTGAAGCTAAGCCTTAAGACTTTATGATGCAGCAAGAAGACGACTTGCCTGTTGATTAATAGTTTTTTATCATCCCCCACCCAGCCCCCCCCTGTTTCCTGGGGTGATTCCTGAAGGACAACAGGCAATTTCTGAGGAATGAAGAAGATTTGGAGAAACATTATGCAAAAATTGTCTTGTCCAGGGAATTTTAGTATCCAGGAACAGATACATGCTCTCCTCTAAGGTTGGGGTGCTTGTGAACTGATTGAAATGAGTCTCAGAAGATAACCCTTGGAGAGTATTCACTTCTACATTTAGTAAATTTGGAGTGTTCCACAAACCTTAAGTAGTTCCCATGTCAGGGTTACTGGAGAATATCTTAGTCTGCTTGGGCTGCCGTAACAAAATATTATAGATGGGGTGGCTTAAATGACAAGAGTTTATTTCTCACAGTTCTGAAGCCGGGGAAGACCAAGATCAGGGTGCCAGCAAGTAGGTTCTATTCTGAGGCCTCCTTTCTTGGCATGTAGGTGGCTTTCATCTCACTCTGTGCTTATATGACCTCTTCTTTGGGAGAGAGAGGAAGCTTTCTTGCATCTTTTCTTATAAGGATACTACGCTCATCTAACCTAATAGGACCTAATAGTACTTCATCAAGTCCTAATTACCTCCATGTGTCCTATCTCCAGATACCATCACACTGGGGGTGAGGATTTCAACATATGAGTTTTGGGAGGACATAAACATTCAGTCTATAACCAAGGGTTTTCCAGTTATTAGGCCAATTACTTGGCTTCAAACTCATTCCTAATGCTCCGGAAACTCTGCAAGCCATATTTCTGCTTTGCCTTCTGGTTCCCTGTCAGGCTCTGCCAATAAGGGGCACTAGAGGCTAGAGATTATTTGGGAAAAAGGGACTATTTGGTCCCATTTGGCTCTGTGCTGGTCAACCTCAACCTGGCAATGGCAATATTTTTCCAATGGTAACAGTTGCATCCAGTTTACCATTTTCCCAACACTCGCAAACTTGCAAAACCAGCCTCAGTGTGCCTCCTACTCAGAGAACGGGTCCCTACCCCACAAAGCCCTCTTCTGTGCCCAGAGACACTAACATCAGTCAAACAGCCCCTGCTTCCCAGATCCAGACATAAGCTCCTCGAGGCTCCTCCTCCAGCCTGTTAGGTTTTAATCATCACACCCTATTCCCTTCTGGCAGCAGCTGCATCCGCAGTTGCTACTTCTGCAATACCCTTGAATTTTTTTTATGCCTTTTCAGTTTTTCAGTACAGAATTAACCATTATATATATTAAATTCTTGCTGTTGAAATAATTGAGACATTGAAGTCAACAGAATAATTCTGTTGAATAATTGAAATAATTCTGTCTCACGCCTGGGCCCTGACTGATGATAGTGGGGACTTGGCCCCATTTATTGGACAAACAGATGCAATCCTGGAAAATATAGATAGGCCACCTTTGCATTCTCTAGGACTGTTTCTCTCCTTGTAAAGTGAAGCAAATGACAAATATGTTTCATTTATTAGCTTGACCCCACTAAGTCAATTATCTCCCTCTCCTTTTGGTGATGTCTGGGTAATGTGGTTGTGGCAAGGAAAGCTTTCTCTCTTGAAAAGCCTTCTTTTTTGTATGATAGTTAGCTCTGTGAGGACAGAGCATATGATTGTTTACCTATGTAACTCAGCACCTACCCCAATGCCTACTACAAGGGTGGCATTCAATAATATCTACTAAATAACTGAATGAATAAATAGAAAGATGGGTGAATGGATGGATGAATGGATGGATGGATGAATATTACCTAATCTCAGGAACATCTGGTAGTAAAAAGAGGATGGTCTTCTTATTTTTATTTTACTTTAGGTGTATACTATACCCATATCCAGCATTTCTCCCCATGTTATCCCTCCCCACTCCCTGCTACCCCCCGCTTACCCCCCCCAACTGCCCCCAGTGTGTGATGCTCCTCTCCCTGAATCTCTACATGCTCATTGTTCAATCCCCATCTATGAGTGGGAACATGCGATATTTGGTTTTCTGTTCTTGTGTCAGTTTGCTGAGAATGATGGCTTCCATATTCATCCAAGTCCCTACAAAGGACACGAACTCATCGTTTTCTTGAAGAAATAGTGCTACTTCATTTTAAAATGTCAATTAGGATTGGAATTGGTGATGTGTGAAAGAAACCCAAAATTACAGTAGCTTTAAAAAAGCGTTCACTTTCCTCTGGTGTAAACAAAATCCAGGGATAGGCACTCCCTTGTAGGAGGGTTGGTTTGGCCCTTCCACAGTCTTAAAGGTATTAAAAGGCCCAGTTCCTTCTTGAGGTTGGTTGCTCTACCAACCTCATCACAAGACCTCCACCTCCAGAAACCACACAGAACACTTCTGCCTACATCCCATTTGGCCATAAATAACCCACATATTCTGGATGTCCATGTGTCATTCTGAAGGTGGGGTTCCTTTACTAAGAAGAAGGAGAGAATGCATAGTTGGTATCAATCAACAATCCCTGTCATACAGAGGAACATATAACTCAGAACTAAGGAAGTCTTCCCAAAGGAGGAAGGGTGGGAGAAGGATCTGAAGTCCAGGAGGAGGAGTCTGAAGGCCAAGATCTGATTTCCCTGTTTCAGGTGACCTCTGCCTTTCCTATGGAGAATCCACCACTGCTTCCCCAATCCCCTCAGCCTCTGCCTCCTACTCTCTTTTGACAGCAGCTCTTACTGGAAAATGCCTCAGAAATCTTAGTTGTCTGAAAATTTAATAGCCATCAACCATAACCATATGGTATTAGTTCCAACAAAGTTCATTCACTGTGGGCTGTTACAAGAAACAGGGAAGCACCAGGAGAAGTGGGTAAAAATGTTGGCTCACCACGTGACCTGAAACAAGATACTTACTCACCGTGAACCTTAGTTTATGCATCTGTAATAAATATATATCTCACAGGGTTATTTCAAACGTTAGATAATAAAGGTGATGTATATAGCACTGTGCCTGTTCCGTTGTAAGTGCTTGATGATTAGTAGCTGGTATTATTTTATGAAGTATTTGTAGAACCACCCCCCTCCAAAATGCTATGCCTCGACTTGCTTAAACTACATAAGGACTACTTACGTAGTTACAGTTCACAAATAGGCTGGATACGGTGGCTTACACCTGTAATCCCAGCACTTTAGGAGGCCAAGGCAGTGGATCACCTGAGGTCAGGAGTTCGAGACCAGTCTGATCAATATGGTGAAACTCTGTCTCTACTAAAAATACAAAAATTAACCAGGTATCATGGTATGCAACTGTAGCCCCAGGTACTCGGGAGGCTGAGGCAGGAGAATTACTTGAACCCGGGAGGCAGGACTGCAGTGAGCCAAGATCATGCCACTGCACTCCAGCCTGGGGGACAGAGCGAGACTCCCTCAGAAAAAGAAAGAAAGAAAGAAAGAAAAACAGATTTACAAATAGAGTGTGTCCAGGAAGAAAACTAGAGGCTTACAACTTAAAAACAGGTCACATGAGAATTCACTGCAAGGACCAGGAATGTTAAAAGAGCAGTCATCACTTGTCTGACCCTCTGAACTGGGTTGGGTGACCCTGACATCCTGATATGTACTCTCATAGCTCCCAGCATGTGCCTTCAGTAACCTCATCACTTTTCACTGTAACTATGATCGAATATCTATGCTTAAACATTCATAGGGCAGGTACTGTGTCTGTCTTGCCCATTGCCATATCCCTAAGAATACACTTTCAGTGACTATGTGCTGAATAAATTGGGTGGGGGAAGGTGGGTTGGAAGGAACCTAGAGAAAAGCTGGGAGCTTTCAGTCCCATCCAGACTTCATGCTGCTGAACCAGGAAAAGCACTCAGGGTCCCTGTTCCCATTATTCCTCAACTGTTTCTGGAATTCCCTGAGAAGTAAACAGAGTCAGGGTGTAATGTGTTGGAAACACATTGGCCATTGGCTCTAGGCCCTCCTTTAACTAAATTTTCTCCACAAGAATTTCTTGAGAGAGCAATTTCTAAGGACTTCTGAGAATCTGATTCTCAAACACCCTGAGATGAGAGCTAGGGCAGTGGGCTCTAGCTGTGTCAGAAGGCAGCTTGATACGATTCATCGAGCATTTTTGGTACCTACCATGTGCCAAGCATCATACTAGTGTTACACACGCAATTTCTCTCTTTTAGATAAATGCTTATTTTTATTAAAGTAATGCATATACATGGTTTAAAAGTCAAATCGTGCTAAAAGGCTCATAAACAAGGCAGTGATCCCTGCACCATCATCTCCCACAAATCCATCTTGCTTCTCTTAGGCAATCCCCCAAACTCTCTTGGCTCTTTATCTTGGTGTTTATCTCCAGATTTCTAGATAATTATATGAATTCCACTATCCCTGGTATCATCCATTTTAGATATTACCTCCTGCCTTCCTATTATGATAAATGAGGATTTTAGCTCTATTCACACCCTCTCTCCACCTTCCTCCTCCCACCATAGTTATAATTTATCACCTTTTTTTTTTGGTTAAAACTGTATTTGAACTTTTTATTGTGGTGACCAGGTAAATATTGTTCACTGCTGAGTTAATAACAATTATTCTTTTTAAAATTTGAATTTATAGTTATATCTTCCCACCCCCACCAACTGCTATAAAGAAACTCTTAATGCAATTTTCCACAGAATCAACTGTCAGAATAATCTATTATTTTTTCCAGCCCTTCCCCAACCCCCACTGACATGCCTCTCTTCTGGAGTTCACCAACTTCCTACTCCAATCTGGACTGGTGGTGGTGGCTCTCAGAGCTCTGCTTCATGGCTCTTGAGTGAAGATGATCCTTTCCCATCACCCCAGGAATCTCCTTAGCCTCCCTCTCACATTGAATACCTGATTCCTGGATTCCACATCTTCTTTCTTTGTTTCACCACTTGTGTTAGCGGGGCACACCTTCCCTTAGCTTCTTGAAAAATGTTGAGGGAGGTAGATTTTTTGAGACTTCGCATATCTGAAAACATCTTATTTGATCTTCACAAGGCAGAGTTTGGATTTAGGATTCTCAGTCAAAAATTATTTCCACTTGAGTTCTGTTGTCTTTGTTTCGGGTGTTCTAGGTGCCAGTGTTACTGTTGAGAACTCTGATGCCATTTGGTTCTTGGTCATCTGTGTGTAAGTTGGATTTTTGGAAAATTTTAGAATCTTGTCTTTATCCCTGCTCTTTTGAAATTTCATAGGGATATTCTTCGAGGTCAATCTTACACTTTGCTGAGCACTCGTTTGGAACTTTCAATCTGGGGATTTTCTTTTCTTTTTTTTTTTTTTCATCAATATTTCCATCCCCTCAATTTTCATTCTGATGCCTAAAATGTCCCTTAGCCAGATATCGGGTCTCCTGGACTGATCCTCTCATTTGCTTATCTTTTATCTCTTATAACCTACCCTTATGTCTTTTTTCATTCTCCTTTCATGAGATCTCTCTGATGAAAGATCCAGCCCTTTCATTTAAAAAATTACATCAACTATCACCGTTTTAATTTCCAGAAACATTTCTTCCTTCTGATTTTAAAAAATAAGCATATGGCACATCGTCCTTGTTAAAATGTACTACCTTATCTCCCTTAGAATATTATGGTCTGTCTCTCTTTCCTTAGTTCCTTCTTACCTTTGCTTTGATCTATTTCCTTCTTGTGGAGACTGTTCTAAAAAGTTCATTGGAAGCTCTTTGTAAAAGGGCATTAATCATAGGATAATTTTCACTGGTACCTCCAAATGCCTTGGGAGAATTCAGCTTCTCCAGAAAAATCCTCTGCTTCTTGGTTAAATCTAACTGCTGGCATTGAGGAGTGTATGTGTATTTTACTTGATCCCCATTTTCCACCTGGGTCCTCATCTCCACAGCCCTTATGCATGGTCTGTACATTTCTCTAGAGAAAATGCCTCCTGTCTCCTACAGAACTGGCCATGGCCTTTGGCTTTGTGGGGCCAGGTTGCTTTCACCTCTTCCCAGCTCCACCTTCCATAGAGTCTAGCACCTGGCACCTCCAGTTCCTAGGACCATCAGGCTCTGCAGGAGAAATGACTAGCTTCTTGTTGATATTTCCTTTGGCAAGCATTGCCATGGGATCTTCCCTGTTCTGATAAGGGATTTCCCTTTCCTCTATCCCGTTTGTTCCTTTGTATATGGGAAGGGATTGCCAACTTCTCCTAGTTTCATTGAGGACAGAGTTTGTACAGGTTCACTTGTTCTCCTTGTTACTTGGGGGTAAGTTTCAAGAGAAGAGGAACAGAAACTTCTTTATTCTGCCATCTTAAAGCTGCAAGTTTATGTTAAACGGACAAAGTTTACATTAAGTCTGCATTATCTTTTAGTCCTCACAACTCTTAACATGGCCATTCATGGAAATGAAGTTCAGAGAAGTTAAATTTTCTGCCCCAAGTTATAGTTGGAAAGTAGCTAAGAAGCTAAGTCTGGCCAAAGGCAAACCCATGTTCTTTCTTTCCCTTACTGTTTCCTGCTTTCCAACATGCTGAGATCAAGGGAGGGTGGCAAACTATAGTCTAACCTGGATCAATAACTGGAAGTATAATTTAAGAAAGAACTTTGGGACAGACTGTTAACCAAGGCTAGCAAGAAGAAACAAGAAATGCCCAAAGTAGGGGTCCAACATTGGGATAGGGAGTTGAAGAACTCCCAGGGAATCCTAGAATCAGACCATGAAGAAAGTTAAGAAGGCATACATCCTGAGGGAACTTGGGAGAGAAATTGGTTTCCAAGGACCCAGAAAGAAAGACTGGTGAGGCCAATGGGGTTACATTGCGAGAGCAAAAGAAATGATCCTGTGGCCACTGGACTTAAGCCCATCCTGAGACACCGGTGACTTCCAGACCCCCAGCCTCTCATTGCTATCTGGATTAGGACTACTAATGTTCCCCAGATCAGCTCTCACTGGCCTCAGCCAAGGTGAGTTTTCACTTTCAGGTAAATAACAGGGTTGGTAATAGAGCAGGTCAGAACTGAGAATGCTGGTCCAACCTGGATGTGCACAGTTCCATTTTTTTTTTTTTTAGACCAAAGCGGATCCTTACATTAATTCCTGTTTACACATGGCCCATGGGTTTCATTTCACAGACTAACTCTGATCAGTGACAGCTGTCTGGAGCACCACAGGGAGAATGACTCAGCGGCTTTGTCCAAGCTCGGGGGAATAGAATGACATAGCTGATTAGCGATGTCTGCCAAGGGTGCACAATAGGAGAGTTAAAGAATGTGTGCTGTCACAGATCCAGGCTGTCTCTTCTTCCCAGACTCATGTCCCTCCATAAATGTAATCCAGGTGCTCTCAATGTCCTTATTCAAGCCATTGGTAAGAGTTGAACAACATAGGTCCAGGGATGCCGCCATTAGGTGCAGTTTCGAGATTGACCTCTATCTCGGTACGGATGTACGATCATTGGATATAGTCTGTGACATTTGGTGTTAGTTTTGAAATTGTTTTCCAGGCTAAATTTTCCAACCATTTGTCCAAAAGAGACTTTTTATGGAAAACTTCCACTTGGGATGGGACAGAATGCATTCTCTTTATGATGTCCATTCCTGAGATGCATACACTGGGACGTTGAGAAATGAGTGGATCACTGGAGAAAAGAGATAAGCCCTCTCGCTTATGATCCCTGGAGTTCCATATTTAGATAGCAGCACTCCGAGGACTCCAGCCTGTGGTCTCCTTTCATGTCCTGAGTAAACGCTGAGTCTCGTGGGGAACATGAGCAGTAAAGATTACGCAGAACAACACAAAAATAAACAGGCGCACTCCATTTCAAGCAGCTCATAGTTTTATCATAAAATAAAAACTTTCTAAAATTAAGTGTCTTACTTCTATTTTACCAACAACAACAAAAACAAAAATCACTCATGTTAGCTAAATACAGATGCATAAGTGGTTGAGCAAGCAAGTATGAATATGAGGAGTGTGTGTGTGTGTGTGTGTGTGCGCGCGCGTGTGTGTGTAGCTTGTGCCGGGTGCGAGAGGGGCTATTTGTGTGTCGGTGTTGGCCAATAGATGAATCTGGTCTTGCTGTTTTCTGTCTGTGACCTGGTCGAAACCTTGCCTTTCCAAACTTCATACTAGGCTTTTGCAGAACCCAGAAATTCAGAGCCCTTAGTCCTGATCCAAGGGCTAAGGGAGGAGAAGGGAGAAGAGAAGGCGATCTAAAAGTTTACGCCATTCCCACTGGAGGAAAAATAGGGGCTGTGCATCACGGGACCTCCAGATGTTGAGCCAAACCTGGAAGAGAGGGAGGGTGAACACCATGATGAGATTCCTAATGTTATCGGAAAGATTAAAAAAAATAATATATTAACTTTATGGTTGTCAGAAACAGTGAAGACCACAACAGGCTTGGAGAGTAAAGGCTTTGGCATAAGAAAAAAGTTTTGGCATAAAACGCTTTGGCTCTGGGAAAGTGAAACACTAAAATAATACAATTAGAGGACAATCAAGAGCGTCTCCTTGTGTTCACTTAGATCAGGAAGCCCCTGGAGCCTGTAAAGATTGTTTCAAGGGAGCCTACCCTCTCTTTCTGCCCAAGACCCACAGAACAGGGACCCTCTCTGGATCTAAACATCTTACCTGTATTCCGGTGACCACTCTACCTGCCTTAGAGGACCAGACATGTCCCTCAGGAAATCTACAACATCAGAGAACTTAGGGGCAGGTCCAGCATTAGGTTTTCGAGTCTGGACAATCCCAGAGTCCCTCCTCCCCTTACCAGCACGAAGCTAAATCACGTCCTCCAACCCTGACTGAAAAGTAAACCTTGAGACACCACTGAGTGCCTAGGGCTTTGCTGGACCCTCAGGGAAGGAAGAGTTAAGACGTGAGCCTCACCCTCTAAGAGCATGTGCCTTTCCTTTCTCCCTGGCACACTCCTATCCCTACTTCAAAATAGAGTTCAAAAGCCATCTCCTCTGTGAAGGCTTCCCTGACCTCTCCAGATGGAATCATTTACTCACACTTCTGGAATCCTACTGTAATTTCTTCATCCATCTGCTCAGATATTTTGAATGAATGGGAACAGAACTCAATACAAATTACAGGAGAGCAAATGGCTAGATTTAATCTAATCCTGGGATTCTCAATCACTTTTCAGCTGGGCAGATGAATATTATAGAAGAGACTCACGTTCACGGTACCCTCCTATGAACTGAAGAAACCAAAAAGGGCGGGGGGGAACAATGGAAACAGGCCACGGCATTCATTTGTAGTGCCTCAGCAGCTCACTGTGTCTGTTGCTCACTGAGTGTCCACGGGCAAGTTAGGCTGGGTTGTTTCACTCCATTCTCACTAAAATAACTTCCAAGAGAGCAAAGACTTCACCTATTTCATATCCAGTGCCCAGGACCTGACACAATGCGGGTGCCTCATAAGCAATCTATGAGATTGGTAACCCAATCTCTGTTTCTCTGTTTCAGAAATCATATTGGAAGATTATTCAGAAACCATAATGATGTTATTACAGGGATACCCTGCATTCCACCCTGACTTACTGGTCTCCCCAGTCTCTCAGAGTACCAATCCATCCTGCTCCTCCTCCTCACCCTCCTCTTTGCCTCCACTGTCTCTGGCTCTCCCCAGGCTGCCTCCCACCTCTCAGGCTGCTCCTTCCTCAGGCTGCCTTCCCACTCCTCCAACCTCTGCTCCTCTGCAGACCTGTAGAGACCAGGTCTCAACCCTCTGGTCTCCAAGCTCCCAATCAGTGCTTCCCAAAAGCTGGCTGAGGAGACATTGAGACCACCCTCCCTCCCAGAGACAGCCAGAGGTATCCCTGCAGCAAGTCTACCTTTCCAGAGCCCAGAGTCACAGCATAGAATGTAGAAGTTGGCCAACCTGCAGGGGGCTCCTCTGGGTCTCTATTCTCACCTCCAGGGGATGATAATCTCTCCCACAGATCCCTAGAGTCACCTCCAGGCCACACCCTATCTTGCTTCCTCTTTCTCTTCCTGCCAGCCCATCACTTCACTCTGATGTGCATAAATCTTCCCTGGATCCCCAGGCCTAGCAGTCCGAAGCCTTTCATAATCCAGTCCCAACCTCCCTTTTACAATCCTATTTTCCACCTTTTTCAGAGACAAATCTAATGCTTTAGCCAGACACCTTTATTTCCCAGGCCTCCAGCTTGCTGCACGCCTTCCCATCTGAGGGCCTTGCTGTTCCTGCCTGGAATGCCCTCCTCCTGGCTCAGCTCGCTGGAACCTCCCTCCACTCCTGCAGGGATCCTGCCTCTGTCCTCTTCGGTCACTTTGATGGTTTTCACTTTGCCAAGGCACTAACATTGTTGTGCCCGCATTTCATCTGCTCTCAGTTCTCTGAAGGGAAGAAGTATGCCCTATTCATCTATGGGTCCCCCACAGGCTAAATTCAAATTAACTACATGTGTTAACATAGCGTTTCCCAGGGTGTGTTAGGTGGAACACACCATGACATACTCTGCAAGAAAAAGGAAGAGAGAGAGAGGAAGGGAAGAAGAGCGAGAGGAAAGAAAGAAAGAGGGAAGGAGGAAAGGAAGGAAGGAGGGAGGGAGGGAGGGAAGAAAGGAAGGAGGGAAAGAAACTTTTTTTTAAGGGTGTGGATTTCATGTTTAAATAATAATATCAACCACCTCCTTGAACATTCTTCACGCACCCTAGGAAATTAAATGATCTGAGAATTCCAACAGTTAAGAAATCTGTTTATCTCTGTTTCCCACAGCTTTTCCCAAACAGATCTGACTACTGAAACCACTTTCTAGCATTTATCCCTTTTAACAAGCTATTTGGAGAAAACACTGATTGAAAGGATGAGAGTTTGGGGACATGGGTCGGCACTGCACTAAAGGTTCTGTGACGGGGAGGTAGAAGGACGGGAATCACTGGGAAGTTGGGCCTTAATCCTATAAGGTGAGTTTTTCAAACCAGGTCACCCATTCTCCGGGGTGAGACTGGGATTCCCAGGAATGACATGGCACCATAATAATATGGATGTTGGAGCATCCGTATTAGTGGAAGGTTTTGTGGGTGAGAATGAGTGGCTATATATTGTTATATTAAAACAAACACAAATTTATGATTCAACAGCATGCACAATTTAAGCAGAATTTTCAGGCATAATGTTGGATTCGTGCTGGCTGTTTGCTGTTAAGCTCTCAGACCATCCCAGGAAATAGAAGCTCCTTGCCTCTGCAGTCTGGGAACTTGGTGGAAAAGTGTGGGCAGCCCTGATAAGCAGTCGAAGGCTCTTCAGCAGAGCCCGTCATGAAGTCAATGGGATGTTCAGGAGATTAGTGGGGCATGGAGCTCAGGGGGCCGACAGTAGGAGGTGAGAGCTCTAAGGAGATTAGCTGGCCATGTCCTGTTGTAATCAAGTACATGGGTAAAGGCAAATGCATCATTGTACCACCTGTCCTGCCCGTTGAGTAGGTATCCATAGATTATAGACTGTGCAGTTGCATTTCTGCAACCAGCCCTGAAATGCACCTATGAAAGGGGCCCACCAGGCCCCAGACCCTGTTCATCTCTGCACCAAGTTCCTCCAGGACCCACATAACTACTGGCCATAGGTACAGGGCCCATCCCACCCCACAGCCATGGGACACAGATGCCGAGAAAGCACCAGTAAGCCCACCCCACTTGCTTTCGCTCCCACCAGCTTTCTGGATACCCTTAGGCTTCCAGTGAGGGCTGACTCACCCATATGCTTGGGGAAAGAGGTACTGGGGTCCATCTCCTGCCATGGGGGAAGGGTCTCGGGGGTTGGCAGACATCTTTGGAGGTGTCCTCTGATGGTAGGGATAATTGGGCTGGACAAAAGGGGTGTAGCTTGTTAGTGGGGTGTAGGAAGAGCGGAAGATCTGCTGTCCCATCTGCTGTGGGTTGTATGGCATCACCTGCAGGTCAGAGAGAAGAGAGAGGTGAGGTCACCATTCCCCAGCCCAACTCTAACCCCAGCCACCAGCCCCCAGCCTCAGCCTCTGTACCCCTCAGTCCCTGTTGGGTATGCAGAAGGCAACATGCTGAAATGGAGAAAGCCTAGGGCTCAACTTCGATAGTGAGCCCAGCAAGTTAACTAATTTATCTGAGCCTCAGTTTCCCCATCTGCAAAATGGGAAAACACTATCTAGGTTGTTAGTGGGGATGGGGTCAGGTGATACAAGTAAAGAGACAGGCATATAGTAAATAACAAATCAATGTTATTTCCATTCTCTTCCCTGTTTTCCTAGCTTTTCCCTCTGTCAATAACCATCTCAAAAGCCCCTTGTTTATTTTTAAGGCTTTCATTATCCCCAAAAAGCTGGTGCAATTTACACAGCTCTGGCTTCTATCTCTCCTGAGACCCTTTCAACAGACTCCAAGTCCCAGACAGCCCTGCCCAGAAGTTCTGCGACGGCAGGAATGTCCTACTTCTGTGCCATGCAATGTGGAAGCTGCCAGCCACATACAACAGTTGAGCATTTGAAATGTGGCTCATGTGCATGAAGACCTGAGTTTTGAATTATACTTAATTTTAGCTAGTTTAAATTTAAATAGCCACACATAGGTGATGGCTGCCACAGTGGACAATGTGAGTCTAGGAGGAAGGGCAAAAAAGGGCAATGGGGTTGAACACAAACTCTAGGGAAATACAAAAATTCAGCGGGGTTTCCCAGACTATCCGGAACAAACTCCCACCGAGAACTGGGGTTCCCACCATCTTGCTCCGACATGGCAGAGACCTCATCCATCTCGTTGACTGCTATCTCCCCAGCCCTAAGACAGCACCTGGCTCACAGTTGCTGCTTAACAAACATATGTTAAATGAATAAATGCAAGAAACGGAGAGAGAGTAAAGTGAAGAGAGATGGAAGGAAGGAAGGAGGAAAGAAAAGACCACTAAGGTGTCTGCTTGAATACCTAAAAGATGGGGAGCTTGTTACCTTATGAGCACTGAACTCCACTACCGACAGCTCCAAATATCAGAAAACCTTTTCTCATACAAAGCTGACATCTATCCTCTTGTGTGCTGAGGGGAGTAGTCAGAACTTGAAGAAATTTCTGGATTTCCATTTTAATACAAGTCTGGGGTCCAAGTGCTCAGGGTTCAGGCACTCTGACAGCCCTCTCTCACCCCACAAGCCCTTATCTAAAAAAAAAAAATCCACAAAGGCTAGCACTCATTGAGTGCTTGGAATGTGCCCAGCCCTTCACATGGATGCTGTCATTAAAACTCCAGAAAGCCCTGTGAGGTAGGACCATTATGATTTCCAGTTCGGAGACAGGAAATCTCAGGTTCAGAAAAGTGAAGCAACTTTCTCAGTGTTTCCAGCATCTGAGCTGTGGTCAGAACCTCAGCGGGTAAGCCCAGAACCCATATCTTGTTTTGCACCAGCCTCTCTCTGCTATGTCCTCTCTGGAAACCTGAGTCCTCCCTCTCGGTCCTCCCCAGTGTTCTCCAGTAGAGATGTGGCACCTGGTGATGCTGGGCACAGGCACCAAACCCCAAGGTGATGAGCTAAAGGTCAGAACACACCAAGAGCACCTCCCAGGACAATGTGGGTCAGCATGGCAGAACGTACCCCTGTCCTCCCTCATGGGGGAGGAAGTGCCTGGCCCTGGGAGGGGATCGAAGTGGAGGAGGCAGGTCCTAGAACTCACACAGTATTACTGAAAATGTGCCCCCGATTCCATGTATCTGATAAAACTATAAAGCACAGTTTTATAGCCTGCTCTGGAGCCATCTCCAAATACACTCCTCCCTGACAAAAGCAATGGAACAGTGTGCCCAGATTGCCGCACTTATATAAAAATGTTTGTATAAATAGATATCACCAAAAAATATGTAAAAAACCATTACAGTGATTGCCTCCAAGTTTTAAAATTTGTTTTACCATGTTTTTATATTACTTTCTTCAAATACATACACATGAACGTGTGCACACACATACACACAATTGCCTAAAAAGATTCTCTCTGGACTCAGGTGGATGATATCCCTGTTCAAGGGGTGGAGACGATGGGGCTGAGGTTTCCTGACCCAGATCATCTCTCATCTCAGCTTCATCTCAGGATGCAAGGGCTCCTGCTGCAGAGAAACCAGTGCTGCCCCAGGTAACAAAGCTGCCTACACCTATGGGCCCTTCCCTACCCTCCCAAACATTCTGACACATTTCAGGCCAGAGGTGCAGTTTGCAGGGAGGGTGGGGCTCCCTGGAGGGAGAGGAGAGGCAGAGGCTTTATGAGTTGAAGTGTGGGGGTGTCCATTTTTGTGTGGAGGAGCAAGGCCAGCCTGGGGCTATGGTGGGCTGAGTGTTGGTACCCTCTACTTCTCCATTCTAAGCGCCTTTCCTCACACCCCCATCCCTGCCCCCAGACTCAATATCCCTCAGTGTACTTCTGTATCTATTTGTGTGCCTGTGCCTGGACACAGACTCCTGCAGCTTGGTGGCATGTGTACAACTATACCTGTGTTTCTATCTGCACGTGTGTGTGTGTTTGCATTTCTATTTCTGCTGCTTTATTTTTGTGTGGTATTTTTGTGCATCTATGTAAAGCACGGTCATTGGAGTGCCAGCCTGCCAGAGGTCAAACCTCAATTATTGTCCCATAGATATTTATCCCGATCTACCCGTGAAAGCAGTGTTGCTAGATTTAGCAAATAAAAAATACAGAACACTCAGTTAAATTCAAATTTCAGATAAATAATACATATTTTTAGCACAAGTATATCCCATGCAATATTTGGGACATGATTACCCTAAACATTTTTTCCCTGTTTATCTGAAATTCAAATGCAACTGGGTGTCTTGGATTTTAACTGGCAACCCTACATGGGAAGACTATGACTCCTCAGGCCCACTGATGCTGAGCAAAGCCATGTCATTTGCACTGGCCAGTGGAAGGTGGGTGGAAATTCCCATGGACATATCTGAGCTGAAGATTTCAGAGGCATCACATGTTTCTGCTTACCCTCTTGAGCTCCTGCCATCCACCATGGAAAGAGCAACAGGTACTGAATTTTCAGCACAGACCCAGAAGAGGCATGTAGAACCCATCTAAACCTGATCCATAGCCCAGCTCAGCCAGCGCGTAGACCCGAGCAAGAAATTAACACTTATTATTGAAAGTCCCAGAGTTGTGGAGACTGTATATTGCCACAGCAACACATAACTTGCATGTTCACTTTATGACTTTGGGCAAGTTACTTAATCTCTCTGTGCTTGGGTTTCCTCATCTATATAACCTACCTCACAGAGTAATTTTGAAGCCTAAATTAGTTAGTGTAGACACAGTCCTTAAGGGTGGGCCCAGCACACAGGAAGGGCTCCATTAAGTGCCCACTGTTATTACATATGGACATCAGTTTGTGATTTCCACATGCATGCTGGTATGTGAGTCTGTACTCTGGAGCCAATGGTGGGCCGGAAGTATATTGGCTGGTCACCAGCTGGACAAAGAGGAGGGAGCAGGTGCACCCTGTGACCCAAAGGCCTTCATGGAGCCAGGACAGAGGAGGAGAGATGGTCTACTTACCTGTCTGGAGTAACATCCCAGCTGGGGGTGCAAAGCCTGCTGATAGGGCATCCTCGCTGCTTGCTGTGGGTACAGGCCCTGGGGAGAAAGAGAGGTTCAGTACAGCCAGGCAAGGGCTTCTGTGCCAGAAGGCAGCAGCTACTCAGCTCAGTCTCTAGCCCACATGCCTGGACCTCCAGACAGGGCTGAGTTTGTCCCATCACATCACTGGCCAGACCCATGGGCTGTCTGAGGCCAGCTGGGAGCAGGCCAAGACAAGCAGGATTCACACCACTTAGGAATCTTCAGCAGCCTTCATGGCCTTTTCAGTGAGTATGGGAGATGGGAGCTTCAGGAGCCTGACTGCCTCCTGGGCCCCGGATCTCTTAGTAGCTGTGTGACCTTGGGCAAATCACTTCACGCCTCTGAGCCTCTTTTTCCTTATCTAAAAAATCACATGTGCTCAGGCCTGCAAAGCCTATGAAGGTAGCCACATTCTCTTTGTTGCTGTCCACACAACTTTTCGAAATGCCTTCCCCTAATCCCATACCTACCCCCTGAAGACACAAGGTGTCCATGTACATCTCTACATGTGTGTGTTGGTTTGCATCCATGTTTATCTAAGTACACCTGCATGTGTGTTTGCATTTTTGTCTATGCAACTGTGTACTTCTGTGTACAAATACAACTGTGAACCCAGGTGTGTTAGTGTGGGTTCCTGCTGCTGTATGTCTGTGTGCCCATGCATATACCTGTGTCCGTAGCTTACGGAGCAGGACAGTGTGAGGATGAATGAGTTTATATATCTAAAGAGCTTAGAATAGTGCCCAGCACATAGTAAGGACTCAATGATCGGTGTGTTTGTCATCTCTCACTGCCTCCTCCCTTAAATAGGCTCTCTGGCCGTTCAGCCAGATGGGAAATTAACATTTTACTCACAATTCTGTCTTGGGGTGCTCATGTGTCCACATACAGACAAAAGACACACACACATACCCCCACACACACAGCAGAACTGGTGTTGTGGGAGTGGTCAGCTCCAGTCTCAGAATCTGCCTCCACCTGCCAATCCAGAGTTTTTCCTTTAGATAAGGCTCAAAACTCAAAGCACCTCTCAGCCCTGGACATCTCAGAAGATCTGCGGCCCGAGAGGCTGCCTTCATTCTGGGCTCAGCTTGTGCTAATGACCAAAGTGTTGATGATGGCTGACACCACACCCTTGAGGATTTCCTCATGGCCTGTGGATTTTCTGATGTGGAGTCTGCGAGGAGATCACCCTGCTCTCCTCCTGCTCCATCTTCCAGGTTCGCAAGAGGGCACATCTTCTCAGAGCCTCTCCTTGCTCTCTGCTCCCATGCAGGGGACACTCCTGACATTCCTGTGCTCAGGCCCCTTCCACTTTTGCTCACTCCTTTACCTGAAACCACCTGCTCCCCTTTACTCCAAGCCCTGCAGCCCGGGGCAGCCTGTCTCTCCCATCATGACCGCTGTCCTGTCCCTGCAACCCCAGCCTCTGCCTGAACCTGGACAGAGCAGTCTGACTGATGGGGTTGCCTCACCTGTTCCCAGCCCTCCATGAGCTCCAAGACCACTAGGCAGGTTGCTGAGTGTCCCTCCTCTGTTTTGCCCCCTACTCTCAACCCCATTAGCACTTACCTCTGCTTTCTACTGGCAGTTGTGCACCTGCCTGTTTCTGTTTATATGTGTGTACATCAAACATGTGTGTATATACGTTTGTGTGCATATGTGTGTGCACAGTGTCATACACAAAGATCTCTGCTGGGAGCATGGTCACTGTTTTTGAGACTCATTGTGCCCTCTGAGAGGGTGGACAGAGCTAATGCCTCCAGACTGCAAAGCCTACGATGCAGCAGCTGAGATCCCCTATGGGACTCTTTCATCTTCCTTCCGCCTCTTTTTCATCATCTTCTCCCTCAGGACTCCCAGGGTACAGCACTGAGCAGTCTCCAGAATGCCCAGTGTGGGCCACCCAGCCACCCCTCACAGGAGCCCATCCAGGGCTTAAGCTGGTGGCCCTGGTCCTCCTGGGAACACCAGGGAAGAAGGTGCCCCTTGCTTTCCACAGCCACCTTCCCCAGCCTCCACCATTTCACACCTGCTTGTGCCAGTCTGCCCTAGGCTCTATGGATGGCAAACAGCTGCCCACCCCTAATCAGTCCCAGGGTGGATTATCAGGAGATGGTGCCACAGTCATCAGTTATAAAACACTGCATGACTTCAAGAACATTTCTAGTTGTTAGCATTGCAAGTGTGTAAAATCACAAGCAAGGGTAAATTAACATTCACTATTGTTTGCTTAAGCCATGGCCTCTTCCCACGCACCCCACTCCTTAACTGGGAGTAGAGTTTCTTCATGCCAAGTATCCCAGGGGCCTCCGAAGCTCCTCGGTGTTGGGGACTTTGTCTTCCATGTCTCTGAGTCCTTTCACCACAGAGCTCTGAGTAAACCGGATTTGGGACCTCGTCTTTATTCCTAATGCTAAGCAAGAAAGAGACCAGGCTAGACTGTTCCCCAATTCTCCTCTCTGTCCCTCAGGGTCTGCGGAGCTTTCTGACCCCATTTCCTTGGAAGATTGAGGCTGAATCATAATAAAAATCAACATCTGTGTCACAGCTTACATTTTACAGAGACTCAATTAATCCTTACAACCATATCAGTAGCTGCTGCTGCTGCTGCTGCTACTGCTGTAATTATTATGAACCCATTTCACAAACCAGGAAACCATGGCTCTGAGCAGCTAACCATCCTAAGCCCTAACTTGGAAGCAGCAGAACCTGTAAAGCCAAGTCTACTGGTTTCAAAATCTGCTTTCTATTATCTCAGGCCCCTTGATCAGCTATCTTGAAGCTGGATGGCATTGAGAGATCACAGAAGCTGGGAGAAGGTAAATTATGCTGTCCTTCCTTACCACGTGGGAGGTGCCTTCCACAGGTGACCAATGCCTTCCACAGCCAATTTCAGCTGGGCCAGTTTGGTGCTTAAACTGTCTCATAGAACCCAGCAGACCTTACCAATCAGGGTTCTTCTGCTGCTTCTGCTCAGAAGCCCAGGAACCTCATAGTCAGCCATATGATGGTAAAGACAGAGGACCTTCATGCTCAGAAAATGATATGTCCAAATCTCACCCACTCCAAAAAGTCAGAAGAAATTAACATAGCAAAGAGATGCTATCCCCACTTAATAAAGCAAACCATTGCAAATTAGTTTTACATGGTGAATTCTGTGAGGGCATTTTAGAGTGAATCGGCTTATACTAAATAAATTATGCAGTTGTTTCCACTTTAGAGGTGGAGATGCTTATAGAGCTGGTCTCTGGTTTATTCCTGAACTTGCATTAGACTCCAAGCTTCTACATTATTCCTCATTTTTTTCAGAGATAGGGTCTCACTATGTTGTCCAGGCCAGGCTTGAACTCCTGAGCTCAAGCAATTCTCCTATCTCAGCCTCTGGAGTAGCTGGGACTACAGGCACACGCCACCACACCTGAATTCAGTCATCTTTGAATCCCTCTACATGGCACAATGCTCAGCTTCTAGCAGGTGTGGTGAGCAAAGGTTTTCAAAATTACTTAGATGAATGAGTAAATAAATACATAGAAGTGACTAAATCGCAAGTAGGTGAATAAATGAATAGTGAATAATCAAACAAAAATGCAAGGGTAGAAGCATGTTGCTAAGGGAGTCAGTGACTCACCGAATAGGACATTCCAAGACCTGTGTAAGGACAATAGACTACTAATATGAAACTAGTTCACTTTGGCTTCCTTCTTAGGTGATTTTCATCACAACCTCTGACCTCCACAATGAGGTGTGAGCTCTCCCTCCCTGGGGAGGGGATAGGTACTTGTTCTCTTTAGCAAACACACAAACAAAAAGCTTGAAAACAAAACAGAGAGAGGCTTTGCTAAGTTCCTTTAAGATTCAGGAGCTAAGTCTGGTGGGTCAGCTTGAAGAGTTGTTTTTTATTTTACTTTAGGTTCTGAGGTACATGTGCAGGTCATGCAGGATTGTTGCACAGGTGCATACTATATGCGGCATTTCTCCCCACGTTATCCCTCCCTACCCTTCCCACCCTTTGCTGTCCCTCCCCTAGCACCCCCCACCTGTCCCCAGTATGTGATGCTCCTCCCCCTGAGTCCACTTGCTTTCATTGTTCAACACCCGCCTATGAGTGAGAACATGGGGTGTTTGGTTTTCTTGTGTCAGTTTGCTGAGAATGATGGTTTCCAAATTCATCCAAGTCCCTACAAAGAATATGAACTCATTGTATTTTATGGCTCCATAGTATTCCATGGTGTATATGTGCCACATTTTCTTTTTTCTTTTTTTTAAAAAAGACGGGGTTTCACTGTATTGGTCAGGCTGGTCTTGAACTCCCAGCCTCAGGTGATCTACCCGCCTTGGCCTCCAAAGTGCTTGGATTACAGGTGTGAGCCACCATGCCCAGCCAGTGCCACATTTTCTTTGTCCAGTCTATCATTGATGGGCATTTGATAAGAAGAGACAATCCCCCTTCCCCATAGGACATAGGGCTTGCGCTGCGTTGTAAGGGAAAGAATGACATAGGGTTCCAAGGGGTGGAGAAGGTAAAACATAGCAACAGGACAAGCCGAGTCAGAGGTGTTTCCTTCTCTACTTTCTCGCTTCAGGCTGTGCTGGGCCAGGCTGGGGCAGCAAATTGCCAAGGTCCTGGATGCACAGTTTGAGTTCCTGCCCTTCCCCCATACGACATGCAATTCTGGAGAGAAGCCAGTGAGGGGAACAGAAGACAGAAATCTTAGGCATGGAGAATCTTTCCTGAAAAAACTGAGTCCTTCCTAAAGGGACTATTTAAATTATTGGATCAGACTAAGGCTTAAATCAGAGTGGACATTTATTTAATTTTTCCCTCCTTCTACCCAGTGGGTGGTAGCTCTTAAGGGATATTAAGTTAAATCGACAAAATAAAGAAACTACATTCTCCTTGCATAAGTAAGTTCTGTGAGTAGAATTTCCAGCCCTGCTAGAGGTGCTTTACTATCCTTTTGTGTCTGGCCACTGGTTTTCTCCTTTAGCTACGAGCCCAAGAACAAGAATGCATGCCAAGTCACTTTGGTTGGTACAAGCTAAGACTGCTTGGGTGTAGTTTAAGTAAGGCGGCCATATATACTCATCCCTTGATATCCTCAGAGGATTGGTTCTAAGGCCACTCTCCCTCTTCTGCCCTGTGGATACCAAAATCTTGAGGATGCTCAAGTCTCTGGTATAAAATGGCATTTGAGGGCCAGGTGCAGTGGCTCACGCCTATAATCCCAACTCTTTGGGAGGCTGAGCCAGATGGATCACATGAGGCCAGGAGTTCGAGACCAGCCTGGCCAACATGGTGAAACCCATCTCTACTAAAAATACAAAAATTAGCCAGGTATGGTGGTGCACATGCCTGTAATCCCAGCTACTCAGGAGGCTGAGGTGGGAGAACCGCTTGAACCTTGGAGGCAGAGATTGCAGTGAGCCAAGATCGTGCCACTGCACTCCAGCCTGGGCGATAGAGTGAGACTCTGTCTCAAACAAAATAAAATGGCACATGAGGATGCTCGGGTCCCTGATATAAAACGGCATAGTAGTTGCATGTAGCTTATGCAAATGTTTCTGTATCCTTTTATCTCTAGATTACTAACAATGTCTAATAATGTAAATACTATGTAAATAGTTATTACACTGTATTATCTTTTACTCGCATTATTTTTTATTGTTGTATTGTTGTTTTTTATTATTTCCTTCTTCAAATATTTTCCATCCAGACTGGTTGAATCTGAGGATGTGGAACCCGTGGATACAGAGGGCCGACTGTAATTTGCTATGCAAACCAGGACACGAGAGTGAAAAGGGATGCCATTAATATTATTTTGGAACAGAAGACCAAAATCGGGACTGTCCCAAGTAATGCAGGCTACATGCCATCCAACCTTAAAGGAAGTCACAGGAAGAAGGTGGGAAACAAAGACTGTCATATCATCTTCTCCTGGGAGCCCAAGCACTAAACCAGCCACAACCAGCAAAACGAGGCTCTCAGTGAAGGGCACAGCGTAAACTGGAATTCAGACAATAGAAAGTTAGGACTCTATATACATATGTGTGTGTAGATGTGTGCACGCGTGCACATAAACAAAGGGGTAGGTCTAATGTGACTACAGTGAAAAAAATAATGGACAAGCTGACAAGTTGACAATGCCCTACCATAGCCCCTGCGAAGCCTCTTTCATGTAGGGAAGGCATTCAGAGTCTAGAGGCTCTTTGTGAAATAGGCCCCCTGCCAGCCACACCTCCTCTGTGGCCTAAAAACCCGTGGATATCCACAGGAGAGCCAGGCCCGCTCACTGACCTGATACTGCAGGAAGGTGGAGGGGTTCGTGAACACTGGTGGAGGTGGATAGTTCAGGTTGAGCCAGAATGGCTGGTTCAGGGTTGCTGAGGTCAAGGCTGTAGCAAAGTGCGGAGTGAAAACATTCCCTGTGTGCTTCAGGTTGTTCTTGTCAGCAACCGTCACAGGTGCGTTAACTGCAAGTCACAGGAGAGGTAAAGTGGATCAGGGATGGAGGCAGGGAGAGGCCAGGACACCTTCCGCATCACAACTTCCCTGGGGATTCAGTCTCACAGGTCAGATTCCTTAAGCTCCAAGAGGGTTCTTCAAAGTTCTAGTACATTTCCAACTATAGGTAAACATCATTAGTTCATGCCTTGCCAATTTGGAAGGGATGAAATTCCCAGTAGGTCTGGCTTGGAGCTTTTCTTTCCATCATTCACTAGTAAAGAAGGCAGTTTAGCAAGGAAATACAATAAACCAGATTGCTAGGGCTATATATCACCTACTTACAAAATGAAATTCTTTCAACTGCTTTAGAAAAATCCAACTTTATATGAACCATTGCTATGCCATTGGAATTCATCCTTATCAAATAATTAAAGCAGCCCCTCCCTAAGGATATATATTTGGCAACACTAAGAAACTTGCACAGGTTGTTGTATCTATATGGGAATTTAAAAAAATATTTTAAAACATTAAATATTTCAAAACATTAAATTCAGCATGCAGTGACTCAAAATTGGTCTAAACGAATGAAGTTAGATTGAGTTGTTTCAAGATAAGAATCCTGGATTCTTCCTTTCTACAAGACTTCGTGGGGTCTTACAAATTCAGAAATGGGTCCTCTGTTTCCCCCTTATTGGCATCCTTTTGGAAAAAGAGGTATGACTAGAACAGTTGTAGGAGGGCAAGGAAGAGAAAGCAGGAACATAATCTCAATGTAGAAATAATCTAAAGCAAGGATTTTTTGTTTTGGCTTGGGCAATTTCAGAGGATATAATACATGCTGGATCAGGGCTATATTCAGAAGTGACTATTAATAATGTTGATATGACCCTTGAAAGCCAACCACATTTCTCTAGCAACTGTATTCCCAAGAAGGGATATAGGGAGAAAGTCATTTTTCCCATTTTGTAGGTTTTAAAACTGACAACTATAGAAAGACAGTGAATTTCCTATAGATGAGACAGCCACTTGGTGACAGAGCCACCTGAAGCCTGTGAGGGTCGCTGCAACTCCCTCCCCTGCAGCCCCTCCCTGGGTAGGTGAGCTTACCTTTCAGCTCCAGCCCATCCACTTCCACTTTGTTTCGAAGTTTCAGCTGCCCGCTTGGGGTCTTGGTGGCCCCAAAGAACTCATAGAGTAGGTTCTTCTCGGCTGGACATGCAGGTTTCTTGGGAGGCAGGGGAAGTGATGTGGTGCCCACTGGGTCACAGCAACCCTCCTCACCACAGGTGTCCTTCTGGCTCTGGGGCCACTGGCTGAGAAATAGGCTTTCTCGAGCCTTTGTTGGCTCCTTGGTGCCAGGGCTCCATTCTATAGGAAGAGAGAAACTGAGTTAATGCCTCTAGAAGGCCAAGGGCTGGATGCTGGAAGCACCATTCTGTGGATTAAATGATGAATCCTCTGTAATACACACCTGAGGCTTGGGCCACTCTGGGGGACTCTCTTTCAGCCAAATACAATCCCAGTCTCTCCCTGAAATCTTCCCTGGCCCCTGCCTATTCTGATCCCCCAGTCTCATGCATCCATCAATCCATCATCTATCCATCCATCTCTTCATCCATCCATCTGTCCTTTCATCCACTCATCTGTCCATCATCTTTGTCTTTCTTCCTTCTATCTACTTATCCATCCATCTGCCCATCCATCCGTCTATCCCATCTTTATCTTTCTACCTTCCTTGCATCCATCCACCCCTTCATCCTTCCTTCCATCATTTCTTTCTTCCAATTAGCTTTTTCTTTCCTCTCTTTCCTTACCCTTCCTCCTTCCTCCCACCCTTCCTTCTCTCCAACCATCCACAGTGCCAGGCTGAGGAGAGAAGGATGTCTTGGATGCAGTTTCTGCCTTCAGTGAGCACATGGTTTAGTGAGGGAGACACACATTTCTACAGAACATGTGGTCTGAGCCACACACTTTGTGGTCTCTCATCCTGGATTTTACTTTTGTTTTATTACTCACAGGTGATTCAGCTCACTTGTCAGTGCCAGGCCTTGACCTGAGTGCTGGGGACACAGTTGTGAGTCAGAGCCAGACTGTGCCCAGCAGGAGTTCATAACAAGGAAAAAGAGAGAGACATGCCCAGAAATAGCTCCAGGACAAGGCAGATGAACACCACGAGGTGGCAGAGGGAAGAAATGGGAAAACAGGGTGGCTGAGACTGCTTCTGTCTGAGAAGGTTACTTCCAGAAGGAAGTAGGGTTTCAGCAAGGCCTTACATCTAGGGGTATTGGGGAGGAAGTCATGGCAGACATGGATAACTATGGGCAAAAGCCTGAAAGCATCAAAGAATCATCATGAATCACTGGATATGGCTGGAATGTGGAGCAGGGGCAAGATTGGTGGCAGACCCAGGTCTCTCTCCGAAGAGACTGAGCATTTATTCTCCCAATGCAGAGGTACTTTTGGGACCATCACAGATCCTCACTTCTTTTGTACCCAGCAAAAAAAGCTTGTGGGAATTGAAACCTGGTCACCCACTGGGTGCACTGGCCCACAGCAGTCACTGGGATCTCTCTAGTTGCAGCCAGAAAGGACCTGTGCCTCAGTGTTATCTGTTGATAATAGACCTGATCCCACCAGCTTTTGGCCCCCTAGTCAAGTGGCTTGGGGGCTGAGCTTGGAGGCTAAGCCTGTCTTCCTAGCACCATCCCAGCCAAGGAAAGAGTTGCTCTAGCCTGGGCCAATTTAGGAGGAAACAACATTTTTAGCAAAAAAAATTCCTGGAGACTCTTCCAGGAGTTTCTCTGGTTGCCGAATTCAGACCCTAGCCAGTGAGCTGAAATAACAGTACTCACTAATAATAACCCTTTCCCCAGAGACCTGTGCACCTGCAGATTCCCACTCACATTTACAGGCACCTTAAACATCTACGAAGCTCCCTCTTACAAGGTCTGGGCACACAGATACATACACATTCCTATCTGTTGTTCTTTTGACTAAGTGACACGTACACAACTACACACGTGACAGACACATGCACAAAAGTGTACACAGACATACTTAAATGCACCACTCCTGCGTTTTCTCTAACAAATACACTCAAACCTTCAAAACTCCTTTTGGCACACACTTTTGTACACACAGACATGCACCAATGGTGGGCAGGGTGGGTAGTACAGAAATGCTTCCAATCCAGCAGCCACGTCCAACAGGGAAGTATCCATGGGTCCCTCTGGGAGAAAAGGTAGGAGGAAGTTCTCCCCTCTGGGAAGAGCTCAATTCTCTCTCTCCCACAGCCCCTCATCCTAAAGCCCTCTGGCTCCTAGAGCCCTGTCCAGGACCCAGAGTCCAGCTTGCTATCCATGGCTCTGATTCCTTGGCCTTCCTGCAATGCTCCAGGACACAGAATATTCTAGACAACCTTGCTCTTATTTTCTCAGGGAGATGAATTTGGACCCTCCCGATACGGGCATCTCTGGCTTACCCATCCATGCTCATAGCCCAGAGGGAATTGTTCTTTTGGCTCACAGGAGTATGGTAACTCTCCTAGTGACTGCTGACCCTAGGCAATGGCCATGGCCATCAGTCTACCTTCTTGGAACCTTATAGTATGACTGGTTGTATCAGAACAACACACAGAATTCTGGGCATAAAGTAGGAGAATCTTGGGTGGTGGCTGGCTTTCCTGGGAAGAATGTGACCTCTTCAATAAAGTAAGTCCCAGGAAACAGATTCCAGAGTCAACAGTCTGCACTGTGCCTGGATAATTTATGTATCCACCCTGCTACACCAGAGATGGAGGACCAGGCCTCACGTCCAGAACAGGTGCCTCCATGAGACAGATGCCAAGTGATCCCAGCTACCAATCAAATTTCTCCTCTATACATCTTGGCATCCCCATGCTGCAGTTTTGCCCTGAAGCCATCTAGGGTAAACACTTCCTTCAATGCACTCTGGATACCTGTTTGATTCCAAAATTAAGCCAGTTACTATATGGCTCTTATTTCTCTTCTCAAAGTATGTTGAGATCAGGGCCTCTGGGTTTGCTCACAAAAACTGTGCTCTGCACAGGGGCACCCAGCAAAAGAAGGTGGTTGAAAACAGCTTGTCCCTTGGGGCTGTGCCCACCAGAGAGGCTGCTTTGTCCTGCTTTGCACAAAGATGCTTTATGTACATGCTGCAGTCCTGATGGCTTCTTGGGAGGGACCTCTTCGTTGCATACCCACTCTACCCCAGTTCCAGCCCCACTCACCCATCAAGTGGTGCCTCTCCACAGCAGGGTCAGCCTCTGGCTTGGAGCAGATCTTGGCAAACACTGGGAGCTGCCTCTTCTGAGCAAAGAGCTCAGGGAGCTTGTCTTGGGGTGCAGGAGGAGGTGGGGGAGGTGGCAGCAGAAATGGGCTCAGCTCCATGGGCTCCCTGAGTCCAGGGCCACTGAACATGTTGTTCTGTAGGAAGTCCTTTATGACCCTTGTCTCCTCCAGCACCTTCTTGTTGTCAGGGGCCTTGGATGCCTCAGTGGACTTTAGTGGGAACTGGGCCAGAAGCTTGCTGACCTCCAAGTTGGAGGCACCTAGGATGCAGTCCCTGTCATCTGTCCCCTTGCGGCTCTTGACTTTGGTGGCACGCAGTATGTCTGTGACAGCAGACATGGCAGAATCACAGTCCTGTCTGCTGCCATTAATGGATGTGGCCATCTTCTGCTTGGGAAGCTTGTCGCCGACAATGATGGAGGCTCTGGGGCACTCATTACCGTCTGCCACTACAGGAGGGGCAAGAATGCAGGGAGCCACCTCTCTGGTCCCCTCGGGAGAGCTGCCGGGTGCCTCCAGCTCTTCAGAGCTCTCTTTGACCAGGATCGAGTGCTCTTTGGTGAGGCTCAGGAACTCCTGTTCTACCAACAGGGAGATCTCATCTTTGTCACTGCTGAGCTCCAGAGCTCTGCAAATGGGTCAGAGAGACAGACGGTGTTAGTGCCAGCTCACGAAGGTGTGGCTCTGCAGCAGGACATAGGCCCCAGAAAAGGGAGGTGGATACATAACATGACAAAAACACACTTCCTGGTAAGAGAACCCAGTGGACACACAGTGGACCCCCACAGGGCTCTGCACCACACCGGCAGGATGCAGCACTGAGAGCATGATGGGGAAACCTGGGTCCTCTCCCATCAACCTTGCTGAGTGAGCTAGGGCAAGTCACAGCCTCACTGAACCTTAATTCTAGTCCATCCCTCCTATTCTTCATGCTCAGGACCTGAAGCAATGAAAGACCAGAGAAGAGGTTCACTGGGGAATTTTGTCCAGCACCAAAGGGGCCAGGAACCAGCCATCAGCTCTAAGTGTGCAGTCCAGGGTGCTGGGACTGAGCCCTGAGGAGCCCCCAGGAGCGTAGTGCAGCCCCCATTACCTCACTGCAGCATGATAGAGTGGAGAGCCTGAGCTTACACTCTGACCCAGTCACTTCCCATCTGTGTGACCTTGGGCAGGTTGTTCAGCATCTTGGTATTCTGTCTCCTTCTCTCACTACTAGGAGTATCATAGAGGTGCAAAGCACTTTGGATGGTGTCTGACACAGAGTAAGGGTGATTCAAAGGTCAGCTCTCATGTCTACACCACCATCAGCCTTGGTTGGTTCCTGCCCCTGGGTCCCCTAGAGTAGCCTCTTGGATACCCGTGTTCACTCTGGCATGGCCTCTGACCCAATCACAGCCTCTGCACTGGGCCTCACTTCATGGGCAGCACCAGCAGTTGGGTGGTCCCTGCACTGATTCACTGGTGTCTCCCTGTGTCTAAATACTGGCCTCAACCTGTACCTTGGACCCTGGGTCCTCCACTGCACCCTTGCTTGTCAGCACCTGCCTGATAGCACCTGATGATCCCCTAGCTTCTAGGCTCCTGGTTGCCACTTCTCTCCAGGTGTGGAGAGGATGGCAATCCTATTGGCCTGGCTGGTGTCCCTGCCCACCTCACCAGCATCCTTGGCAAGTAGCCACCTTCCTGCTTAGTGCTCCTAAGAGGACCAGGGCCACCAGCCTAGAACCGTCTGCTGTCCCCACTCAATGGGCTCCTATGAGAGGTGGGTGAGGTGGCCCACAGAAAGCATTCTTGAAACTGCTCAGCCCACTATCATGGGAGGACTGAGGGAGAAGATGATGAAGAAGACCCAAGGGAAAAAATCCAGGAGCCCCACAGTGGGGCTCAGCTGCTGTGGTTTACGCTTTGCAGTCTGGAGGCCCAGCACACATTCCAGCTCTGGCCACCCTCTCAGAGGGTACGATGAGACTCCAAGGGGGTGACCATGGAATGCCTCCAGCAGGGTCTATGCCTTCCTGGTAATGCTCATTGTGTACACGCGTGCATGCATGCTCACACGCACATACACACACGTGAACAGAAACAGGCAGGCACACAACTCACATGTCACACCATACACAGACCCAGGGGAATAGTCACTGCATTTAAGTCAATCAGAATGGACACAGTCTATAGTCCTAGTGACTTCCTGCTGTGCCAGACAGGAAACTTTTAGTCCCTGGGTACTGATGAGTTCTGAGGCAAAGACTTGATGCCCCCAGGGTGCTTGGGGAGCTTGGGGAAGAGCTAAGTACTAAAGACATGGGAATGTACCAATAGTCCAGCAGCCAAGACAGCATATTTTGTGAACATTAGCCCCACATGGAACCTCACTGTGCTTGGAGGCAGAGAGTAATGCCTGCAAAAAGCAAACTCCAGCCAAACAGACCTGGGTTTGAATCCAGGCATCACTGCTCTTCTCATGTCAGACCCTGGAACCCCAGGGTCCTCCCCTGTAAAATGGGTATGACAAGTAACATCACTGCCTCATGGGATGGTTGAGAGCGTTGGGTGAGGTCACTGGTATGTGAGCTCAGCACAGTGCCCCGTGCACAGGAAATATTCAGTCAATGTCAGCTGTGAGCATTAGCTAGTGTGGGCTGGTCCTGGCCGGCTCCTGGAGGGCCATTGGATCTGTGTGCGCAGCAAGGTCACTTTCTATTATTTTCTCCTTCCCTACATTCTCTCTTTTGTCCCCTTTCCCTAGCTTGTCACCTCTTCCCTTCCTTTGCCTCCTTCCCATGTCTAGACTTAGGCCTATAAATAGGCCTCACTTTCCCGGCTGTGTCCCCTGAGAACAATCAGAATGAAGGGGCTGCCAATCCACGGTCTAAAGTTTTAGAGCCCCCTCCTCTTCTTCTTCTTCACCATCCACCTCAAAAGGAACAGGTGAGTCTCAAGTCACAGGAATCAGACATTTGAAGGACTAGGTTTTGCCTCCCCTCCCCAAATACTTTGCAAAGCAAGCCATACACCAGTCACTTCACTGAATTAGAAAGACACAGTACAATTATGTTAATTTTTAAAAATTGTGATAATGTTATTGTGGTTATACTTAACAACAACAAAGAGTCCTTATCTCTTAGAGGTACATCCTATTTACAGAGAAAATGATGCCTGGGACTGCCTTTAAAATTAATCCAGCAGGAGGAGGGAAAGAAGAGAGAGGAAGTAATAGAGGAAACAAGATTGGCCATGTGTTGATCATTGCTAAAGCCAGGTAATGGTTACAGAGGGTCATCATACACTGATCATTCTATTTGTCTGTGTTTGCTTTCTGGTTTATTTTTACAAATATTACACACACATGGTCAAGAGTAGCTTCTAGAAGCCTCACAGGGCCCTGAGATTCCTGTACCAAAAAACTCCCCACAATGGTCCCTTCTCAGCACCTGGGAGGTCACTCCTGCCCTCCCCAACCAGAAGCCAGGCTGGCAGAGGAACTAGCAGGGGCTGAGTGTGAATTCCTACTCTGCCTCTCAAGAGCTACCTTCTACACCTTAATATTCCTCATCTGTCAAGGTTAGACTGTGAGCATTCTATAAGTTGTGCAAAACAGTTAGCACAAGCTGCGTATGTAGTGGGCCCTCGAGAAATGCTCACAGGATAATTATCATAATGTAATTATCAATGTTTAGATCTTAGTTATGAGACACCCATATGTGCCTCTGCACAACTTCTCCTCACAGGCATCTAGAGCAATGAAAAAAGCATCTGCCCCACTGTTACCCACACTGAAGCCTTTGTGGTGTTTAAGGAAACATTCATGTCCCCCACCCCCGACCTGCAACCACCTCCTTCTCTCCAGTCTGAACTCATGATGGCTTTCAGGAGATATGGCTTTCAGACCTGACCCCTCCAGGCCATTCTCCTTTGGACATACCGCAGGAACCAATGGGGCTCTTGGAAAGCTAGCACTGGTGTGCCAAGAATATAGGGGCCTGCCACAGCTATAAGCCCGGCTACATGGCCTTGAAAGGTTACCACAGGATATCTGTCTTCCTCTTGCCAGCCTCTACAAATTCATATTTCCCTCGCATATGTCTTGAGCCTACTACAGGCCAGACAGAAAGCCAGGCATCCACATATGTGTTCATGTTTAATCCTCCCCATATGCCTGGGAAGTAGCCAGAATCATCCCCACTTTACAGATGGGAAGAATGACCTTGAAAGGCTAAGGACCTTGTCACTCAGAGGAAGGAAGCTTATGTAGGGAGTTGGCTGCGTCCAGCTCCCTCCACTAATTCCTCCCCACCTCCAGCCTGGGCTTCCTTTCAGGAGATCTTTATCCAGCAAGTTCTCCCAGATTCCTGGGCAGGCTTTGTTCTCCAATCTGAATGCAATCAGGAATATTGTCGGTTTCATCCCAATCACTCCAGCCTGTGGAGGATCATCACAGTGAATCTTGAGCCTGTCATCTGTGGCATTAGCTGTCACTGACAGCTCCATGTCAGCTGCATGTCTGATGAGCACATCTTCTGAGTCTTTTGCCAATTTACAAATAGAAATGTTGAACAGGAGAGAGTCTGGGGCAGAGCCTCAGGGACACTACCAGAGACTCTCCTCCCAGGCTGACAGTAATCCTGGATCAACACTTTGGGGGAATAAATCAACCCCATCACCGTCATCCCATCTCCATTCCCTCCCAAGAGCTTTTATCAAACACTTCGCTGCAATGAGGATTTGCCTCACAGTTAAAAGTCCCTGATTCAGGGTTTCCTCCCACCATGCCCCTCCACTTCAAGAAAACAAGATCTGTTTGTTCTTATTTATTCTAGAAAACTGCATGCCTGCAGAGCTGGGACATTCTCAGAACTCAGATCAAACCATTCTCCTACTGAAACTCCTCCTGTGGATTCTCATTATGCACAGGATAAAATCTAAACTCCTTTATGATGCCCAGAGCACTACACAAATTGGCCCCATCTCCTCCCTCTTCCAGCCATGTTGTCCTTTTATCTACTTGAAATGCTAAGTTCATTACGGCCCCAAGGCCTTTGCACTTCCTATGGAATGCTTCTCCTTGCAATCTCACCTTATCGTTCAGGTCTCAGTTCCAGTGTCACAGTCGGAAAGTAGCCTTTCCTGCCTGTTATTTAAAAGTGTCCTTCCCCCACCTTACTCCATCAATCTGTTTATTTTCTTCACAGTATTGATTACCATCATCTACTTTAGTAATATCTTTTTTGTGTCTTTACTCCCCACAAGGGCAGGGACTTTATCTCCTC
The DNA here is from genome assembly GCF_048565385.1 of Saimiri boliviensis. Classification (NCBI taxonomy): domain Eukaryota; kingdom Metazoa; phylum Chordata; class Mammalia; order Primates; family Cebidae; genus Saimiri; species Saimiri boliviensis. The sequence continues at coordinate 32,895,591 of NC_133459.1, read as the reverse complement.
CAAACCTAGAACAGTGTTTGGCACATCATTCCAGCTCAGTCGGGATTTGTTGAATAAATGACTGAACAAACTCACTTGCCTTTACCCATGTCAAGGCCTCTAAGAGCTGGTGGCGACGTGTCTGGCTTTGGATCCATTTTCTGTCCTTCCATCTCACATCCCATCTCTGGTCTGGCATCCCTGTGAGCCGATCAGATGGCAATGACCATCCTGCTTGACCCGGTGGTAAGGGCTTCCAAACTCTGCAAGGCCGTCCCATGGCAGACCCCACACAGAACCTGCATTAACCTTAAGGAACCACCTTGGGGTTCACAGAAAAATTCTGTGGCCACCCCACCACTTTGCTGGGTTCAAGGTTAGGCTTGCTCACCCCCACTTCCTGCAATCTACCTTTTTCCCCCCTAAGTTTTGCCAGTCCTGGCACCTCTCCCGTGCTGTTTGCTTTCTCTTTTGGGTTGGTGAACACTACCAGATCTATCACAGACTAGTACAGTGAATCACTCAGGGAAGTTAACCCAGCTCCTGGGCTACTGACAAAGGAAGCAAGTCAGAATCAGTTCTGCGGCTCCAGCTCCACGCAGTGCCACCTCTGCTTTGACCAGCTCCAGAAATGATAGTTGTCTGATGGTAGCTCCATACTCAGATGCTGTGCATTATTTCTGCATTTGTGGTGTAGAGTCATACAAAAATAAAGGCTATTGACTGGTTGGCACCCCTTCCCAGAATAATGACTAAGCAAGCATGCTGTTAGCTCCTCAACAGCAGTTCTGTGTACATGATAACACAGAGCAAAGATGAAAACTGCTATTCATCTGAGCCAAACAACAGAAAAATGCAAGCAGAAAATTGTTAGTGCTGGAGGAGGATACCAAAACAAATATTTTCTTCTAGCTATGAGATTTTAGACCAATGACAAACACAGTACCCAAGGCAACCTGGCTGATCAGAGTGAAGTGGAGGGCTTTAGAGTTGGGCACAGACCTGGGCTTGAACTGTGGTCCATCTGCAGACTGACCTTGTGGCTTTGGGTGAGTTTCTGCTATTATATGTCTATGTGAGTGGAGCAGCACAGCATACTAGTTAAGAGGTCAGTCCCTGGAAGGAGGTAGAAACTAGATTCAAATCCCCACTGTTTAATGGGGCTAGCGGCTGTCCTAAAGGAAGCTACCTAATGTGTCAAAGCCTCAGGTCCTATTTCACAAAATAATAAGAAAGGTTAATTATTTATTTAGTGCTAACAAGCCAGGCATTGTGCTAAGCACTTTACATGCAAAACTCTCATTTTAATCCCCCCAACAGCCCCAGTGGGGTAGTGTGGTAGACTAATTATAGTACTGGCCCCCATTTTATTCACACCTTCCCGTATCCATACTCCTTGGTAATTCCCTCTCATCTTCATTTGTAAAATGTGGAGGCTTGAAAAGTGTTTGGGAATTAGGGCTTAGTTTTGTATCTCTCTTGGGACTTGCAACCTCCATGTGAACAAGCCCAGGATAACAGGTCACACAGAGGAAAACTCCAAGTTGCATCAGCCAACCCAGACCTAGCTAAGTGCAGATGCATGGGTGATCATGAGCCAAGTTCAGCCAAGCCCAGCCCACAGCAAAACGCCCTGCTGAACCAAACCTAAATTGCCAAACTAAAGAAATCAGAGCTAAATAAGTCACAGTTTTCAGCCACGAAGGTTTGGGGTGATTTGTTAGATATCAAAAGCTTCTTGTCACAGATAGGTACAGTCATCCCAGTTTTCAAAATGAAGAAGCCAAGGAACAGAGAAGCTAAGTAATTTTCCTATGGTCACAGACTTACTAAGGGACAAAGCTGTAATCTGAGGCAGTCTTGCTCCGATGCCTCTCTCTTAACTACTAGCTATGTTGCTCTGAAAACCAATGGTGAAATACTGTGTGTGAGAATAGTAGTGATAGGTACCTAAGTTAGGAGAGCAGACAAGGCTTCTTTGCATATTTGTCTTTTAAGCTGGGGCATAAAGGAGAATAAGGACTAACCCAGGTAATGAATGCAAAGAAGAGCTTGCCAGACGCAGGGAACAGCATGTGCAAAGACCATAAGGTGGGAAAGAGCTGGTGCATCATGTGGGAATAATGTTCTAGGGGTGGGGCACATAAATGGAGATGGAGGGGAGTAGTTAGAGGTAAAAGCAGGACTCAGAATCTGCCAGGCCTTGGAAGTGATGCTAAGGAAAAGCGCAGGGAAACCACTGGAGAGATTTAGGCAGGGAGGTTTCAGGCTCTGGTTTCCAAGAGCGAGGGTTATTTCTCTCCAGAAAATCTAGAGGAGTGACAGGAGGAGACTGGGGCCTGAACCAGTATTTATGAGGAGTTTGCTAGGTGCTGGTTTTACAGGTGGCACTTGTCCCTACCACAACCATGAGGGATACAGAGCATCTTCCTTCCCAATAGAGAAAGAGGAAATTGAGGCTCAGGAAGGTTAAAAGATGTATTCAAGTTGACCCTAGAGAATAAGTATTGGGGTGGGATTGGGCCCTAGACCCACGTGACGCCCAAATCTCCCCTCTTACCCCCTGCCCTCCACTTCCCCTAACAGTGGAAAAAGGAGAAAGAGCAAGAGCTTTGCAGTCAGGAGAACTGGATTCAAAGCCCAGATATGTCCTTTCTGAAGGGTGACCTTCTACAGTTCACTTCCCTTCTCTGAGCCTCAGTTTCAGGGAGTGCCAGAGGCCAGGATCCAGCCAAGAGCCAGGAGGATGAGGCAGCAGAAGGCAGAACTCACTGGACAGGCAGGTGTCCAGCATGGGGACTTGCAGGAGGTGTGGCAGTGAGGGAAAGGGAGGGCACCAAAGGCTCCAAGCTAGGAGAGGCCCCTTATCATGTAAGCAGTGACTCTGGCGTCCAGCCTAGCATCTTCCCCAGTGGACCCCCACCCTGGCTCAGGCCAAGGCCAGTGGGCATTTCTGAGTCTACCTGTCTGCATAGGGATCAGAGACCCATGTTCTCTGATCAGAGACCTATTTCTCTGGTACATGTCACAGCTCCCAGTGTGGCCCCTGCCCAGTGTGGAGGGAAGGGAGGTGGTCACCTCTGCCAAGCTGCCTGTGTCTTCCTCCATCTTCCTTCTCCTCCGGATTCAGGATTCACTGAATTGCCCAGGTACCCTCTCACCACATACACACCACAGCCACACCCACACACACATGCACACACACACACACACATACACACTCAGGCACATATACATCCATGCACCACACACTCACAGTCATGCACACACACTAAGAATACATACATTCACACATGCACACACATACTGCAGCTACGCACACATATCACAGCCATGCACACAGACACACCACAACCATGCACACAGATATACCACAGCCATGTACATACACCCATGCACACACACACATACACATGCACACAGAAACAGCAAGGCACAGACATCCAACCACACACATCCTGCACACATGCACATACTCATACACATACACACATTCATGCATATACCTGCACACCTATGCACACACCCATGTACACATAGACACTACACCCGTGCGCATACACACACACACACAAACCACCATGGCCCTCCTGCTTGGAAAACCAACAGGAAGGAAAGGAAACGGGGAAGGAAGGTGGATTCTACCTCTCTCACTATGTGGGGGGCTTAGGCTGACTTCTGTGTTTTTTTGTTTGTTTGCTTATTTATTTTTTGAGACAGAGTTTCGCTCTTGTTTCCTATGCTGGAGTGCAATGGTGTGATCTCGGCTCACTGCAACCTCCACTTCCAGAGTTCAAGCAATTCTCCTGCCTCAGCCTCCTTAGTAGCGGGAATTACAGATGCCTGCCACTACGCCCAGTTAATTTTTTGTATTTTTAGTAGAGATGGGGTTTCACCATGTTGGCCAGTCTGGTCTTGAACTCCTAACTTCAGGTAATCCACCTGCCTCAGCCTCCCAAAGTGCTGGCTTGAGCCACCACACCCGGCCAGCTGACTTCTTTCAGCTGAGGGGTAAGGGACAACTGGGAGAAGCCACAGATTCATTCAGTTGCTGTCGCAGGGCCTATGCACCTGTGTCCTAAAAGTACCTGGAAAACCCTTACAAGAGCTCTGTCTCCTGGGACTTTCCTGGTAGGAGGCAGCGGGCTGAGCTGAGGTCTGGGGAAAGCTTTGGCCTCCCCACCCCCAGCCCTCCTCCACCCTCCAGGCCACAGTGAGGATTAAGTGAGATGATGAATGTGAAAGCACTCAGTAAATTGTAAAGAGCGCTATGCAAATGTTAGCAGCTCTGACTGAGACAGTGTGGTGTGGGAGAGCCAAGCCTGGCTGCAGGCTTTGGAGTCCCACTGCCCCAGATTCACAGCCAGGAGCCTGGCTTACTAAAGGTGTAAAATTGGGGAAGTCATGGAGACCTCGGTCTCTTCATCTGCAAAGTGGGGATGGTGATATTCACCCAGAGTTAAAGGAGGCAACACTGAAATCTCTCAGCTCCCTGAATGCCAAGCCTGGACTTTACGTTCATCTAATTTCTTACCAAAGGTCTTCACACATAGTAGATTCAATTTTTTAAAAAATGTCCCTGACATACACTTAGAACTCAATAAAGGTCAGTCTCCTTCCTTCCTTCCACACTTTTCTCTGAAACACATCCTTTTCAAAGATGTGCCGAACAATTCTCTTTTAAGCCTAAGGTTTCATCATCTTTGACCCTCCTCCAAAGTATCAGAGAACCTTTCATACACATGCATACATCACCTGCAGTGCTTGTTTCAAATACAGATTCTCGAGCACCCTTGGAGAAATAGCAATTCAACTGATCTAGAATGGAGGCCAGGTATCTGCATTTTGAGCAGCTATTCTTTCTTCACTTGTGACATCCCTGTTTTCCCCCAGTCTCACATCCCACCTCTCCACCCTGGTTTTGATGCAATAGTACACTTGCAGACACCCAGCCGGCGAAAATTTCCCTCTAGATGCTTTGCAACAATGTCCTGCCTGTTAGGGCAGGTGAGACAGCCTTAGAAGGCATATTGTCAAGTGGAAGTGAGACACCCTGCTCCCCACAAGGTCCTCCACCTGATTCTCTCTCTAGGGAACAGGTGAGCTGAGTGAGGACTAGAAGTGTTGGGCGGTGGGTGGTGGAGGGGGGGTGGTGGGATTCAGTGAGCTGGGGAATGAGACAGGAAATACCAGGGAATAAATACAGCAATAAAGGAGCTTCGGCTGGGAGCTACAGAGTGATTCTTATTGTTCAAATTATCTTTAAAACTTTTCATTTGAATCTGTTTAATAAGGGAAGGCTTACCCTAAGGAAGAGGTTTTTTTTTTTTAATGTGGCTTGGGAGCTGAATTGGAAATAACATTGCAACAAAGATATTAAAAAGGGGATTAAACCAAACCACTGGTGGCCCATCTCTGCAGGCTCCCACAACCTGCAACACAGCTCCCGAAACCATAAGATTAAATTACAAAGGGGGACACGGGAAGTGGGATGTTAATCATGATTCATCTTTCTTCACCACTCATGGCTCCCGGTGCTAAGCAGACGTGGAAGGGCTATTCGGAAGGGCCTGTAGTTCCGGTTAGAACTCAAACCTTGACGCCATATCAAACTCTTATCCCCGCTTTGCTACTTCGTCTGAGCTGGCTGTCCCTGAGCAAATTGCTTAACCTCTCTGAGCCTCACCTTTCTCATCTACAAAATGAGAGTAACATTGACCATTTACTGGGAAGGGTTGCTAAGAAAGCGAAATAAAGCAGAAGACTAAAATACAGAGCCTGGCACATATAAAGTGCTCAAGAAAACGTTATTTCCCTTTTCTGCAACCTAAGACAGAATGAGAAAAAAAACTTCGATGTCTTAAGTTATTGATATTCTGTGCTTCCTATGATGACCATGACCTTGGCTTGGATCCTGGCTACCTCTGGGTGGTGGCAGTTTTATGGCTTATTCACCATTCACTCCCTCATTCATTCATACCCACTGCATAGCCACCAAGTGCCAGGAACTCGGCTGGGCACTGGGGAGACAAAGATGAGTAAGACACAGACCTTGCCCTTAAGCAGCCCATAGTCCAGTAGCAGAAGAGGAATTGTTGTCACAAGGCAGCACACAATATGTGCCAGATGCCCACCACCTCATCAGAATCCCACCCTGGAATAGTGCTGACAGCTCTGATTAAGGGGCTGTGTCCTTCCCTCTGGCCAATGGTCAAGAAGAGAGCTCCTTTTAAACGAACTCTTCCATTCCATCATTCTCAAAAGATCCATCCCATGTGGTTCCCAGAGCTAGGGAAGCATTTGTCTCTTATTATGACCCCTTCCGCTTCCTCCCAGAAGACAACATGAGTTATGAAAAACAACTGCTATGATCTCCCTTTTTGCCCTGGCTGCCAAGAATCTTAAACCAGATGCTGTCATCAGCTGAGTAGTTTCCCTTCAGCTTAAGTTTCCTGGCGTATATGTCTCCTTGCCCCATATCAATCATGTCCTGTCATTTTATCCATGATAATGACAATGATGACAGTGAAATGGTGATGATGATGAGGAACATGAATCCTTCTCTTATTTGCAGTGCTGTGTTAGCTTTATGTATATCATTTCATTTGCTTTCATAGTAATCCCTTAAAAGAGTCTCTCTGACTTTTCCCATTTTTTCAGATGAGGAAAATAGGGCACGGAAAGTTGGGGGAATTTGGTTACAGCTAGAAAGTGTGTGCTGGGACTCTAATTCACCTGTCTCCTTTTTTTTTTTTTTTTTGTTATCTGGGCCACCTTAAGACACTTAGAAAAGAGGTGGAATATAGTTGTTTATTTAATTAAAAACAGGAATGTGGAAAGAATAGAAGGAAGAATGTTAAATGATGTGAACAACAAATAATTCAGAGGACAACACACTTATTCTAGGTCCTTTAGGATGGGTAAGATTTAGATAGACAGAGATATGAGAGAAGGGCATTCCTGGAGTGGAATAACATGAGCAAAGGCAAGGTGATATGCACCTGCTGGTAGCTCCTGTTGGTTTATAGAGCATGTGCAGGAGACCAGCAAATGTGCATCTAGAGATGGAGGCAGGGCTATTACGGAGACCTCCAAAGACTAGGCCAAGGGGCCAGAGGACATGTGGAGCCATGAAAGATGTCTGAGCAGTGCTGTTGACCTGCTCCATAAGATGAAATTGGGGAAGGGTGGAGGGCATCCTGGGGAAAAGGTACCAAATGCAGTGAGAAGAGATGTGATGAGGGTTGCAGAGGAGAGACGAACAGGGAGGCAAGGCGTCAAAGACCATCATGGAGGTGGGCAGCTAGGACATGTGGCAGGCTGGAGAAAGGAAGGACCAGTGTCTGCCAGCACTGTTTCATGTACTAGTTCACTTGGCAAACAAGAACAGGGGTGCTGAGACTCAGCATTGGGAAGCTCAAGAGAGGGAAAGGCTGGGTGCAGTGACTCACGCCTGTAATCCCAGCACTTTGGGAGGCTGAGGGGTGTGGATCATCTGAGCTCAGGAGTCCAAGACCAGCCTGACCAATACGGTGAAACCCCATCTCTACTAAAAATACAAAAATTAGCCAGACATGATGGTGCATGGCTGTAATCTCAGCTACTTGGGAGGCTGAGATAGGAGAGCTGCTTGAACCTGAGAGGTGGAGGTTGTGTCACAGCAGTCCAGCCTGGGTGACAGAGCGAGACTCCATATCAAAAAAAAAAAAAAAGGGGAGATACTTACTTGCTTAAGGGTTGGGTTTCAGAGAAAAGGATTCCAACGTGTGGCCCACAGAGTCTCTGAAAACATTCCCAAATACTGAGTGATGTGAGGATGTGTTTCAGGCAAAAGGCTGCTCAGAAGCTTTCTTCAGATTTTCAAAGAGATGTTGATCCCTCCAAGAGGAGGAACCACTAGCTGAGATTAGACTCCAAAGATCTTCACAGCTGGCTTCTAGTCTAAGACATCAGCCTGAGTTTCCATTTCTGAGTCTTGTCTTTATCACTTCCATCACCAGGTTTCAAGCTTTTTAAAGAGTAATGCTAACAAAAGAGGCTATGTATTCCAAACAAGTTTTCCAGAGAAGTCGGGTTCATCCAATTGTTTAAATAACAGGAGCACAAAGGATTGCTTGTTGGGAGAGCCATTCAAGCAAGGAAGCCCAGTGGGTTCCCAAATATCACTCATTCACCAGCGTGGAGAACTGGCCAATCGAAGCCAACAGTGAAAGTTTACCAAAATAAGTGCAAAAAAACTTTCTTCCTTCTTGCAACAAATAGCCCTAGAAAGCTGCCAATCAATAAATCACTTCTGTTTTGTTTTGTTTTTTTCCAAATGCTTAATCAGATTTATATTTCAGGAGATTTATCTCCGTATCTGAGTCTGGCTTGGAATAATGCCTGCCAAAGCCTTTCCACTCTGCAGACCAGGTTTGTTATGATGGGTAAGTGGGAAAGTCTTGGGTGCTGACAGAGGGTCTGGAAGCATCCAGGGAAGCCACCCACACCCAGCAAGCTCCAGCCACCTTCCCCCGGTCACTAACACATGCTATGCTTCCTATGGAACTTCTCGTCTTTCCCTGCACCTGCTGGGCTCTTTCTGTAGGCTGTTCTTTCTCTCTTCTCTAGACCTAGCTAAGGGACACAATTATGGAAACCTTTGCAGTTAGTAATTATGACATCCCTGCTCCCTGATAACTGTACCCACATCTTTCATCACACAGTGCATGGGTCTCATCTGTTGCTGCTTCAGCTTGCTTCCCTCAGCCTTGTTCAGGAAGCCTTCCCTAAGTACTAAGCCCAGTCCAGTGATCAAGTACAAAGTCCAGTCGTGTGTCCTCTTAGTGTGCTTCCATGGCACTGGCACTTCAGCCTCAGAACACTTATTATAGTGTATTGTGATCTGCCTTTTGCAAGATGTTGAAGGTTCATAAAGGAGGTCAGAGACTGTCCCCAGCTTTTCCACCATTGCATTTTTTTCAGACATTTCAATAATAGGTACACACTATTTTTTTTCTTGAGACAGAGTTTCACTCTTGTTACCTAGGCTAGGGTGCAATGGCACAATCTTGGCTCACTGCAACCTCCTCCTCCTGGGTTCAATCGATTCTCCTATCTCAACCTCCAGAGTAGCTGGGATTACAGGCACCTGCATCCACACCCAGCTAATTTTTGTGTTTTTAGTAGAGATGGGGTTTCACCATGTTGGCCAGGCTGGTCTCGAACTCCTGACCTCATGTGATCCACCCGCCTCGGCCTCCCAAAGTACCAGGATTGCAGGTGTGAGCCACTGCAGTGATATTCAATATTTGTTGAATATCATTGTTATCAGATGTATCTGTGTTCATCCCACTCACTAGACTGGGAGCTCTTTGAGGTAAGGGCTTCTGTTCCACTTATCTCTGTATCCCTGGGACCAAGCATAGGGCCTGGGACTGAGAAGGCAGTTGTGTTTGTTGAATGAATTTATGAATGAAGAAATGAACAAATGTCATTCTGTAGTTAGGCAATGGAGTCAACAGCAAATCCAAAGCCCTCATTCTGGAGCTTTGAAATTTTAGAGATTAGGGGAATGAATGAATAAGTAATCCTTGAATAAGTGGCTACTCACAATTCTCTAAGCCTAAACTTAAGACTAATTAAGAGATAACCAAACAAGATTTTAGAGTTAAATCAGCACTAGACAAAACTATTGATTTCTCCCTCAAAACCCATTGCTCCCTATTTCTTCCCCACCTTTGTAAATGGCACCACTGTCCAACCAGGGGCTCAGGCTTGGAATACATAGCCTTTTTTATTGTCATTATTATTTTAAAAGCTTGAAACTTGGTGGTGGGAGTGGTAAAGGCAAGACTCAGACATGGAACTCAGGCTGAGGTCTTAGACTAGAAGGCAGCTCTGGAGATCTCTGGAGTCTAATGCTATTTGTTAGTGTTTTCTCCTCTTGGAGAGGTCAACACCTCTTTGAAAATCTGAGGAAAGCTTCTGTACATCCTTTTGCCTGAAAGACATCCTCATGACTCTCAGCATTTGGGGAATGATTTCAGAGACCCCATGGGCCACAGGTTGGAATCCTTTGCTCTGAGACCCTACATTTCACCCGCCTTGAGTTTCTGAGTGTTGGGTCTCAACACCCCAGTCACATTGATACTGATACACTCCCCCATTCTTATTTGTCAAGTGAACTACGTAGTGCATGAAACAGAGCATGAGCCTCAAGGTTTCTGTTTGTGTGCCCAAAGCACCAGCAGGTCCATTGGCTCCTCTTAAAACACACATTGAATCCTCCACTTTTTCCATCTCTGCTGTAGTCATTCTGACCCAGCCACTGCCACCATTCAGCCTCCCCTGGACTCTGACAGTATCTTCCAAGAGGTCTCCCACTTCCTCTCCCACATACCTACACACCATCTCCATACAGAAGCTGGACAGAGATTCAAACATTAGTGAATCTGTTCATGTTACACCCCTTCCTAAAAACCTGCAAAAGTGTTCCCTAACATGTGGAATAAAGTCTGAACTCCCCCCTAGGCCCCCTGAGGCCTTGCCTGCCTGTCTCTGACATACCTATACCATGGCCATGTCCCATCCCTCCTTATTCTCCAGTCTCACGGTCCCTCTCAAAGCTCACTCCCACCTCACAGTCTTTGCATTTGCTCTTCCTTTTGTTTTTGTTTTGTGACAGGGTCTCACTCTGTCACTCAGGCTGGAGTACAGTGGTGGAATCCTGGCTTATTGCAGCCTCGACCTCCCTGGGCTCAAGTGTTCTTCCCGCCTCAGCCTCCCGAGTAGCTAGAACTGCAGGTGTGTGCCACCATGCCCAGCTAATTTTTGTATTTTTTGTAGAGATGAGGTCTAGCCACGTTGCCCAGGCTGGTCTCGAACTCCTGGGCTCAAGCGTTCTGCCCACCTCAGCCTCCCAAACTGCTGTCTTCCTATCACTTCACTCTGCTCTCTGGTTTTTCACTGTGGGTGATCATTCAGAGCATAAGACTCCCAAATATTTTACCTATTCAAAGATGCCTCAGATTCTAAGAGAGGACACCCAACATTGTTGCCTCAGGGCCAAGGTGATCTTTCATCAATACGCCTGTCACCAAAATTATCTTGTTTATTTTTATTTGTTTCTTATGGGTCTGCTCCAACTGGAAAACTATCGTTTTCACATTCTGAAGTTATTGCAGTTTTTGAGTTTACTAGCTTCTTTTCTCTCCTGTACTAGAATGTGAGCTCTAGGAAGGCAGGAATTAATGGGGTTCACATCTCCATCCCCCTAGTTTTTCACACAGTTCTAGCATATAGATGTTTAATAAATATTTGTTGAATAAATAATTGAATGAATGAATGAATGAATGCAAAATGTGTCCACAGAGTGAAAGTCGGCTTGGGGAGAAAAGTGAGTGTGATATTGGCTGTCATTAACAGGAACCAGGATGTAGACAGGGAGGATCAAATCTACAAGGATTGGATCACCCCTGGATTACTGTACTTCATTTTCAAAGTTACACTGCCAGAAGGACCATCAGTGTGGACAGAAAACTGACCAAGTTGGCACATGGGGAGAAACTCAGAAAACCAGAGGTGTTTAGCTTATAGAGACAGAAACATTTTGGGAGGAATGTTGTTGCTGTATTGCTGTCTTTCACTATCTAAAGGGAGATAAATTTGGCTTGGAGTACTGAGGGCAGAATCCAGATCAATGGGAATTAGTTTGATAGATACGTGTTTCAGTGATAGAAAGTGAATGGTCTTTTGAGGGGGGTTCATAGCAAGGGAGGGGGCAGCAAAGGGAAGTGGTAAGCTCCCCATCTGAGAAACTGTCCAAATAGTCCAAGTGCACTACTTGGCAGGGACAAGAAGCAGAAGATGGCTTCAAAAATCTCTGTCAAATTTGAAATGTCTGGGTTCCTATGACATATAGGTACCGAGTCAAGAAAAACAAATTCTGGCCAAAAAGAGTTCTAGAATGCACTTACCTATCTACCCCAATACAAGAAAATATCACCCAAATCGGTCTACAAATTAAGCAGTGGAAAGACTAACTGAGAGGTGTCTTGTGCACCTGAAGGCATTCTAGAAACAATAAGAACAGCTCCCTGGCTTTTCACTCTTTGTGTGACCATTCAGAACATGGGACTTACAAATACTTTGCCTATTCAAAGATGCCTCAGATTCTAAGAGAAGACAACCAACATTATTGCCTCAAGGCCAAGGTGATCTTGGGTTTCATTTCTGAAGCTCTACTACTTCCTAACTGTAGGATCTTGGGCAGAGAATTAACCCCTCCGAAGCTCAGTCACGTTCTCTGTACAAAGAATTTCACTTACAAATGGAGGGGGTGGGGGTAGCACTTGAAACCAGAATGTCGCAATATGATAATTATTGAAACTCAGTGATAAACATATAGGTATTCACCATACTATTCTATGTGTTTGAAAATTTGCATAATAAAAAGTAAAAAGAGGTGGGAAGTTTAAAAGACTACCTACCTCATGCAATAATTGTAGAGCTTAAAGAAGTGATCACACCCCAATTGCAAGTAATTTTTACATATCTGAATTATTGCCATAAATGTTTAAATATCACGTTTAATCATTCCAACAACCCTACGAAATGCATAGTATTAATCCCTACTTGACAGATGAGGAAACCAAAATTCAGATAAATTAAACAGCAACAAATTCTTCAAATGGCATGAGGCTGAAACGAATCTGAAACCAGAGTTATCTGACTCCACTAGCATATTGCCTTTATCTTAAGACTACCTTCCTCCTGGGAGCGCAGGACCACCAGGTTGCCTAAGGAGGGGTGAACCAGCCCAGGTCAGAAACAGAGCAGGTCAAAACTCCTGTGCCGATCAGTAGAGGGATCGCACCTGTGAATAGCCACTGCACTGCTGGGCAACACAGCGAGACCCCGTCTCTTAAAAATAAAAAAAGAAAAATAAAGAAAAAAAAAACCAAAAACCGAAACAACAACAACAAAAAGACTAGCTCCTTGTGTTCTAATTGGTTGACAATTAGGATATTGTTAATTTATCTAAGTCAGTGGTTTCCTATCTCTCTTCTCAATAGCAGAAACATTTTTTTCCAAATTCAGCCCTACTCAGAACTCCAGTAAGTAAAACTGATAAAAGCTAAACAGCACTGGCTGAAATGGATTTTGGGGCCCAGCAACCAGCCCACTTGACTCCACGGTGACCCCCGAAGCACCCTGAGGTATATGGAGCATAGCATGAAACCCCAGAATGAAGCAAACAACAACAGCAGCAAATCCCAACCTGAGGAAGTACATGTTAAGGGCAGCCTGATTTGTATAATGCATCTTTCATTTCCCTGTCTCCTATCACATCGGATCCTCATTATCAACTCTGAGGTGGACAAGGCAGCACATATCATCCTCAATTTGCAGATGAGGAAATCAAGGCCAAATGGAGTTAAGCAGCTGGCCAAAGGTGCACCAGTTCAATTTTCAGCCAAGCGCAGACTGGAAGTTGAGTCTGTCTCCATTAACTCAGTGTGACCTGGCAAAGAGGGTGCCATCTACTGGAAATTGCTACTGACCCTTGATCCACAAAGTGGACAATCAGCTACTTGGCCACTGAGAGCTGAGCACAGTCCCATGGGCCCTCCTGCCAAAGCCCTGTCCCAGAGCAGATGGCAATGGGCAGAGGAAAAGGGCTCAGTGCCACGGAAGGGCCTGACAGCAGGATTTGGGCTGTAGAATGGCCATTCTCATCTAAGTCATGTCGTGCTGAGTACAGGGCAGTGGGGGCAGGACTCGCCAAAGTGTCTTCCACCTTCATCTGCAGTAAGTAAAGGAGCCCACAGAGGGACAGAAGGTAGTGCAGAGCTGGGTGTCAGTTACACTTTGCTTTGCTTCTTAGCTCTTGCTCAGACATCCTGAAACCTGAGGCAGCTGATAAATGCCTGAATGGCTCCCCGACTCCAGAGCATCTCTGAACCGAGCTGTAGCATGTGTTGGAGCAGGCAACACTTAATTATCGGTTAGTCTTTAATTAGCTCTTAATTATTAACACTTAATCCATCTGTAAAATGGGGACACTAATACATGCCTCATAGAGACTCTGGGAGCATTAATTAAGTTTACAGTCCACTTTGAAGATGCAAAACGTGAAATAAGTGCTCAATGGTGGTATTAATAACCACAGCAGACTTACTTTCTTTTCCTAATGAGGTCCCCTTTTCCTCTCTACTCCTTCCTCTCCTTTCAAATATCCATCCTCAACAATATCTGCCCAACTTTGCCCTCATGGAGAAACACTTAGCTCTGTGTTTCCCAGACACAGGATTTCCCATCCAGGAAACAGGCTATTTACAGCCATCTTCTCGCACTTTAATTTTCTATTATGTCCTCTGAATATGTCAGTGCCTTCCCAGTAAATATTTTGATGTGTGCTCTTGCAGCAGCTTCTGTGGAAGCTGAATGGGACAGCTGCTCCCTGTATTAGGGAATTCCAGATGTGATTTAAAACCATCAGACTCATCCATGTCAATGCCTTGCCTTTAGGTGGGAGAGGGGAAAGATATTCTAGCTGCTTCTGAGGAAGCCATGAGCCACATAACCGTTAGCCTAGGGTGGTTTTTCATGGACCTCAGATTCACATGCCTTTAGGATGAGAAACGTCTGTTTAGTGGGCTGTTTAGAGGCAGCCTGGAATAGAGCCCTAACCTGGCTCTTCACCCAGGTAACTGCAGAACCTTGGTCAGCTCTTCTACAAAGCTTGAACAAAGGACCATGGAGAGGGCAACAGACAGCCTTTAGGGTTTCACCAGCCTCAACGCTGGGCCAGAACATTCCCTCAGAAAGTCAGACATCATCTCCTCCCTTCTCCCTTGCTGCCAACCGAGTAGGGGAGTACTCACTCTTCTTGGAAGCTGAGCTCATGGTCTCCTATAGGTCCAGCCATGGGGACAGAGAGCTGCTCCATGGAGCTCCAGGGCTCTGAGGCCTCAGGCAGGCCTTGAACTCTCTTCCAGATTTCATGGCAAGTCTTGTCTAGGCTGTCTTGGGGTGTGTCCTGGTGGATCCAGATGTATCTGGGGAATGGGCCCAGGGCGCAGGGACGCTTGGCCACCAGGGCCGAGGACGAAAGAAGCCCATTCCCACTGGCCATCCTTCTCCTCTCTTTCTGGAAGCCCCTCTGTCCACCCAGAGCTGGAAGACATCCACCAGCACCCCTCATTCACCAGACAGGGAGAAGAGGGTGGCGCTTGGCGGAAGTGGGTCAGTTCCGTCTGGCTGTGGCTCCAGCAAGGTGGTTAGGTTCAGAGGCCTTCGATTTGTGTGGGAGGGGTGGGTGGAGGACAGCTTTCTTTTGGGGAGGGGGGCTTATCTTGACTTGTTTTTACTCGCTCTTCCCTGACTTTTGCCCCCCTCCCCGTCTCCCTCAGAAGAAAATATTTAAAAGTCAACAAAAACCAGTAGCTTAGGAACCGTGGAATGCCCCGGAGATCAGGAACCAGACGCCCGGGCGGGCAGAATGACATCTGGGAACAGCTGGAGGGGGAGGCTGGCTCTCCCCGCAGTCCCTGGCACTGCCCCCTGGCGACGCCGCCGTGACACCTTGCGGCGCCCGGGCTCAGCCCATGCCTGCCCGCTGAGCGCCGCGGAGGGCCGGGTGCGGGCCTGGGACCGCGCTAGGCACTCTGGGGGCGGGGCCCCGCAGCGGACGCTGGCCTGGGCGTTCCCAGGGAACCCCGCGCCGAGCGGGCGCCAACGGCCGGGCCCCCCGCCCCCCGGCCCAGTTCCCGCTTTTCTCTCGACCTGCCCCTCCTGCCTCAGTTCTCCCGCTGCTGCTCGGCCGCCCCCGGAAAGAGGAGGTGAGGCGTGTGTGGATGGGCCCACAGCCCTCCGGCCCCGGCCCACGGCAGACCCCTGTCCCGGCGGCGCCGCGCTGCGGGGCGGGCACCCCGAAGGGCCCGGCGGCTGAAGAGCGCGCTGACTGGGCAGGGCAGGCTGGGCCCTGCGGCTCCCACCAAGTCGCTTGCCAGTGGTTCCCACACCTTCGCCGTCGGGCGGCGGAATTCCTTCTGTGGGTTTCAAACGCGAACGCAACGGCTCGGTGCGCGGGGCGCTCCGGGTTCGGAGCCCAAGACCCGCCGGTCGGGTGGGTGCGGGTGGGGCCCCGGGGACCCCAGGGCTCTTCCAGGGATCAGAAGTCAAAGCCAAACGCGTCGCCTCCCCACGTCGCCGCGCCACACAAACCTCAGCTCCGGCCTGGGGTCCCCCCCCCCGCGCCCCCCACCTCCCCAATCCTCGACCACCTGATTTTAATCCTAACTGCCATTTTACGGAGCGCTTGCCCTGTGCCAAAATGTGAGCGCTGGGCTCACATTCAATCCTATTAAAGCTCGTGAAATTAGTCGTACTTTTTTATTATAGTTCTACATGTGAGGAAAGCAAGTCTCCGTCCTCAAGGATTGTGTCCAAGTCCCACTAAGAAGTGGGACGCGGAGGCTCAGACCCCAGCACTCTAGGCCTGATCTAGCCCTTGACCACCGAACAGCTTCAGCAGGTGGGTGGGAGCAGGGGTCGGATGTCCGAGGTTCGGGGAGAAGGGCTAAGTCAGCTGTCTGCTGATCAACAGGCCCCTGCCCTCATGGAAGCAGCTTCATTCAACTGGGCACTGACACAGTACCTCCGCTGGGGGAGGCTCTCTGGCATCAGGGGGTTGTTTCTCCAGTAATTCCCCTGAAGAGGAAGAGCAAGAGGGTGGAGAAGGAAGAAAGAAGAATGGACATAAATTGAGGAAGATGGCAGTCTATAAATGCAGGGCTGGATTGAATCCTGACACTCACATTCCAGCTATGTGACCCTACCAACTTTGAACTTCTCCCGTCCTCATTCATCATTCCGCCAGTGCTGATACAGCCCCTGCTCTGTGCCTGATGAGTTGCTGGGCACTGAAGAAGCCTCAGGGTGGGCAAAACTGGCATGGTCCCTGCTCCCACTAGCCTGTCTACTAGTGAGGAGAGATCGATGCAAACTAGCCAAGCAAGTAAAGCCGCAATAATTACAGAGGCAATGGGGCTCTGATGGAAAATAACTATTAGGTTGGCGCAAAAGTAATTGCGGTTTTTGCCATCACTTGCAATGGCAAAAACAATTACTTTTGCGCCAACCTAATATTAAAGTGAGACATTGGGGAGAAGAGGGGAAGGCAACATTCCATGCTGGTCCAGGCTGAAGGATGAGAAGGATTCCTTTTCTGTAAAATGCTGTTAATAATTAAGAAGATCACGTTTCTAGCACACAGTAGGCACTCAAGAAATATGTGTTGGATGAATTGATGGTAATACTGTATGTAAAGCGCCTGGTATACAGTAAGTGCCCAATATACAACTTTGCTCTTTACAGAGGGGCTGAGTTCCTGGAAATGTTGACTCTAAATTTTGAAATCCAAGCTTCATTCCCCTTTGATTTTCATTACAAAATTGAAGACATGTTCCTTAGGGAAAAATTCCGAGGGCCTAGACTGAATAAAATTATAGTTAAGAATGTAGAAAACCTTTTAAAATAGTGTATTTAAAGGAAAAGTGATCATTTCTGATGAAATATTAATAGTTCTGAAAATGTCACTCAGTGTTTGTGCTGCTTGGCATTTGGTTGGCTAACACCTAAGCTTAGAGCAGAACGCCAACGACCCTGCACTGCTCTGGCCCCAGGATTCTGGAAAGTTAGCCAGCTCACTCACTCTTCCTGTTCCGTCTCTCCCTCAAAGGAGACCAGGCTATAGGGGCTAAATCAGAAAGGACTGCAAAAAAATCAAATACAGCAGGGATAGGGAACAAAGATAGAGCACGTTTTTAGAGTGCACAGATGAGATTTCTAGAAAATTCTGCAAAAATCTTAAGTGATGTACTTAGAAATAGTATAAAGCTATGTCCATATGGTAGTCACTAGCCACATGGGGTTGTTTTAATTTTAATTTTATTTTAATGTAAATTAAATGAAAAATTCAGCTCCTCATTTGCATGAGCCACGTATCATGTGCTCATGTGGCTACTGGCAGCCGTATTGGACAACACAGAGAGCATTTCCATTACCGTGAAATACATACACTCAAGAACCAGAGTCCGTGGGTTCAGATTCTGAGTTCATGTTTTCTGGCGATGTAGCCTTAGGCAAGTGACTCTGTGCCTTGGTGTATTAGTTTGGTGGGGCTGCCATAACGAAGTCCACAGACTGTGTGACTTAAACAACAGAATTTTATTTCCTTGCCATTCTAGAGGCTGGAAAGCCAAGATCAAAGTGTTGGCATGGTTAGTTTCATTCTGAAGTTTCTCTCCTTGGCTTGTACTTGGCTCTCTTCTCCCTATGTCCTCACATGGTCTTCCCTCTATATGTGTCCCCGTCCTAATCTCTTCTTTAAAGAACACGAGTCATATTAGATTAGGACACACTCTAATGGCTTTTTAAAAAAATCTTAATTACCTCTGTAAAGAACTGATCTCCAAATACAGTTATATTCTGAGGTATTTGGGTTTAGGATTGCAGCATACAATTAAGCCTATAACACTTGACTTCCTAATCTTTAAAATGGGATGATAATAAAGAATACTTGCTTCGTAGAATTACTATAGATGTTCTATTACTAAATAATTGCTTAACACATGGAAAGTCCTTTGAACAACAACTTGCAGATAGTGTTATACAATAGTTGGCTTGTTAATTACACTGAAATGCATGCCTTTGGAGTTTCTGAATAGCAGCTTTTGTGTTTTGTGTAGGGGGGAGTATTTTGTGGTACTGGGGAAGTTGTTCTGTGACGGAGAAATGGACTCAGAATCACTTACGCCTTTCCAGGCTTTGTTCATTTTTGAGCACCCATCATGGGTTAAAATTGTGCAGGACACAGGGATTAGAGATGATGAAAGAATGTCTACCTAGTGAAGGAGGCAGGAGCAAAGCATTCCATAAATGCCTGCTACATAGCAGTGTGGTATAAACTGATTCCATCCAACATAGAGTTATGTTCCTCCAACACATGTATCTATGCCTAGCACTGTTTGAGATGCTGAAGATAAGTAGTGAAGAAGACGAGCTTGGTTGTCTTTTTTAGAGTTTGAAATGAAGCATTTAATGGTCATGGACACCATTTCATCTGTGAATTATTTTTAGCTTGGAAAACTTCTTGAATTCCTCCTGACTACCTACATTACCCTGGGCAGGTTGGTTTAACCTCAATGTCTCAGTTTGTTCATCTGTGAAATACAGATAGAAGAATACTGACTTCATGGACTTGTTTTATAATAATTGAAATAATACATGTAAAGTACTTATAATAGTTTGGTTAATGCATGTATCCAATGAATGTTGGCTATCATTATTTAGAATTCTAGGATTCTTAACTTTCCTCTGTGGAACCAGGAAGGCCTAAGGAGGAGGCAATTCTCCTTATCTTCCACCCAGTCAAAGCCTCTCCTCGCCTGGCTTTCATCTCTGACACAAACATGGCTAGGCTGGAAGACTCAGAAAGGTGAAAATGACCTAAGCTCTTTTACAATCATCCTAGCCCCTGAGCCTGCTTACTCTTGCAGGTCCTTTTAGGTTCCTCATCTAACATATTTTAAACACACCCACCTCTCACCATAAAAATAACTTTTTGGCTATAGAAGAAAATTGAAAGGATTTTTGCCATTTTGCTTTTGAAAGTTCTTGGCCATGAGTAATTTATTTAATTTGTGATGGGCTGTGATTTCTCACCAATCTTAGTGCCCACTCGAGAAATCTTGCACAGAGAGAAAACTTCAACCTACAAATTGTTACCAAATGCAATGAAATTTTTATGACTACTAAATTCAACAGTTAATGAAGTTGACATAATGTTATACTCTGCATTTAATTAAATATTTACTGATTTCCATGTGGCAGTTTTCTTTGGATTGTGGGACTAATCGTCAAATGTTTAGGACTCAGACGTTTTTGTAGGTCCCTAAAACCCAGAGGGACACCTGTTTCCACGAGAATAATGCTCAATGGGTCAAACTGCCCAGAGGCGGGATCCATGCTAGGGATATCCCAGGCAAATATCTTGGGGGAATTAACCATAAGAGTGAAGGGAAGAGGAAGTTGCTGCCATTCATAGGAAGGGGCCTCCCCCTCATGTTGTCTCAGCAACAGGACAGGGCTGCAGAGCAGCCAGCCATTTCCAGGATTTTGAAAAGGTACCTTGAGTATTCTGAAAGTAAAGCTGTAACTCTGTAGCTTCTCTCTCCTGGCAACACCATCAGTGATCTCTGCCATTTCTTGAGGGTTTATCCCTTATTATTGCCTCATTCCTTGCCCACAGGAGAAGAGGCAGTTAAGAGCTTGGGTGATGGCAGCTGACACACTTGAATTTGAATTCCTGTTCTACTGCTTGATAAAGGCAGCTTTGTATATGCTTAACTTCTCTGACATTCTTCATCAGCAAAGTGGTAAAAACAATAGGTTTGGATAGAGAGAAGGATTAAATACAGAAATGCACGTGAAGTTCTCAACAGAGTGCCTGGCTTAGGATAAGCTCTCAATAAAAAGAAATGTATAATTATCATGATCACTAGCTATTATTATTGACAGCCCAGTAATGTAAAAATGGCAGCCTATGACATCTCCACCTAAAGTTAGGAAAAAGAAGTTCATAGATGACAGAAGAAAAGAATATGGTGGCAGCAGTGGTGGTCCAGTAAGGTAGCAACAAACTCAGAATTCTGCTGGCTTTCTTCCTGCTTTGGTTTTTCTGCCAGACCCCAGTAATGACCCAAGGATTCCTGGTGAGACCCTTTATGGAAAACCCTTCAGCTAGAAGCTCTGTATTCTGCCCTTCCTTCCATAACTTCCATGCCAGGACATTGGTCACTAAAATGCAGTCACTTAAGACTTCTATCTTACTGCTGAGATGATCTGAGGCAGCTTTCAGATTAAAAAGTACAAACTTTTTAAAAAGTTTCAGCTTTCAGATTAAAAAGTACAGCATCAAAGAATAAAGGAAGGACTGACTCCATCTAAAGAAAACAGAAACAGTTGCTACTTTCAGGTATCTGAATTGGTCAGACTGCATGGAGGTAATAAGGCAATAAAATTGGGTATCCTTATTTGTCAGCTAAAGCAAAAATGGAAACACGTCAGGTGGCAGAGTTTTTATTTTCTGACAGCAGAAAATACACATCTTCATCTGCAGAGACAAAATGTTTCCAGGAAATAACCCCAAGCATGAATTTATCATAAGTCCTTGTATAAAGGACACTGAGTGACATAGTGGGCAATATATGCAATTCTGTTTTCATAAAAGACAGAGATGCTGTTAAGTTCATCAGTTTCTCACATCAGGGTTCTCTGAAGACAGCGTAACATTAAATCATAACTCAGCGTAGGCATTTCTTTAAGGAACTCAAATAATGAAGTCTAGAAGAGATACCTTTGAGTCCATTCCACAAACATTACTGAGCACCTACTTAACCATCCATCCATCCATCTATCCATCTACCCACCTACCCACCCAGCAAAAATTCCCTACCAGGCACTCTGAGTGGCACTGACAAATATTGCTTGTAAAAACTGTCACCTGGACTGAATTTTGAAGGGCAAATAGGAGAAGGCGAGACACAGAAGGAGGAGGGGAGCTTTCTAGGCAGAGAGAACAAAACACAGAAGGACTCAGGGGAAGGGGGAGAGAAAGCATGGCTCATTGCAGGAGTGCAAGGGTGTCAGAATGACTGGAGCTTGGGGATTTGGGAGTAGGGAGATCTGAGGCTAGAGGGGCTAGCAGGGACCCATGATGGAGGCTCTTCTAGGGAGGGTCTAGCAAGGAGCTTGGATTTTACTCTGTAGGCTATGGGGGAAAGTCTGGCGAAGACAGTGGAGCTGTAAAATCGGGCGAGTATTTTGAAAAGATAGCTGGTGGCAGAGAGGAAGATGCATTGAATAGGGCAAGAGCAGAAATGGGCACCTGTTACTGAGTTGTTTGTAAGTAACCTGAAACACAGACATTGTGGACTCTGGTTATAATCTGGGAGATGTCTAGGAGGCAGAATCTGGAGGGCTCAGTGACGGCTTGGATGTGGGGACTGGGCAAGATGGGAATCCAGGATAAATAGGTTTCTGGTTCAGGATCTGGGTGGATGTAGAAACTGTTCCCTGAATTGGGGAGCTGAGCAGAGAGGCATGCTGTGGTGGAGAACTATAAGTGGGTGAGCCCAGGTCTAGGCAGGCTGTTGAGGAGCGGGTGGGGTGAGACTCCTTTGAGACATCTGAGGAGAGAGAATGCCAGACACAATACAGGCCGTGGGACTCAGGAGAAAAGAGGTTTCCATCCTAGGAGTTGCCCATCCACCAGCAGGGACAAATAAGAAAGCTGGCAGTTATAGAAAGACTGTTGAGTCGGAACAGAGTCTATTTCCACTCTGTGAAAATTTCTAACCTTTTTCCACTGTCTGTCCCTGTACTGGCCCACTCTGTGCTTTCTTTCTAGAAAGTGCTGCTTTTCATCTGCCCCTTCCTATAGGCTGAGCTAGGAGCCCTTCTTCTTTTTATCACATGCTCTGTCTCTTTTGGAGTAATCAATCATGCTTTGCTGTGTTAAACAGCAAAATCTCTTCTCAGTAAACTGTCAACCCCCAGAGGACATGGGCCATGGGAATGTCTTCTTCTTCTTTATATTTGTTTCATCAGCACCTAGCACAGACTCTGCCACGCAGCTCAGTGTGGCATGAACAAATGAATGAAAGAGTAAGTGAAGAGTAATCAAATGACTACACAGGATACTATGCAAAAAACAAGGAGGCCTGTATAAGAGTATTGCTAGCTGCTGTAGCAAACTTCAATATTTCAGTGGTTTAACACTGGTAAAGATCTTTTCTTTTATAATGTTACAGTGTGGGTGTTCCTGGTTGGTGGCTGACTTTCCTCGACATGTTGATTTGGAGACCCACAATTGTTCCATCAGTGGCTCTACCGTCCCCAGGGACCTAAATGCTCTGTATCCAGCCAGCAGATGGTGAAGTAACCCTGGGAAGATTTTATGGGGTAAGCCTTGAAGCGACACACATCACTCCTGCTCACATTCCTTTGACCAGATCCCTGTCTCAAGACTGCATCCAGCTGTAAAGAGCACTGGGAAAGATAGTCCCAGTTGGGCAGCTACTTCTCAGTGACAAGTCAGCACTATTAACTGTTTTGGCTGAAGAATTCTTTGGGGCAGAGAGAGGCTGTCTGCTGCATTGTAGGATGTTTAGTAGCATCCCTGGCCTCTAGCTCATAGAAGCCAGTAGTACTCTCCAGTTGTGATAACTAAAAATGTCTGCAGATGTTGCCAAATGTCCCTGGGAGTGGTGGTTGGGGGGACTGCCCTCAGCTGAGAACGTGCTTCATACTGTGGAAGAGAAAGCAGAAATGTTTGATATTCAGCTAGTTGTCCATGCTAAAAGGGCCAGCTAACCCAGCAGAGGGTGCAAGTTGGAGGGGATTTAGAAAAGGCTACCTGGGGGAGGTGACGCTTGAGTTGAGTGATGATTAGGAATTAGATGCGATAGGAAATTGTATTGTCGGCAGAGGAAGCAGCATGAGTAAAGACATGTAGGCACACTAGCATCGCTGACTGGAGGAGCTTCAAGTAGGGACGACAGCCTGGAGCTCCTTTCCTGTGGCTTATGGCCTTTGGCCTGCAGAGGAAAGTGTTGACCTCTGTTTTGTCACTGGCATGAGCTCTTTTTTCCTTATTTCACAAATGAAGAATTTTCTCCGAGAATGTCAGAATGTGGTAGCAATAGAGGAATGGCCTAGGCTGTGAGCCCCTCCTAACTTCCCTCTCCTGGTCTCACCTTGGTGTGGTCTGGGCTTTGTCCTCATGAAGCCCCTCTGTCACCACTCCTTGGGTGACAGATCACTGCCACCTCTACGGTGATTGCCTCACCCTTGGGAGATCGCGTTGGCCTGGTCATGCTCATGATTTTAAAATCCTGCCCCAATTGGGATTTCTGAGGCCATCTTTGCCCTGTAGTCCTTCTTTTCATCCTGGCCTTCCCCTTGTCCTCTACTTCTGCCCTCGCATTGCTAGAGTCTCCCATTTGCTCACTCCCTCTCTCCCTTGGCTTCAGAAGGCTTTTTGAACTTTTCCTGGGTCGGAATAACAATTTCGGGGCATTAAGTCTATAGCTCCTCCCTGAATGAGGCTGAGTTCTCCAGAGCATCAGGCCTTGTATTCTTTCTAAATCAAACCCTGATGTTATCTGGATATTAGGCTTATCTTGGCTAGTCACTAGACCGCACTGGCCTTTTTTTGCAGTGTGATATTGTAAAGACACCTCAACCCACGGCTGCCTGTTGCTCATAGGGAGAATGGGAGGGACAGGCAGGGAGCCAGCACTGGGGGCTGGGCTGAGACCCACGCTCTCCTAGGCTAGATGGGGGAGGGCTGGTATGTCTTTGACTCCTACCTCTCCATTGCCCTGCAAACGTTTCTAGGGTCCCCATGTCTGCCTTTGCCCCTGTGTTTCCTGACTCAGACTGTTGTAGTAGTCTTCCAAGTGGTACCCATTCCCTTCTTGTACTTTCTTCACAGAGAAGCGAGAGTATATGTCAGGCCATATCACTTAACTTCTCTTTCCCAGAAATGAAAACCTACCTTTTGTATTTAGTGCTGTCTAGTTTTCACTAAAGAAGCCATACTGTACACAGAAAATAGATGTACACAGATATCTCTTTGCATATATTTTCTGATTGTCAAGCATCTGTTCTCTCTCCTCCCTATCTCTGAAAAATCACCTCCTCCTGTTACAGGTTGAATTGTGTGCCCCCCCACCCAAATTCATAGGTTGGAATCCTAACCCCTAGTACTTCAGGATGTGACCTTATTTGGAGTTAGAGTCTTTAAAAAGTCAATTAAGTTAAAATGAGGCCATTAGGATGGGTCCTAATCCAGTATGACTGGTGTCCTTATTAGAAGAAGTTTGGACACAGATGTGTACATTGGGAACACATGTGAGGACACAGGGAGACAAAGGCAGCCACCTACAAGCCAGAGAGAGAAGCCTCAGAGGGAGCCAACCGTGTTGCCTCCTTGATCTTGAACTTCCAGCCTCCAGAACTGTGAGGTGATACCTTCCTGTTGTTTAAGCCACACGGTCTATGGTACTTTGTTGTGGCAGCAGACCTAGCAAATTAATATGCCTTCTATTTCTCACTGGCTAAGAATAAAATGCAAACTCCTCACCATTCCCTAATAGACCCCATGTGATCTGCCCCACTCCCCATTTTCCATCCTCCTCCTAGCCCCCTTCCCTTTTTACAGCCTGGCCTGTGCTCACTATACCAAAAGCCATTTCTCCAACTTTGCATGGCTGCCTTGCTTAATTCTATTATTACATTTATTTATTTATTTATTTGTAGACAGAGTCAGGCTCTGTCACCCAGGTTGGAGTGCAGTGGTGGGATTACGGCTCACTGCAGCCTTGAATGCCTGGGCTTAAATAATCCTCTGACTTCAGCCTCCTGAGCACCTTGCTTAATTTTAGATCTGAGGTTGGAGTGCAGTGGTGGGATCACAGCTCACTGCAGCCTTGAACACGTGGGCTCAAATGATCCTCTGGCTTCAGCCTTGCTTAATTTTAGATCCTGTCTTCCACCGTTGCCATTCTTCCCAGACCATCTCTTTAAAGCATGTCCCTGTATTGCTTCTCCTAGTACAACATAAGCTTCCTTTTGTAGCATCTTTAATTAGTAACTTTATGTATATTTGTGTACATATTTCCCGTCTTCATTAAGTCAGGGACTGTTTCACTAGGTGTATATTCATTGTCTAGCACAGCACTCTGACACATAATGATGCTCAATGCATATTTGTTGAGTAAATGCATCTCCACCTTGTTAAGGTCTTTATCTCTGTCTCAGGTTCCAGCCCAAATCCTACTTTCCTCCTTAAATTAGCCTTCTGATCCCCCAAGTCCAAGAGTAGCTCACTGTCTTGACATGCCTCTCTGTAGCATGCCGCTTCTTCAGTCATGGTGATTATCGCTGTCTGATGGTATCAGTTACATGTGGGTTTCCACCTCTGGCCTGCATCCTCCCAAAGCAGGACCACACACTGTGCATCTCTGCATGGCCCACAGCACAGCCTCGCTCAGGGTCCCTAGCACAGGAGGCGCTCAGTAAATGCATGTGGACCCAAATAGAACAGAGAGCAGGAATGTTGGAGGATGTGAGTAACTGGGCCTTTTACAGGGATTAAAAAATGTGCCCCTGCCCTCCACAGCCCCCAGGGAGAAGGATGACAGACACTCCTTTTGCCTGGGAAGGTTTTGGGGGTGAATCTCCTCTGCCCATTGCAGCCACAGAGCAAAGTTCTGGAGCTAAGAAGGGGATAAGAGAAAGCCCATTGGCCTGCAGCCCCAGATTTATAGAGCAGCCCAGACTTTCTTCTGCCCAGCTGTGGGCTGCACCGGAGGCCTGGGCATCTCTGCCATTTCCTTTCTCTGGAGGAGAACCCCGCCTCCAAGAGAGGGGGAAAGTCAGAGCTTAGAAGCCAGGCGCCCACCCCCAGGCAAGCCCAGCTAACAGCTCCCAAGGCTGTCACCACCACTCACTCCCAGAATAGTCAGTCCCTTCCTTCTCTCCAGGGCTGGTGGGAAGGCTGAGCCCTCTCTTTCAGGGGGCTGGCTCTGGACAATGGGAAGGGAGAAGCCCCCTCCCCCCTGCCCCAGGGACATAAAGCAGGCCTTTCACTGAAGAGTTCTGGCTGCTTCGGTTGGTTCTTGGCACCCAGCGAAGCGGCGTCGGGAGGGGCGGGCAAGCAAGCGTGTTGGGGGTGGGGACCGGCCCGCAATTCTGAGGAGGTTCGCCCGCCTAGGGCCACCGGGCTGGCTCCCCAGCTGTGGGATGAGCTCATGCAGGGAAACCGGAACAACTTGGGGTAGGGGGGAGGGAGGAAGAGTGGCATCTAAGAGGCTGCGAAAGCGTGGATCTGGGGAGCAAGTTTTTCATGGGGAGTAGGGACAAGCCTCCACTCCTCCAACCCCGCCTCAGCCCCCCAATTCGGATCGTCAATTCCACATCCCCTCTTCATACCCTTCCTTGGATGGAAATTCCTGGCCACGCTGACAGCGGTCCAACCTGGGTCGCTAACCTCCCCCAGCCTGGGTCGCCATCCCTATAGTCCATCTCCACACCCTTCCCCAGAAAATATCGGGCTCCATCCCCCGCCGGCCACTGCCCCCTTGGTCACACAGATGCCAACGCTCAGTTTTGGCCAAAACGCGCTGCTCCCTAAGCCCGGAGCACAGCTTCTCTGAGGTGCGTTGGCAAAGGGGATGGGGGCGCACAACGCAGGTGCCTTTCCACTGCACGCGCCAGCAGGGGCCTCCTCTCCCGGCCTTGCCCCTCCCAGTTTCCTCCAGCCTCCTCCCACGAAGCGTCTCTTCCCTCTTGCCGAAGAGTTTGGCGTAGACAGTGAAGGAGCCATCGTGCCTGGCGGAGAAGCCTGGAGTAGACGAGACAGAGACGGCGACCGAGTCGGGTGGGGGATGGGGCGGGGACAGACGCGAAGCCCTTGGCCCAGGAGGCTGCCATTACTGGGGAGGGGTGGGGAGCGGTTCACGCCCTTGGGAGGAACTCTCTTGGTTTGGGGCCTTGGCTGGGAGGAGGAGGGGAAGAGGAAGAAGCAGGGTCCGATTATTTAAATTTGGGGATAAATTGTACAAGTAACTCTTGCATGGTCCTTCCACCAACCTAACTCCCCACCCCCAACTCCCGTGCATACAGGCACCGTCTCCGTCATACTGAGATTTTTGTTTTAGGGTAGGAGTGGGACCGCACTGGGTCGAATGAACGGTCCCCCACCCGCCCATCCCCGCTCCACCGCCCTCCAATTCTTAACCCTGCCTGTCTACGCACAATGTCCCTCTCCTGGGATGGGGTAAGAGGCTACTGTGAATGAGGCTCCTAAGCATCACCCCTGGCCCCAGGTTGCAAGTTCAAAGCCACCACCCAAGATCAGCTTGTAAGAGCCACGACTTGGGGAACTGCGTCCTTCTTTGGTTACCTTTTCCCAGACAGGATTCCAATTTCCAAACGTGGAAGAGGCGTGTGTGTATGTGCCTGTGTGTGTTAGTGCTTGTGTCTGTCACTGTGTGTGTGTATGTGTGTGTGTGGAGGGGGGTATATTTATGGGTGATTTTATAAATGAAAATGGGAGGACTGAACTTAAAAGAAACTGGTCAATTGTAAAACAAACAGGGATAAACAACCTTTTAGATGTAATTTGTGGTTTATCTGGAGGTGGAGGTGGCGCTGAAGAGGAACCCCCGCCCCCCAATATTTTTTCCTTAGCTGCGCCTCCACCCCCAGCATTTGGAGCGGCGGAGAAGCTGCTCTGGAGTGATTAATCCGGGGATAATTCACCCCCCCGCCCCCCGGCGCGAACCCCGCGAAGCGGGATTGGAGCGAGTCATTTCCGAGAGCGCAGCGCGCCTCTCCCCGGCCGGGCGGACACTTGGTTCATTCCAGCCGCAGAAGCTCAGGGCTCCCGCGTACCGGGATTTTTTTCCGAGCAGAAAAAAGCTCCAGAGCTCTCCTGACCTCCTTTCTCCTCGGCGGCGAGCGGAGCCTCTCCCTCGGCGCTGCCGGCCGCGCCATGCCGCGCTCGCGGGGACTGGAGCTGGGGCGCTGCGGCTGCCCCGCGGGGAGGGCTCGCGGCGAAGCCGGAATTTCGGCGCTCGTGCCGGGCGCGGGGAGCCGCTGGGGCCGCCCGCCGCCGCCAACGCCGCCACCTCTGCTGCTGCTGCTGGGCTGGGGGCTGCTCAGCGTCTCCGCCGCCGCGGGTGAGTCCAGCCGCGCCGAGGAGCCAGCGGCCGCCGCGCGCCCCACCCGAGCCTCGAGCCCACCCATCCTCGACCGGGTCCCAGTCCCTTCCCCCGCCCCTATCCCTGCCCGAATCTCCCACCCTCCCAATTGCCTCCTCTCATTCTCAGCCCTGCCTCCGTCTCCCACCCCACCCTCAGCCACGTCCTCACCTCCATTGCTACCCCAGCCCCAGCCGCAACTTGGCTGGATGCGGCCGGTGTGGGGGCCTGGGAGACAGACATCTCCGCCCGGAGTTGCGGGGCACCTGGTCTGTGGCTTCAGTTTCTCCAGCCTCCTAGCCCCTAAGGTGCCAGGCTTTTTCCCGATAAACTTTCCCGGAGCCCTACTCCCCCAGCTCCCGATTCTGCCAGGCATGCTGGTCCTGGAGGCTGGAGAGGAACCTCGCACCCCCTCCCCATTTCCACGTCTGCAAGGTCTGCCCTTCCCTGCCCCCGCCCATTTTCTCCAATTGAAACCGGTGCCCCCTCTAGAGCCGCCAGGAGACTGCGGCCGCCATCCCCCTCCCCAAATGCCACCCCTCCCTCGGCGATAGGAGCTAGGAGAGGGTTCAGGTGGGCGCGTGCCCACGCGGGGGTCCCGCGCATTCCTTGCGGGAGGGATCAGGTGGAGGCTGGAGGATGTTGAGCGACGGGAAAGAGGGGATGGGGGTTGTAGCCGGGGGCGGAGGAGGGAGTGTCGCCGCCAGGCTTCGCGCTGCCACATTTCCCCTCGGTTCTCACTCCGCGCCAAAGTGTCCTTTCCCGCGCCCTGCTGCAGCCTAGTGCCTGGGCTGCGGCAGCAGTAGTGGCGGCGCAGGCTGCGAGACCGGCTTCCGACGACCGAGTCCGGGAGGGGGCAGACCTGGCGGGTGCAGAGAGTCCCGGAACTTCGCGGGTGCCTGGCTGCAGCTTGCAGCACGCGGGGAGGTACGCGAACCTTCGAGGGAACCCAGTCCCCTGTGGAGGCTACTGGCCTGGACCCCTCCCACTTTGCCCACAGCACCCCTCAGAAGCTCAGTTCTAGCCACAACCTAGAAAGTTCCCTGTGCCCAGGCTGAGACGGGTCCAAATCGGGATGCCTGGAACCGCATTTTCATTTAGCCCGGAGGCTGACACCCACTGAGGGAGAAAACCGAAAGACCTGCTGCCCAGGCCTGAACCTAGGGCACCTTACATCTAGAGCCTTGGGGTTTGTTTTGTTTTGTTTTGAAACCACCGATTGAACCTCTGAAGGCTTGGCCTGGACCACTCCAGTTCCCCTTTTTGGGAAAGTGCGCCTCTCCTCTTACAGGTCAGTGAGTGGCGAGCTCTCTGGCCCACTATGGCCTCCAGCATCTTGTGAGTCCGTCCTCGCACACCGTGTCGCCCACTGTTTAGCCACGGCATGATGGGGTTCTTGGTCAAGGAGGGCTCCGGGAGTCAGTTCTGGCTCTCTCATTCCTAGCTGACAGGACTTTCTCAGGTTCTGCTAAGAGTCATAGCCACCAACACCCAGAGAGGGGCGCCCGCGGTGCGCGCGCCTGGGAGCTCTGGCGTCTCGCACGCCCACACCCACTGGGAGGGTGTCCACACCGATGCTGCTGGTCACCCAGACTTGCCACATGGGCGGTGGGGGACCGCTGCTACCTCCTGTCAGGCCTCCCGGTCGTTTGTCAAGGCGAGGTCGGTCTCTGGCTTAGCTGATTGGAGAAAGTCTTGCGATCAGACTAAATTGGTTTTTTTTTTTTTTTTTTTTTTTTTCTGGCTAGATTTGTTTCTGCCCTTTGGGCATATCCTGCCCCTGAGGGAGAGAAAAAGGCCGACTCACCGGCCCTTGCATTGCACAGTGGTGCTAGAATCCTGCCCTATAGAGATCCGTTTTGCTCGCAGCTCCTAGATAAGTAGAAAAGCTGGGGGGAGGGGGCACTGTGTTAGTGGCTTGGGGTAGTTCCTCCCTAGCAGGCCCCACTCTGGCTTGCAAACTTCCAGTACATTTCATTTCATTTCTTTTTTTGAGACAGAGTTTCGCTCTTGTTGCCCAGGCTGGGCAATGGTGCGGTATCAGCTCACTGTAACCTCCGCCTCCCGAGTTCAAGTGATTGTCCTGCCTCAGCCTCTTGAGTAGCTGGGTTAACAGGTGCGCATCGCCAGGCCCAGCTAATTTTTGTGTTTTTAGTAGAGACGGGGTTTCGCCATGTTGGTCAGGCTGGTCTCGAGCTCTTGACTTCGGGTGATCCTCACGCCTCGGCCTCCCAAAGTGCTGGGATTATAGGCATGAGCCACCGAGCCTGGCCCAGTACATTTCTTTTTAAGCCTTTCCCACATTTAGATGAGCTGTTTG
This sequence comes from Saimiri boliviensis, assembly GCF_048565385.1. Taxonomy (NCBI): domain Eukaryota; kingdom Metazoa; phylum Chordata; class Mammalia; order Primates; family Cebidae; genus Saimiri; species Saimiri boliviensis. The sequence continues at coordinate 32,864,475 of NC_133459.1, read as the reverse complement.
GCCTTGCAGGCAACAGAGATTTGGAAATGGATTTGGTGACAGAAGATCGACAGAATTTGGTCCATTAGAAGGGGAAACATATTCATTTTGTGTTCAGTTTACACTGTTGAATTTAAAAGATGCTCAGGACTGCAGCGTCTCCCTTCCTTGTTGATCACTGGACAAATGAAAAGAAGGGTCTGAAAAAGGGGAGTCTCCTCACCCGCCCATACTTTCTTCCCTCAACCCCTTTAGTACCTGTCCTGCCTGGCACTCCCCTCCCCTCCCTGCTCCATCAGTAACCCTTCCTTTTTTTTTTTTTTTTTTTTTTTTTGAGAAAGAATTTCAATTTGTTGCCCAGGCTGTAGTGCAATGGCACAATCTCAGCTCACTGCAACTTCCACCTCCCTGGTTCAACCAATTCCCCTTCCTCAGTCTCCCGAGTAGCTGGGATTACAGGCTCACACCACCATGCCCAGCTAATTTTGTATTTTTAGCAGAGACAGGGTTTCTCCATGTTGGTCAGGCTGGTCTTGAACTCCTGACCTCAGGTGATTCACCTGCCTCAGCCTCACAAAGTGCTGGGATTACAGGCATGAGCCACCAGGCTCAGCCACCCTCCCTTCTTAAAACATGATTCCTCTTGACCTGTAAACAGGCTCATCTTTAAAATAAAACAAGCCAAGGAGCTTTCTTGGCCTATTGACCTATCTAAGCCACTGTCCTATCTCTCTTTTTCACAGTCACTTCTCTTAAAAGGGGTCTTCATGTCATTTTTCTCTACTACCAGTCACTCCTTGCTTCAGCTTCTGTTTCCAGGATAAGAGGTAATAAGGTGACAAAGATGCCCCTGGGATACTTTAGAAGAGAGTACCAATGACCACCGGAATTGCCAGATACATTGTACTTCATCTTTATTTTCCTTTACCTCTCTGTGGCTGTGGCCACTGTGGAGAAATGTCTCTTCCTTGGGCTTCCGGGGCACTATGTTTTACTGATTTTCTGCTGTCTCTTGAGTGTTCCTTCTCAGTTTCTAATACTAACACTTATTTCCCTCCCTGAAGTATGGTGTCCTAGAGCATTTAATTCTTTGTACTTTTCACCATTCCTTTCATCATTCCCTGGATGAGCTCGTCCTTGCTCAACTCTTCCACCACCATACTCTGAAGATTTCAGACAGATCTCTTTGGCCAAGATGTCTTTCCTGATATACATCTATTGGCTTCCTGGTCCACAGGAACTCTGGGTCTAGGTAACCCGTATATCCAGCTGATTCTTGGACATCATCACCTAGGTGTTTCCCTTCCAAAGCAAACTCATTAGCTTCTTTCCTAAGCTTCCAGTATTTCTTATGTGAGCTGGTGGTTCCTGTAGCATCCCAATTATGGAGCCCAGAAACCTTTGGATCATCCTCAACTCCTTGGTTATCATGTGGCCATCAAGTTCTGTCAGTTTTGTACCCTCAATTATTCTCAAACCTAGCTACTTTTCTCTGGATTGAGAAGCCTGAACATTGAAAAAACTGTCATGCCTTCTAGTCTCTTACTAATTTTTTTTTTTTTTTGAGACAGAGTTTCGCTCTTGTTACCCAGGCTGGAGTGCAATGGCACGATCTCGGCTCCCCGCAACCTCCGCCTCCTGGGTTCAAGCGATTCTCCTGCCTCAGCCTTCTGAGTACCAGGGATTACAGGCACGTGCCACCATGCCCAGCTAATTTTTTGTATTTTTACTAGAGACGGGGTTTCACCATGTTGACCAGGATGGTCTTGATCTCTCGACCTCCTGATCCACCCGCCTTGGCCTCCCAAAGTGCTGGGATTAGAGGCTTGAGCCACCGCGCCGGCCCAACTAATTTTTTTAAAAGCAGTATTAAGCTACAGGTAGAAGGAATTCTGACAAAGTTCTGTTTTTTCCCATGCCAGCCACCTAACGGCTTTAAAAAAAAATGAAATGCCAAATTTAAAAAAATTCCCTGCTTTGTATGTTGTCTGAGTGCTTGCTTTTAGTCAGCCTCTTGTAGACTAGAGCACTGAGTGTACTCAGTGTTCTATTACAGTACAAACTGAATTGTATTAAAAAGCATTTATTTGTCTGCCTTACACATTAAACTGTGAGCTTACTGAAGGCAGGGACAGTGTCTTATTTCTCTTGGTATCCCCATATCCAGCTCAGATTCTGGCATGGAATTACTGCTTGATGTATGGCTGTTTGAGCAGCTGACTTTTGTGGTTTTTTTTTCTTGGACAGTTTTCTAGGGACTGATAAGGCTAAATCAGGGGTCAAGGAAGCCAGCTGGTTTGCAGAGGTAATAAGATGATAAAGACATCTGGTCCCCTGTTGCTTTTCTCCACAGCTAAGTATCACCATTTGGTGATAGCTCCCTAGATTCTAGAACCAATGCAACAATAATCCCTTGGCATACCACTCTCCTCCAACACTGAGCCAAGGAAAGGCATTTCCCTACTCAGTCACCAGTGTGTGTATGAATTTGAATTTCCATTTGCAATCAAGCCGAGGGTTCATGGTTTTTAAAAAACGAGCTGACTGCAGCGAAGAGCACTCACCATATCTAGGGCTGGTGAGTGTCTGGCTTTGTTGAAGGTGAGATTAGAATCAAGCACCAGGTTTTGGGAGGCCGAGGCAGGTGGATCACAAGGTCAAGAGATCTACACCATCCTGGCCAACACGGTGAAATCCTGTCCCTACTAAAAGTACAAAAAATTAGCTGGGCGTGGTGGTGTGTGCCTGTAGTCCCAGCTGCTTGGGAGGCTGAGGCAGGAGAATTGCTTGCAACCCCAAAACAGAAGTTGCAGTGAGCCAGGATCACGCCACTGCACTCCAGCCTGGTAAAAGAGCGAGACTCTGTCTCAAAAAAAAAAAAAAAAAAAAAAAAAAAAAAAAAAAAAAGGAAAAGATGCACCAGGGACTGGAGGACCAAATTGCAGGGTCTTGGGCACTACATGGTTTGGGTTCTCTGGCAGAGCCCAGCAGGCAGCTTCAGCAGCATCCTCTTTCACCCTCATTCATGTGCCTGACCTGCCTGTTTTGCCCTCATCATCACGCCAGCAGGATTAAGGGAATCTGATTGTTCCACAGAGCCTTGTTGGAGACCTAGCTGGTCTTCGGGTCTCTCTAAGGCTCAGGCTCCCTGCTGTAAAAAGGACAAGTAATTCCTGAATTTCTGGAAGGATTAGAAACCAGAGATGCAACCAGTCCAGTGCCATACCTCATCGAATGTGGCTATTAAATAGAAGCTGGAGCCGAAGGAACCATCCAGGAAGTCTGTGTGCCCTCACCATGTCCTCCCCTACCTACCATGCTCAGAGAGCTGTTCTGGGCACCCAGGGGAGTCACACTAACAGCTCACATTCACTGAGTACTCAGCAGCACTGTCTTAAGCACTTGCATGTATTAACTCAATCCTCTCAGCAACCCAGTGAACCCTGCAGTATCATTATTCCCATTTCATAGATGAAGAAACAGGTTCAGAGAGGACACATAACTTACCCACACACTAAGTAACCAGAACTTCTTGAATGTTGATCAGTTTATTTCTCACCTGAATTGTGAAATTTCAGGTACATATAAAGTCTCCATTAGTCTTTGGTTCCATATAGCATGAATCCTAAAATGCTGGAGGCTTCATTTTCCTGCCATAGGGGTTATTCTTCAGGGAGACGCTGGGAGTCCCTTGTGGCCACCACCAGGAACCCATCCAAAAAATATGCCTGGTACAAACCAGGAGCGCCAGGGCAGCGCCTGTTAAGTCCACCATCAGAGAAAGACATTGTACCTGCCCTAGAGCTAGTACAGTGGCTCCACCTCACAGAAAGCAAAGCCCAGGATGGAGTCGGGGTTTACCTCCATGGCCCCCTCTGTTGGGGAGTCTCTCTTCTAGAGACTCTTTTACTTTCCACCTGTTTGGGTCTATACTGTTGAAAAATTTTAAACTGAATTGGTCTTTCAAGGGATGTCAGTCCCACCCTTGAAAAATCATTATTATAAGGAACTTTCATGATGCTAAAAATAATGTATATATAGTTAAATGACTGTGAGCACCAAATTACTCTGAGAAATTTGAGAATCTCCTGTGCCGTCTAGAGCAGAAAATAAGGGCTTATATTGCAGCACAAATAGCCTTCCTCCCTGCCAATGTCTAATTTATACTCAATTAAGTGCAATTATAATCCAGAACGTCAAAAAATTGTGTCCATCTTCTAGGTTTTCAAATAGAAAACAGAATAAGTTCTATTATTAAGTACCTGCATCTGTTTATTGATTGAAAGTAAGCAAGTGACAGATGTAACTTTACAGGGAAAAAGCAGAGACTTTGAAATTTGAGATACAAGTGTATTACCAGAGAATGTGCAGGCATTTTGTGCAAAATGATTGATGACACTTTCTGTGATGAGCAAGTGTGGTAGAGGCGAATCAGGCCTCGGGAGATTTGTCTTCAGGTTGTTGCCTGACCACACCCCTTTTTCTACCCCAGCCTCAATCTCCCTACCTACCAACCTTCATTGCTTCCTCCATTGCCATTTCAGGAATGGAGAGAGCTTGGCAATCGGGGAGATTTGGTGATGGTGTGTGGACTTGGCAGTAAGGAGATGATAGTTTAATGGTTTATTTTCAATCCATGCTAAAGTGTCCCTAGCATGAAAATAGACATCTCAACGATGGCATCCCCTCCTGCCAGGGACTTATCCTCCTGGCCTTATCCTATGTGCATTCCTAGAAGGGCTGACCCATATCAGATCCTCAGCTGGGAGAAAGGCCTTATTTGGCCTAGGAGTCAGGAATTCAGCCTTCCAGTCTTGGCTATGCCCCTAACCACCTGTGTGACCAGAAGCCAATCATTTCATCTTCCTAGGCCTCTATTTTCACACCTATAAAATGGAGATAATAATATACGGCTTGTCTATGCAATGATGGACCTGGAAGCTCTTTAATCAACAAAACTAAAGAAAAAAAGCCAAAGCTATTAGAATAAGATCAAAAAAGTTTCTAGTTTAAGCCTATCCAGTGGGAGATCTTGTTCAGGGCTCAGGCTGGCTTGGCTTTCCAGGAATGGGGAGCTCATGACCTCTGCAGACAGCATGCCAGGCTACTTTTCAGGTCTCAGGGGTGATAGGTAAAGGAGGATGGGCTTGCCGAGCTTCTTGGCCTTGATCCATTCTTACCCTCCAGTCGCCTGTGGGACTGCTCCTGAGACCGCAAAGGGAAGAAACAAGCCGTCTCCATCCAGAGCCTGTCAGACATCCTGGCCACAGCCTTTTCCCCAACTACCACCCACCCCTGGGCAGCAGCACTGTGAGTTCAGTCTGGGAGAGTTGATTGCTTGGGCTTTACTCTCACTAACACATTCAACCAGGGGGCAAGATCTGAATGAGGCCTTTAACTCTAGCAAGAGGAAAATTCCCTGCATTCAAGAACCACTGGGACTCACATCTCCTATGATATTTTGTTCTAAGAAACATGGAAAGAAGACAATGTTAAGGGACAGTTTTCTTGAGTTACGGGGAAGGCACAGTTGACGTTTTTTGTTTTCTGCACCCCCCCCCACCAAATCTCAGGTGCATGGTATTTGAATTAATCCTACCCTCACTCCACTCCACTTTGCACTTTATAATCCCCTTTATGTGCAAAACTCCTCTCTTATTTATAATTTTTTCCTCCCTTCATCCCAAAACCTAAAGCTATCCCAATCCCAATAAGTACTCATTCTGATGTGTTTGACATACGTCTTCAAATATGCATGGATCCTTATAAAATATGTAGGGTTGTTTGTATGTCTATGTATTTTTTACTTCTTTTTTTTTTTTTTTTTTTGAGACGGAGTTTTCGCTCTTGTTACCCAGGCTGGAGTGCAATGGCACGATCTCGGCTCACCGCAACCTCCGCCTCCTGGGTTCAGGCAATTCTCCTGCCTCAGCCTCCTGAGTAGCTGGGATTACAGGCACACGCCACCATGCCCACCTAATTTTTTGTATTTTTAGTAGAGACGGGGTTTCACCATGTTGACCAGGATGGTCTCGATCTCTCGACCTTGTGATCCACCCGCCTCGGCCTCCCAAAGTGCTGGGATTACAAGCTTGAGCCACCGAGCCCGGCCTGTATTTTTTATTTCTATAAATGATATTGAGGTATAAGTTTCATCTGGTTTCTTAGTTTATTTACTTAACACCATATTTTGCAGATCTCGCCATGTTCCTTGTGTGTATCTAGTCAGTGGTTTCTAACTGCTGCATTGCATTATGAGTTCCACATCCATCACGTTTTTTGTGTCTGTTCCCCTGGGGAGATACCTCTAGCTTATCAGCAAGTTCCCCCACACTCCACCACTAGAAGATCTGAAGAGCATCCTTGTACATTCTCTCTTAGGAAGCTGTGTGAGAATGGTTCTGGACTATATGATGGAGGATTTGCTCCCTGGGTTAATGTTTCAGCTTTTCATGTTCTGCCATGGTGTTTTCCAGAGCACCATGGAAATGGTGTGCCAGGTCACATTTCCACTCAGAGCGTCCAAGAGTTTCTGTTTTCCCACGTCTTCATGAGTACCTAGTATTAGCCACCTGTCCAATTTTGCCATTTTTGGCAATGTAAATTGCCATCATTGTATTAATTTACACTTGTTACTAGTAAGCCTGAACCTCTCTTACAGGCTTGTTGGCTGTTTGAACTTCTCTTTTTCTGAATTGCTTATTTATATTATTTGCCCATTTAAAAATTGGATTTCTTGTCTTAGAAATCTTTTGGTTGATTTGCAGATGTTTTGTTTATACTCTAGGTGTTGCCCTTTGTTAATTTTAGAAGTTACAAATAGCTTCTTCTAATCTTTAATCCATCTATTTGGCATATGGCAGATTTCTTTGGACAGGAATGCTTCCTTTTGATATAGTCAGTTCCATCAGTGTTTTGGGAGAGGTAGAAACTGAGACATGAGGGCACTGAGGAGCTAGAGAGTATGGTGGGGTCCCATGTCCCACATGGGTCCACTCTGTTGCAGGGCTGGCTCTCTGTATGGAGGGCCCTGAGGAGTCCTAGAACCTTCCTGTCCGTCCTGAGCCCCCACATCCTACAGGAGGTCTCTCTTCTGGCTCAAGGCCCTGTGTTTCCTGAAGGCCCCAGTAAAAGTACAGTTTAATGGATGGGTGCTATACCTAGAGAATGGGCAGGATTGCTCCGTCCTTCAGGAAGCATTTATTGAGTGTCTCTGTGTGCCTGAGCTCTCAGCTGCACTGGGGACATGGGCAAGTTGTAGTGCTGAGTGTACATAAGGGAGGCAGCTACATACAGGCTCAGAGCAGCATTATTCACAACAACCACATGGCGGAAGCAACCCATGTGTCCATGTGCAGATGAGTGGATAAACAAAATGTGGTATATCCATATGATGGAATATCTTTCGGCTTTAAAAAGGAAGAAAATTCTGACACACCCACTACAGCATGGATGAACCTTGAGGACATCATGCTATGTGAAAGAAACCAGTTACAGGCCAGGTGCAGTAACTCACACCTATAATCCTAGCACTTCGGGAGGCCTAGGCAGGTGGATCAGTTGAGGTCAGGAGTTCAAGACCAGCCTGGCCAACATGGTGTAACCCTGTCTCTACTAAAAATATAAAAATCAGCCCAACATGGTAGTCCCAGCTACTCTGGAGGCTGAGGCACAAGAATCGTTTGAACCTGAGAGGTAGAGGTTGCAGTGAGCCGAGATCACACCACTGCACTCCAGCCTGGGTGACAGAGTGAGAGTTCGTCTCCAAAAAAATACAAAAGAAAGTAGCCCGGTCACAAAAGGGCAAATAAATACCTACCATATGCTTCCACTGATGTGTGAGGTATTTAGCACAGGCAAATTCACAGGAACAGAAAGCAGAATGGTGGCTGCCAGGGGCTGGGGAGGGGGAGGTGGGGAATTAATCACTTAATGGGCACTGACTTTCACTTCTGCAAGATGGAGAGAGTTCTGTGGATGCATGGTGGTGATGGTAGCACAACAGTGTGAATGGACTTCATGCCACTATATTATACACTTCAAAATGGTTAAGATAGCACATCTTAACCATCTTATGTTATATTTATTTTACCACAATTTTTAAAAAAGAAGAGGGATAACTCTTCAGACTCAAGGGATCAATGAAAGCTCCCAGAGAAGGGATGTTCAAGCCAAGACCTGCAGGGTCAGCAGGAGTGAGCAGGGAAAGAGGGGAGCAAGAAATGGCTTGCCACAGTGCAGGTTCATCTGCGTGGGCTCCCGGTTGAGTGAGAGCATGTCGTTCCAGGTCTGGAAGAAGGTCTGCTCACCGAAGAAGGGCATTGGGAATTCTGGAGGGTTTGGAGAAGGGGAGTGGCCAGCTGGCTTGGGTGGCAGCCACAGGTCTCTGAAAGAGCACAATGAGGGCAGGGGGGCTATTGGGGAAGGCAGGTCTTGGTGAGGGTGCCTGGAGCCCCACATCAGCAAGGAGGGGCTGAGGGGATCCTTTTCCTTCCACAAGTCCTCTACCCAGTGCCCCGGCCTCCAAGGAAGGGTCAACAGCTGAGTGAACTGTCAAAAGTACCATGAAACCCATTCCATGAATCATAGATCCTTTATGGTTCTGTTCATCCTGCCTTCCTGAGAACATCACAAAACTTCCATCTGGAAAGAAAATAGGCCGAGTGCAGTGGCTCACATCTCTCATCTCAGCAGTTTGGGGGATTGCTTGAGGCCAGGAGTTTGAGACCAGTCTATGTTATAAAAAGTGAGACCTCTTCTGTATACAAAAATAATTTAAAAATTAGTTTGCTGTAGTGGCACATGCCTGTAGTCCTAGCTACTTGAGAGGCTGAGGCAGGGGGATGGCTTGAACCCAGGAGGCTGCAGTGAGCTATGATTATGCCACTACACTCCAGCCTGGGCCACAGGATTAGAAAACCCTGTCTCTCTTAAAAGAACAACAGGAAGAGAGAAAGTTGTGGGAGAGACAGAGGGAGGAAAGAAGGGAGGAAGGAAGGGAGGGAAGAAGAAATAAAAGAAAAATAGAAAATCTACCTGCTTGGGCCGAGTCAGCAAGTCCTTTCCAGGTGCTGTCTGTGAGGAAACCTGCTGTATTCTACCTTGTCCAGGCCATGTGTGCCTGTCAACATTCTGTTCCTTCTGCCAGGCTTCAACCCGATACCTCTGTCTACAAGGTGGTTTTTTAAGGCCTTTGGCTGCTCCTGTCTGCTTAGGAGCATTGGGGCTGGTTCATGGAACACTCACTGAGTACTTAGTGCAGTGGTCCTGGGTTGGGGTCACGGGTACAAATACCTTTTAAAACCATATTCCTTCTCCCAGGGACAGTTATAGGCTACTAAAGGACAAGGGAGCTCCCAGCACAGCGGAGAGGGAGAGGGGAAGAAGGAAGACTTCATTCAGAAGGTGCCAGCGGGCTCTTCAGGAGTGAGCAGGCATTTGGTTGAAGGAGGGCAGTTTGAAGGTAGAATATCATAGAAAGAGGAAGCAGCCAGACAAAGGCTTAAAGCAGCAGGCTGTGCTTGGGAGGTGCCAGGTTTTGCATCCCCGCTTTATCAACATCATCGTCTTCCTCGTGGAAGCTATCCCTTAGTTTCTATTTTTACCTTTTTTAATAGGCAGAGTCTTGTTCTGCCACCCAGGCTGGAGTGCAATGGTGGGATCATGGCTCAATGTAACCTTGACCTCTGGGGCTCAAGCGATCCTCCTGCTTCAGCCTCCTGAGTAGCTGGAGCTATAGGCACATGCTGCCACCACTTGGCTATTTTTTTTCCAATTTTTTTTTTGTAGAGATGGGGTTCTTGCTATGTTGCCCAGGCTAGTCTCGCACTCCTGACCTCAAGAGATCTTCCCCCTTCAGCCTCCCAAAGCACTGGGATTATAAGCATGAGCTGCAGTGCCTGGCTGGCTATCCCTTGTTGAATACTCAGGCCCTACACTTCATGAGAGTTACTCATTCCTCCCTTACCTTTTACAGAACTCCTAAGAATTCTATCATTTTGCAGCTGAGGAAACTGAAGTTTAAGGAAACGAAATTACTTGCCAAGACCACACAGCTAGGGAGCGGGAGAGCCTGGATTTAAACCTAGTCTGATTCTAGAGCCTGTAGGCTTAACTATGTACAGGTTTCCCAGTTAAAAATGTAGATTCTGGCCAGGTGCAGTGGCTCATGTCTGTAATCCCAGCACTTTGAAAGGCTGAGGTGGGAGGATTGCTTGAGGCCAGTAGTGCAAGACCAACCTGGGGAGCATAGTGATACCTTGTCTCTACAAAAAATAAAAATATTAGCTGGGTGTGGTGGCACGCACCTGTAGTCCCAGCAAGTCAGGAGGCTGAGGCAAGCGGATTGCTTGAGCCCAGGAGGTCAAGGCTGCAGTGAGCCATGATTGCACCACTGCACAATAGCTTAAGTCACAGAGTAAGACCCTGTCTCAAAAAAAAAAAAAAAAAAAAAAAAAAAAAAAAAAAAAAGAAAAAGAAAAAGAAAAAAAAGAAAAAGAAAAATGAAGATTTCCAGGTCCTCACCTGATTTTCTGAATCAGAGGATCTCAGAGCAGGGTGCAGGGATCTGCATCTTTAATGAGTTCTTCCTGCTCAGCTTCTGATGACCTTGGTCTTAACCCCACCGGGAATGACTAGAAGAAGGGCTCAGGTCCTGGGTGACTTTGAGTAAAGGCTCTGCCTCCACCACTCAGCCCACACCTGGGCTGCCTTTGCAGTGCTGCCTTCCCCTCCCTTTGCTCCTCCTTTACAATTAGCCTTGGTGCTGGTGGCATCAGAACCTGTTCCCAGGGATTGCAGCCCAGAGGTGGTCACCAGGGTGACCAGATTTGTGTTGATGAGATTAGGCAGCCCCCTGGAAGAGCCTGGGAAGGCACCAGCCCGGAAGGCACGTATTAGCATTCCTAAACTGCTTAATACACTTCACAAAAGGCCTGTTGGTGAGGGTTGGCCTGACAGCTTGGAGCTCCTGAATCACTAAGTCTTTCCTCCAGCCCTGGATTTGTTAGGTGAGAAATCAGGACACTCAGGGGAGTCTTATCCTCAACTTCTTCTGTGTACTAATTCCCATTATTCTAGATTTAATACTCTCTGAAGAGCAGACACACAGCATTGAAATGCCATTTTCTTCGGGCCTGTTGGTGGGGGGTTGCAGCTGGCATTTCAGGATGAGGCATGGCAGGCAGGCTGAGGTGAGGTCAGCCAGTGTTGGGGGGAGGTGTGAGGAAGCTACAAAGAGTGGGACCGAGGAGGCCAGGGTCCAGCCTTCGATTTGTTCCTGGCTGGAACAGGACCCCAGACCCAGGAGAGGGAGCTGGAAGGGTAGAAGGGCCCTAGCTCAGTGAAGAGGCATTTAGAGAGTCAGGTCCCAGTGAAAACCCAAGCGGCTCAGCAGGGAAACTGAGGCAAATAGCCAGTTATGCAAATAGGGATGTGAAGGTGGGAAGCACAGTAATACTGGGAGGCCCAGAGTTGGCATTCATTCATTTATTCAGCCATTCCTTGTGTTTCATTCATTCCTTGGGTTTCAGGAAGTGCAGCAAGGGACTAGTAAATAAGTGCCCTGGAGGGCAAAGGTTTCATGACCAGATGAGTGCGGGAAACACTACATCCTTGGCTTCTGAGGTATGGTTCAAGGCCTTGCCAGGAAGCTTTTTAGACATGTAGCCTCTTGGACCCCATCCCCCACCTATTGAACCTACATTTTAATAAGATCCCCAGGTCAATTTAGGTGCCCATGAGAATCTGAGAATGCATGGGCTAATGAGAAGGAGACAGAGGGGAGGGACGCAAACCTGGCATCTCCCAAGCACAGCCTGCTTCATTTTTCTTTCCTCTTTTTATTCTTCATTTCATTCCCTCCTTTGTCTTCCATGCCACTATACTTAGGTCTCTAGTGAAGGCCTTGCTTCTGAACTCCAGACCCAGGTTAACTCCCCACTCTGCACACTCTATGCACAAGGTGGTGCATTCTCTGAGCACAAGCTTTAGAATAAGGCCAACCCCAGGCAAATCCTGGTTCTAGGTCATTCTTGGCCTCAGTTGTCACATTAGTAAAATGTGGCAAAAATCTTGACTTCAAAGTCATGCTTGTAAAGGTGCATGCTTGCAGAGTGCCTGGCTTGGGGCATGTAGCTCTCTTGCTCTTTTGTCCTTATAAGTGTATGCCCCACTGAAGGAGGAGATTTGGCCCTTTTGTTCACTGCTGTGTCCCCAGCATGTAGCACAGTACCTGCAGCATGGTGGATGCCCCATAGATATTGTGAATGAATGCATGAATAAATGAATGAATACTCATCAGGTGGTTGTCAGATCAAACTCAACGTCCTGGAGGCTGCTTTCTGGAACAGCAAAGATGTAATGTTCCTTTTTGTTTTCTGTTCCTGCACCAAATTATGGCAGATTTTTCAGAGTGAAGAATTGCTGAGAGGCTGGGCAAGGGGCTGGTGGAGGTTTTTGATGAAGAGTAATGAGACAGTTGCTGTGTCAGCCTGTGTTTCAGGAAAATTCTGTTATTACTGAAACCTTGGGTTTGAAAGCCATTGTTAAAACTAAATATTTTGGGAAGTGTTAGCCATTAACGCCTTAGTAAGAATGAGCTGATTAGTCCAGAAAGAGTAGGATCAGGTAGGGTGGCAAGTGGGTAGACCTCCGTGGATCTGGACCCTCTCAGTGTCCCTGGGCCTCAATGAGATTTTGAAACTATAAGTTCATCCTACCTGAGGCTGGACCTCTCTTTCCTCTTGCTCCAGCCCTTTTGGGCCCCTCACACTCATCTCAGTCCCTGGAGTGTCCTGCCCTTGACTCTTGACCACTCTGGACCACAGATTCTGCCTCTGTAGCAGCCTCACCCACTCACTCTTCTGAACAACCTTGTGTCCTACTTCACAGAAAAGTTGACACTAAAGGAAACAGCTGCATGAGCCTTGCTGCTGAATTTGTGCAGGGAAGTGCTGAGGACACCATACTCTGTGTTATGCAGGGACGTCACTGCCATAATTGGCATCCCTGTGCCCCATTTCTCTATCTCCTCCCTCCCCTCTGTTTCCTTCTAATTAGCCCATGCACACACTTTCTTTTTGTGTTAATAATACATTGAAAAACACCCCTTCCCTGACTCTGCACCCCCTTTTGGCTGTCACCCCGTCTCTCTCCTTTCCTCCCCAGTCATGCTTCCTGAGATGGTGTCTGCCAATTCATTTCTCAGTGCCTGTCACCTGGCTTTCACTCTCCTCACTCCGGGGGAGTGCTCCAGCCCAGAGCACCACATGACTTCCTGTTTACCAAATCAAAGCATCTATCCTGGCTCCTAGACCTTCTAGAGTCTGGTCACAGCCAAGCCTTTTAACCTTCTGACCATCCTCCTCCCTCTCCTCCTTGTCTTCAGTGTCTGACACTGCCCATCACTCCTTCCCACTTAACATTTGCTTTAATATCGGAGCTTCCAGTATCTGGCTGTGATCTTCTCTTTGTATTCTTCCTTTCATTACCTCCTGTGGCTTCCATGCCACTGTCCAAATGCTGAGAATCTCCATACTTAGGTCTCTAATGAAGACCTTGCTCCTACCTCCCGACCCACGTAACTCCCCACTCTGCACACTGAATGATTCATTCCTGCAGTCACCTATATCTCTCTCCCACCCCTAGAAACTTTACTGTCCCAAACTTTTGTGTCCCACCTCCATGAATTGCTTCATGCATCTTCACAGTCATGCATCTTCCTAAGCCAGCAACCTGAGACACATGTTGGAATTTCACCCCGTCTGCTCTCTTTCAGTAAGTACATCTTATGGATTTTACCTCTCAAGTAATTCTCAAAACATTCTTCTGCATCTTTGCTGGTGGTTTGGAACTCATTCCGTTTCTCCTGCACTGTTGGAACACAGCCTTCTTGCAACTGCAGGGGCCTCCCACATCTGTCCTGGCTTCTTCCAGGTGGTTCATGCTTAAGTCAGACAAGGGGGTGACTTTACTCTCCAGGGTGGAAGAGGAGGGGCATGACAAAGGTCACTGAGAAGTTGGTGCCTCTTGAAGAAGTGGCAAAGAGTTTGAAGGTTTTGGGTGAAGAGTGGCTTTGTAAGATGCTTAAACTGACATGCCACTAACACCTGCTCCCTGCTAGGGCTCTGATGGGTAGAGCAAGGACCTGGAACAATGGTCAAAGGGGAAAGTACTGATTCATTTATTAATAGCCAGGCATGTGCCTGATACCCCTCAAGACACAGGTCCTGAGATGGGCTCTGCATTTCACACTGGGTAATACACTTGATACGGCATCTGGCAAACTTCCTCCTTGGAACAGTTATTTAATTCAGCTTGATATTTGGGCCAGGAAGTTCATCTAAACTGCATCAGAAACACCTTCCAGGCACCTAAATCCAACATGAGAGAGGAGCATAAGAGCTTCCACAAGTTAGAATGCAAAGCTTTACAGTCACCTCATTCTCTGCCCTCTGTCACAGAGGGTGACCAATTGTCCTGGTTTGCCTGGGACTGAACAATGGTCAAAGGGGAAAGTACTGATTCATTTATTAATAGCCAGGCATGTGCCTGATACCCCTCAAGACACAGGTCCTGAGATGGGCTCTGCATTTCTGCAATCCTGGTGACCCGGAAAGCTGAGGTGGGAGATTCACTTGAGCCCAGGAGTGCCATTACACTCCAGCCTGGGTGACAGAGTGAGACTCTGACTCTAAACAAACAAAAGTCATCAGTCTTTTGGTGTATCATGTTGGAGAACATGGCTTGGCCTCTTGAGACTGAATCAGGCTTTCCACCTCCTTCCACCATTAATCTAGATCTTGAGAATGGAGCACTCAAGACATCTGCAGAGTTAGGGCTAGGATTGTGCCTCTTGAGGAGCCTCAGTGTCCACTTCCCCAGCCAGCTGTCAGCATGAGAATGACAGGGGGCTTGTTTCAGGTAGAACAAGGGGTGTCTGGTACCTTGAGAGCCCGTTAGCCTGAGCAGAAAGGAGGTCCCCCTCTCCTCTGTGTGCTGAGACTGTCACGGGAAGGCGGCAAGACTCCTAAATGCCTGCCTTTCCCTGAAACAACCTAACTTTGTTATGGTGAAGGATGTTCTCCCATTCTCCAAGTTTCTCCCAGAGTCTTGTGTTTCAAGGCACAATATCTACTGTACTGCACTCATTGAGAGGGACATGGATTCATTTCCCCATTTCTATTCCTGTGTTTTCAAGTCTGCTGGCACAGATCAGCTCTCCTCCGATCCCACCTACCCTACAAAAATTACATGGGGAGATGCTGCCAAGGGGTAGGGAGGAGGTTCATTAGCATTCTCAGCTGCATTCAGAGCCACCCCTCCAGGCAGCAAGAGGGCAAAACCATTGCCAAGTGAAGAGGCGGCACTCAAAGAAGCAGGCATGCAGCCCTCCTACCTTTCTGCTGTCCTGGTACAGAGCCTCAGTGCCTCCCAACCTCTTGTGGCCTCGACCTCCCTTTATCCCCTATATGTGGTCTAAGTTGAGGCCATGAGTTATGCACTTTCTGAACTTGGGTGGTTCTGTTCTTTGGCCCTGGGAAAAGGCATCTTCTTAGGACTTTATTCTTACTCTCTTTGTCTGAAATTGAGGCTACCCTCATTTATCACCAAAATGCACCTCATTTCAATTTCCTCTTTCAAAGTAGCAGGCAGCCTTGCCAAGGGGCTAAAGTTTCTCATGCAGTCAAGCAGCGGGGTTGGGGAACCACCATTCCTTAATTGGCAAGCCTCTGGGGTCCCCTGAGGGCCACAGCGCAGTCTCACCAGAGTGGACAAAGGGCAGTGTGACCTCACTGATTGGGAATAGTTCCATCCTGAAGTAGACACTTGACATTTATTTGGCCTGTGCATTTTGATCATGGATAAATGCAGTTTCTGTTAAGCTCTTTGAAATATTGGAAATAGCTCACAAACTCTCATTACTGTCTTCGAAAACCCACAGGGGTCTGGGAACCACAGGCAGGGAATACCATTCTTGTCCAATTTCTCCTTTACACCCTCAACACCCCCTCCCTTTCTTCCCCTCTCAAGTTTGGAACAAACTGAGTAGAAAACACAAGAGGAGTCAAATGGAGAAATCAGAATGTCAGTTTCATTACTTTACTGATAAAGCTGATTGGAAGACGTGGCTTTGGATACGTGGCAATATTGTCTTGTTAATACATCACTCTTGAATTTAAGAAGTTGCCTACTCATTAATCAGCAAAGGAAACAACCTCAGGCTTCCTTCACAGGGGCAAGGCCTGCTGGATAAGTTAAGGAGGTGCAAGGTGGGTTGAGGCTGAGCTAAGTATGCAGAGTTATTTCCTCACAAATGCCCTTTGGACAAGTCACTCTTCCTCCAGGATAAGAAGAGAGTGAGGGGTCAGACAGGGACTGGAACAATGTGTGCCACTGGTACTTGGTCCTCTGGAGCATGGACTGGAAATTCTTTCTCCTCTGAGGAGACAAGAGTAGTATGAACGTGTTTTCTCCTAACACTGCACAGTGAATCTGAACCTGAGCTAGTTGGCACTGCCTGCAGCTGGGGGTGGTTGGGCCAGGCGGGTCCTGTCCCACCCACTCAGGAGGACTCAGCTGTCGATACCAGACAGCCTTGGAGGTTTCTCAAAGCGTTTATCCAGACTGAGAGGAGATGTTGACTAAGACATTGATAATCTGGCCCGCTTCTCTCTGTGACATATTTAAATAAGAAAATAAATTGTTCATTTTTCTTTACCCTTCATTGTCCCCTGGAAGAGTAAATGGAGAATATATTTCAACCAGGTGAATCGTTAGGAAATGGGACCACGGTTTAAAATGCATCAGCTCTGGAGTCAGTCCTGATTCTCCTTGGTTAACTCCTTGATAGAAACTGATGTCAGATTAGGGCCAAGCACCATACATTTGCTTTGCAGATGAGGGGCCAAAATTAACTGGAACAACAGGCCCAAGGCAAGAGGAGCAGGCTGGAAATGACGGAGACAGTTACTACCATAAGGCAGTAGCAACATCAAGACTTTTTCCCTTTCTTTCCTTCTTTTTGTTTTCCAACCATGTATCTGTTTAACCAAATTGTACTGAGCTACCACTTTGTGCCAGACACTGTGCTGGGTTCTGGAATATAGAGCTTGATGACATGCGTGGGATCTTGTCCTTTGGCCCCTACTCCCCTCAGCTTTCAGTCTTTCTAATATATCACCTGGGGAGTGGACAGGTAATTACACAGATCATTTAAATGCAATGTGGTGAGCATCACAATAGAGTTTAACAAGGGACGATGAGAGGGGTTATTGGAACACAGAGGCAGGGCAAGAGTCCAGCCAGGAGCTATCAGGGATGACTTCCTGAAGGAGGCAATGTTAAACTGAGTCCGGTGGGCAGTTAGTGTATCGAAGCTGAAAAGAGTGAGTCGAAGCTTTTTCACCTGGTAAAGCTATTATTGGTAATGGCCTGGGAGGCTGATGCTCTAGGGTGGACAGGCACTGGTACCTGTTGGGTGCCGATCTGCATATATCCTATGTTGGGTGGTTCCAAGGACTATGAAGGAAGCCAGCCATATATCGTAACCGAGAAGAGTCAATCCCAGCTTTTTTACCTGGTAAAGCTATTATTGGTAATGGCCTGGGAGGCTGATGCTGTAGGATGGTAGTGGTACCTGTGGGGTGCTGATCTGATTCTGACTCTGATTATGTTGAACACGTTACTATACCCAGGCATTGTGCTAGATTTTTTTTTTCTTTTGAGCAGAGTCCTGCTCTGTCACCAGGCTGGAGTGCAGTGGCTCCATCTCTGTTCACTGCAACCTCCTCCTCCCAGGTTCAAGTGATTCTCCTGCCTCAGCTTCCCAAGTAGCTGGGACTACAGGCGAGCTGCCACCACACCCAGCCATTTTTTTTTTTTTTGTTTTTAGTAGAGATGGAGGTTTCACCAAGTTGGCCAGGCTGGTCTTGATCTCTTGACCTCGTAATCCACCCGCCTCAGCCTCCCAAAGTGCGGGGATTACAGGCGCGAGCCAGTGTGCCTGGCCTGTGCTAGATTTTTTATAATGACTATCATATTCAGTGGGCTCCAGACCCCACTGAAGGTAGGCAGTATAATGATTCTCACTTTATAGGCATAGTCTGAGATCCAGCGGAATGAGATGACTTGCCCAAAGCTCACACAGCAAGTAAGGGATGGAGCTGGGGTTATCATTACCACAAAGCAGCATCCACATGGACTCTCTTAATCGTGTTTTTATGGCTGTGTTCACACAGCACACAATGTGGGAGCCCTAGATAGAGTCTAGCACTGGCACAAATGACAAACCATTTCAATAGTAACAGCACACTGATCATATCATCTTCATGTACGGAGTCCCTACTATGAGCCTCTGTGCCAAGCATTTTATATACACCATCTAATATAAGCCTTAAAACAGGCCCATAAGAGGGATGGCATTACTGTCTCCATCTTGCAGATGGGCAGACTGAGGCTCAGTCATGTTAAGTTATGTCACACATGGCTGCTAAACGTTCGAATCATATCCAGGACTCCATGACTCCAAAGCCCATGCTGCTGAGCAGCACACTATTTCATTCCTCAGATACAATTTCACAGAAGAAGGAGGAGACGGGGGCAATTCTCCTCTTCCATCACTCCCTGCCACTTTCCAGGCCTTAGTTTTCTCATCTCTATAAAGGAGACATCCTTCTGCCTGCCTTGAACAAAGATGGTGATGGGATCAGCAAGGCTTTGCAAAGACCAGTTCCACTGGGCTTGTAAGATGCTTGCATCTGAATTTCAGGACTTGCATCTCCTGGAGCTCCAGGTGGCTTCTGAAAGGAGACTGAGGGGGCAGAGAAGAGCCAATCCTGGGCCTCTGCTCCAAGGGCAGGTTGTCTGGTTTGATCGTGCGTATCCTTCATCTCTGGATGCATGTCCCCATTTGCTCGCTGTTATCAGATGTGTAAAGGTAAGAACCTATTTGGAGACTGAGGAGGCTGCCAGGACAGGATGACCCATCTCTTCCCTGAAGGCCGTGGCAGCAGAATAGCTCAGAGAAGCTGCTTGGGGACACTTTATGACTCACACACTCAGCAAACATGTATGGGGGCAGGCCCTGTGCAGTGTCACAAAGAGGGAAGACAGCATCCCTGCCTTACTTAGGAGCTCACATTTCTATGAAGAAGGCACCTCAGAGCAGTCACCGTGCAACGTGGAGCCCAGAAACCCAGTGGTCATCCTCAACACCTCTTTCTCCCTTTCCTCCTCTCCCCACATCTAGCCATAAACAAATCCTGTTGGCTCCAACTTCAAAAGAAATTCAGGATCCCAGCCCCTGGTGCCACCATCTTAACACCCTGGAGTCTGAGCCATCACCTTCTCTTGCCTGGATCTTTCCCTGGTTTCCCTCCTTGCAGTCTCACCTCTTTCCATTTTCCTCCAACCTGGCAGCTGGAGAGCTTTGAACATGGTTAGGCAGTTCCTTCATTCTCCTGCCACCATTTAGAAGCAAGTTGAGGTCCTTTCCATGTGCTCACTCCTCATTTTCTTCCTGATCTTATCCCCCTAAGACTTGCCCCCACTTACTCTGCTCCGGCCAGTGGCATCCCTGCTGTTCCTCAGACACACCGGGTGGTGGGATATGCCTGCAAATAGATTTTGGGCTCACTGTCCCTTGGGGAGCCACAAGGCATAGCCATCACTTTAATCAACTCTTGTTCCAATGTCACCTCCTTGGAGAAGTTTCCTCAGTCCCCTCATCCACAGTAATGCCTTTCTTCACTTGCTCTGCCCTGGCTTTCTTCACAGTCCTTAGAACCACCCAACATAGGATATATGCATTTAAAAAAATGTACTGTCTGACTTCTCAAGCAAATCCCACGAGATCAAGGAGCTTGTCTATTTTGTTCTCTGTGGTATGCCCAAGTCCTAGAACAGTGTCTTACACATAGTAGGGGCTCGATGAATATTTATGGGATGTTGAATGAATGAATATGGAGGGAGAACCAAGACATGAAAACCCAGTAGATGGAGTTAACAACTCCAGTGTATGGGGGTGAGTGGGTTCACTGTTGGGTGATGTGACATTTGAGACGGGACTTAAAAGGTGGTGCAGGAAGCTTTCAGGTGAACAGAGGAGTGGAATGTATCCCAGGAAGAGCCTCCAAACCTCAAAGGGCCCTATATTCACACAAGGAAATGAGAAGTTCTGTGTGTTCTAGTGCTCCTTGTGTGGTGGCTGGGGCTGCAGGAAGTGAGGCTGGAGAGGGGACAGGTCATAGAGGAGGGGAAGGATATGATTGTTCAGTGGGAAGTGATTATGAGCCTGGTCTCTGGAGACAGCCCAGCTGGGTTCAAATTCCAGCCCTGTGTGAAAAGCTTGTAAGTCACAGTTGGAGGTGGCTATGAAATCTTTGCTTAGGACCTCAGAGAAAAGTATTGTTCTCTCTTCTATATTCTCAGACGCACAGATTAGAGATTGGGAGAGACCCAGGTTTAAATCCTGGCCCTGCTTGGTACTAGCCTATGTAAAGGGCATAGTAATCTGTTTAGGCCTCAGTTCCCCATCTCTAAAACAGGAACGGTAGTGCCTCATCCACAAAGCCTTTGTAACAATGCAGTGAGATGATATACGTGATGTATTTACCTAGGGGTGGTACTCCGTCATGGTTGCCAAGGTAATGGGGCCTTCTGAACCCAATGGGAGCTGAGGCATTGGGAGAACACCTGTCTTTAAGCTCTTGGTGGGGCCGCAGGTGTTCTCTAGACATTTGCCTGGTCTTGCCTGCAAGGAGTGGTGCCTTTGTTCAGAGAGCCTGCATTTTAGCTTGCTGTCCCCTTCAAGCTCACAGAGGACTGTGCTTTCTTCTGCCGCTGGGTCTTTGCACATGCAAATTCCTCTGTCTGGAGTATTATCTTCCCCTTTCACTGCATTAACCCTGGCTTGAGTTTTACTTCCTCGGAGAAAGCCTCCTGGCCCCCAGTCTAAATCATTCTAGTAGAATTGTGTGTCTTGCCCTTGGA
This sequence comes from Saimiri boliviensis, assembly GCF_048565385.1. Taxonomy (NCBI): domain Eukaryota; kingdom Metazoa; phylum Chordata; class Mammalia; order Primates; family Cebidae; genus Saimiri; species Saimiri boliviensis. The sequence goes on along the minus strand of NC_133459.1, from coordinate 32,843,505 downwards.
TTACTTAGTTGATAATGATAGATTGTCAGAGCCATTAATTTATTATTGTCACTCTTTGCTCTCTAGACTGGAAACTTCAGGAGGCCAGGGCCTATGCCTGGCTTTACCTATTATCCTACCTCTGGACCATGGATGGTTCCTGGCAAATAGTATGTCCTTAGTTAATATGAAGAATGATTTAGGGACTATGGAAATGACATGCAAAACCCTAGTAACATTGCCTTAGCCCAGGTGTCCCCAAACTTTTTACACAGGGGGCCAGTTCACTGACCTTCAGACCGTTGGAGGTCCGCCACATACTGTGCTCCTCTCACTGACCACCAATGAAAGAGGTGCCCCTTCCTGAAGTGCGGCAGGAGGGCCGGATAAATGGCCTCAGGAGGCCGCATGCAGCCCGTGGGCCGTAGTTAGGGGACGCCTACCTAAGCCTGTTCCTTCCCAAACAAGTCTAGGAGGACTGGAGAACCACTTTATCCATGAACCTCACAGCTTTAGGAGGGATGCCAGTTTGTCTTTTCGATTTATAACAACAACAATAATGAATAACATGTACTCAGTGCTCCAGCCACTATGCTAAGTACTCTGTAGACATTTTTCCTTCACTTAATGGAAACATCATTATTACTGAGAGAAAAGCAAAATGCTAAGAAATTTGTATAATGTGATACAGTTTTAAGGAAACAAACAATGCCAAACCTCTACCGTATATGTAAATATGTATATGTGGGTATGTCAGTTTATGTTTGTGACTATGTTTTCTGTAGCTTATAACAGAATTACCACAAAAATCTGAGGCCTGTAACAAAGTTGCCATAAAATTTCTGTTACTTATAAAAGAATAACCACAGAATTCTGAAGAACAAAATTATGTGAAGATGGATAAGTTATGAAGAAAAGGAATTTATCTCTTACAGTTCTGGAGGCTGAGAAGTCCAAGGTCAAGGGGCAGCATCTGGTGAGGGCCTTCTTGCTGGTGGGGACTCTCTGCAGAGTCCCATGGTGGCACAGGGCATCCCATGGTGAGGGGGCTGAGTGTGTTAGCCCAAGAGGTCTCTCTTCTTCTTCTTCCAAAGCCACCACTTCCACTCCCATGATAACCCATTAATCCACTAACCCATTAACCCATTAATCTATGAATAGATTAATGCATTCCTGAGGGCAGAAGCCCTTACCTCGTAAAGGCCCTGATTCTCGATACTGCCACTTTGGGGATTAAATTTCAGCACAAATTTTAGATGGGACAGACATTCAAATGGCAGTAGTATCCATGTGGTTTTAAAAGAAAGCATGAAGATTTGTGAAGATGAAAACTAGATTTTAATATGGGTTGCCTAGGAGTGAGTGTTGGTTAGTGGGTTGTGGTTAGGTGAGGGTTGGGGGTGATGGAGAGGAAGCCAAGTGTGAAAGGAAAAGGAAAAATAAAATTTCACTGAAATCCCAATATGATGCATGAGAAGATCATATTTATGCATTCATGCAAGGTTATACATGAATGTGTATATAAAAAATATATATATAAATCATTTCCAAAAAGCGTATTATTATCTGCTGGCAGGGGTGCAGTGTGATGGGCACTTTCATAAATTGCCTATAGGGGTGTAAATTGTTACAAACTTGCTGGAAAGCAAATTGGCACTATATTATCAACAGCCTTTAAAATATTCATGTATTTGGATTCTATATTCCATTTAAAAGAATTTACCCTAAAGAAATAATCAGACATGCAGTCAACCATTTATGTATAAGATGCACAGCATTACTTATAACAGAGGAAAAAAATGAAAATGAGTCAACCATAAGAGAAAAGGTAAGCTGTTACATCAAAATCTACATCGAAGTCTCTTGACAGTCCTGTAGATATGGTTACTCTTACCAGCTCTATTTTACAGATGGAGAAAACAGAGGCTCAGGGAGGTGAAGGAGGCTGGCTACAGTAATATATCAAGTAGTGTATAGCAGGATTTGAACTTCTACATATTTGCAAAGACATAAGAATCCTTACCTTAGTGACAAGCTTGTGATCAAGGTAAACATCTGTTGTTCAAATCCTTGTCCTGGAGGAAATCGTGCAGCTCCAAAGCACAATGTGCATGCCCCAAACCCTTAAAACTTTGATCCAGGACCTGCTTAACCATTGTATGTGGAGGGACCCCAAGAAGGACCATCAAAGGGACTTCACTTTCTTTTAAATGAAATGATACCATTAAAAGCTCGTTTAGCCAGCATGTGACACAGAGTTAACGCTTAGTAAATACTACAACTTATGATTCTCTTGATTGTTTTTTCTTGGTTAGAGAATGAGTTCAGAAAATGGAATGTTTTCTTGCTTATCATTCTGATTTCTCCTACTTGGTTTAGCTTGGAAATTGTTTTCTTAATGGCAGCTTGTTGGAGTGGCAAGAACCGAAGTTTTAGAGTCAGACCAGGGTTTGAATTCTAATACTGCCTCTCAGCAGCTGTGTGATTTTAGACAAATTGCTTAACCTCTGTGCATTGCAGTTTCTCCTCTGAGCCTCTTTGCCTAAGTCAGAGAATTGCAGGGAAGATGACATTAGGTGTCAAATAGAAAGCACCTGACAAGTCCCTGCCTTGTAGTAGGTGTCTATTACATATTAGGTTGCTTGCCGTCCCTATTGGAAAGTACGTTCTTCAGACTAAGCACTGGATTTTAAGTTGTTTTAGCCAGGTTGGGCCAGGCCGGAACAGTGTATGCTGGGCCAGGGGTACTGGCATCATAGCTAGGGCTTCACCCCAGGCTAGAGTTCAAAGGGAGGAGGGTGAAGAAGGGAAGGGAAGCATATGGTTAGCTGGGCCCAGGATGGACACTAGAGGTTACAGGCTAGTTTTGAGCTTGATGGGTTTACTCTTATTGGTAGCTGGAAGTCCCAGCTGGTCAGAGACCAGTGGGAGAATCTGGGCATGACAGGAAGAAGAGGGATGTAAGTGTGGATAAAGACCTACTGTTAAGAGTGCTCAAAGATGTTCTTCACCAGAGCTTAGTGGGCCTTAGAAAAAGTAATGGGGTGTCAATGACTTTTTTTTCTATACTCATTGGGCCTTGCTTGCTCCAGTCTCTTCGCCTCCAGAGATATAACTAAGTCCAGGCTATGGGGTGGGATGAAGAGGTGCAATTGCTGAGTGGCTGGGTGGGTGGATGGGTGGATGGATGGATGGATGGGATGGATAGAGATAGTGGGTGATGGAAGAATGGAAAGATGGATGAGATGGATTGCTAGAGAGTGTTGATGGGTATTTGGGATGGATGAATAAGTGGATGGGGTATTACATGGGGGGTTGGATAAATGCATGGATGACTAGGATGGAAGGATATGATTGATCGATGAGGGGGGTAAAGTGGAAGAATAGATGGGATAGATGGGATCAATGGATAGAATAGATGAGTAAATGGAAAGTTGAGTGGATAAGATAAGAGATGGCTTGATAAGAGATTATAGCAATGAAATGAGATGGCTGAATGAAATAAATGATGGAATGGATAACAAGTAGATTCGTGGGATGAGTAGACATATGGACAGATGAATGTACAAGAGAAAAGACCCATGGATGGTCGATGGAAGGATGATCGGATAATGGATGGATTAGCATTTTCACAATTTATTGTTTAAGTGAACTCATTTGGGAACTGGTTGGCCAAAAATGGTGATAAAGGCTGAACTGGATAATTTTATTAAGGGCATCACGGGAATTGATAAGCAAATGATGCAGAGGAGTCCAGGCTACTGTCCCCAGGAAGTTTCCCTAACAACTTCCCTTAATGAAAAATCATGGTATATCAGGCCTGGAACCCCAGCACAGACTATGTTCGCATAGCTCTGTGAAAGAGGTGTCTGTTCTTATGCACAAACACTGTCTTCATTATCTCTGATTTAAAAATATGGGATATGTCCACACTGGCATTCACACTCACATGTAATATTTCATAGAGACCACTTATTCACACTCTTTTTGGAACCCAAAGAAACTCAATAGCTAACATAAACAGCACATTCAACTGAGTGGCCTGAACCTGAACCCACAGGAAGGAAAAGCAGGTGGCTTAGGGGCCCTTGCCTTGTTTAGTGGATGTGAGTTTTTTTCTTAGTTAAATAAGTAATTTATTTTGAAAGCCACCAGTTCAGTGAAATAGTTTTTAGGTTTTCTTTACCAAGGCAACCTGTGTGACTGAAGATAAAGTACAGACGAGATCTCCAAGTTTCTCAGTCCGGGGCCTGGATAGTCTCCAGGATGCAGTTACCCAAATGACTTAATTTTTCTCCCCTTCCAGCCATGCCTCCCTCTCCTGCTTGCTCTTTCTCTTCCCTTTAAGTTTAATTAGTTATAACTACTTTTTAATTACTATAGAAGTAATACATGCTCAAGGCAAAAATTCAAATGGCATAAAAGAGCATATGGTGAAAAAAGTCCTTCTTCCCACTGCAGAGCCCAGTTCACTTATCAACAGTTTCTTCTGAATTACTCCAGGACATTTCAAAACATGTAAGAAAATATAAATGGAACACAAATTATTTATAGTTTACAAAAATGGGATCATTGTAGATATGTCCTATACATTACTCTGTAACATGCTTTTTTCTCTCAGCAATATCTCTTATACCTCCTTCTGGGTAGGTGTACATAGATTTATCTCATTCTTCTTAGTGGCTACATGGTATTCCACAAGTTACTTTAAGGAATCAGTTCTTTATTATTTAGGCTTTTTCTAGTTTTGAGCTACCCCAAACACAATATCACAACAAAAGAATTTGTGTGTGTGTGTGTGTGTGTGTGTGTGTGTGTATGTGATTTCAACATGAGGGAAGATGTCTCTAGAATGGATTTGTTGCCTCAAAGGATATATGCATTTATACTGATTAAATTGCCAATTTGCATTAATTTAAATACTGCCAGTAGTATTTGAAAGTACTTTGTAATGCTATACTTTAGAATACATCAGAATCACCTGGAGGGCTTGTTAACACACAGATTGCTGGGTCCAGGAGTTTCTGAGTCAGTGACTCTGCAGTCAAATAGGTCTTCAGCAGAGTTGATTTGATATGAGATCTGAGTATTTGCATTTCTAACAAGTTCTTTGGTGATGCTGATGCACTGGTCAAGGAACAAACTGCTCCATCCTTCACAACAACTTTTTTTTTTTTTTTTTTTTTTGAGACAGAGTTTCGCTCTTGTTACCCAGGCTGGAGTACAATGGCACGATCTCGGCTCACCGCAACCTCTGCCTCCTGGGTTCAGGCAATTCTCCTGCCTCAGCCTCCTGAGTAGGTGGGGTTACAGGCATGTGCCACCATGTCCAGCTAATTTTTTGTATTTCTAGTAGAGACGGGGTTTCACCATGTTGACTAGGATGGTCTCGATCTCTTGACCTTGTGATCCACCCGCCTCAGCCTCCCAAAGTGCTGGGATTACAGGCTTGAGCCACTGCGCCTGGCTCCCAACAGCTTTTTAAAAACTTGCCAATCTGGTGGGAATCAGAAAGTAGCTCATTCTTGCATTCCTTTAATTATAACTGAAACTGAGCATCTTTTCATGTTTCTCAGTCATTTGTATCTCTTTTCCTGAAAACTATCTGTTTATGCACCTTGCTCATTTTTATGGCATTGTTTATATTTTTCTTATTAATTTGTAAGAACTCTTTGCATATGGAAGACACTGGCTCTTTAATCTGTAGCAGTGTGGCAAATCATTTTTGCAATTTGGACCTTGTGTTTATACTCTGGTGTTTTTATTTTATTTTTTACATATAGAGGTTCTACATATTTATGCACTTAAATTTGTCTATGTTTTGGCTTCTGGTTTTGTGTCATACTTAGAGAAAGACCTTTTTCCCTTTAGGATTACATAAAATTTCACCAGGTCAGGAGTTCAAGACCAGCCTGGCCAACATAGTAAAACCCCATCTTTACTAAAAATACAAAAATTAGTCAGGCCTGGTGGTGGGCGCCTGTAATCCCAGCTAATTGGGAGGCTGAGGCAGGAGAATAGCTTAAACCTGGAAGGCAGAGGTTGCAGTGAGCCGAGATTGCGCCACTGTACTCCAGCCCAGACAAAAGTGTGAGACTCCATCTAAAAAAAAAAAAAAATATATATATATATATATATATATATATATATATAAAACTTAACAATGAATGTGTCTTGATACTTTCTTATATAATAATTTCTAATCTAAAAAAGGGCAGCAAATGTTACTGTGGTAATGTAGTGACTACTTATTTGGAAATGAAAATAGGAAGTTTTCACATTTCTGAATTAACCTAAAGGGATCTTTGCAGCCTCTTTATCCCCTGGGCATGTCAGAGAGAAAAGAAACTCCCGTTTTATGACTTTCCCTTCTCCAGGCTATTACTGTAATGAGTTGAGATTTAAAGAAGAGTTTGAAGATTGAGGGCAAAGACTGTAGGCTGTTTTCAGGCAAACAGATGTTTGTAAAGTGATGGAGGCGCTGAGCGAACCATGGGGACCACAAATACAAGGCAGCACAGCACATAGACGCTCCCTTCGTTTTCTGCCTGTTTGGCTGCCGAGCTGCCCCGGTTTTATATTCACCGGTCCTTACCCCAAGGCATGCTCTCTTTGACTACATGGCAAGGTGTACCATGGGAAAGGAAGACCAGGGATGGGAAAGTGTGAAACATAGCCTTTTGCACAACCTGTAACTATGGACTAACTGATTTTTTTTTTTTTGACAGAGTCTTTGTCACCCAGGCTGGAGTGCAGTGGCACAATCACGACTCACTGCAACTTCCAACTCTTGGGTTCAAACAATTCTCCTGCTTCAGACTTCAGAGTAGCTGGGATTACAGGCACCCACCATCACATGTGGCTAATTTTTGTATTTTTAGTAGAGATGCGGTTTCACCATGTTGGCCAGACTGGTCTCGAACTCCTGACCTCAGGTGATCCACCCACCTTGGCTTCTCAGGGTGCTAGGATTACAGGTGTGAGCCACTGCACCTGACCTGGGCTGACTAAATTAATAGAACCATCATATTTTGCAAGGCTTGCTTTTCTATTATTCTGACAACTTCAAATGCAGAGTTCAGTGCTAGATACTGGGATGACATCATTCACAAGCCACTATACTGGCTTGGGAGGAACCAGCAGTCTAGTGGACAACTAGATACAGAAACAAGTGGTATTGCAAAAGAGGGAGAGAGATGATAATAGAAGGTACTAGACTTTACAAGGACAGGGACTATGCCTTACCTGTCATTCTGTCCTAGGATGAAGCATGAGGCCTGACACTGAGGTGCTCAACCAATGTTTGGTGATTGAATGAATTAATTTGAAATCTGTATTAGTCGAGATTCACCAGAGAAATAGTACCAACAGGGTGCGTGTGTGTGTGTGTGTGTGTGTGTGTGTGTGTGTGTGTATAAAATTTATTATGAGAATTGGCAATTATAAAGGCTGAAAAGCCCACAGTCTGCCACCTGTAAGCTGGAGACCCAGGAAAGCTAGTGGTGTAATTCAGTCTGAGTCTGAAGGCCTGAGAAAAGGGATGTGGGATAGTGGGGGTGGATCTTGGTGTAAGCCCCAGAATCTGAAGGCCCTAAAATTAGGAGCTCTGATGTCTTAGGGCAGGAGAATATCCCAGCTCGAGGAGAGAGAATTTACCTCTCCTCTGTCTATTTCTTTTGGGGACCTCAATGAGTTGGATGAGGCCCATCCACATTAGTGAGGGCATATCTGTTTTATTTAGTCTACTGATTCAAATGCTAATATTTCCCTGAACACCTTCTCGGACACATCCAGAAATAATATTTTCTCAGCTATCTGGGCATCCTTTAGCCCAGTGAAGTTGACACATAAAGTTAATTATCACAGGAGCAGAGGGGAGGGAGTGAGTAACTGCACCTGGGGGAGGTGACAGAGGAGGGGATATTTGGGTCTTAATCAGAAGAAGAGGGGTGACAGGAAAGTGGGTAAGAAGCAAGATGGTTCTCTGTGAGTACCACCTGTTACTTACCAGGGCCTGGGATGAATTCCACAATGTCACATGGCAAGATTGAAGCTAGGGCTTTATTAGAGAAAGGGAAAGCTGAGTAAGCCAGGGTCAGCAGGATGAGGTGCCACAGGTCTCCCATTCTCCCTTATGTCCATGGAGGGGGTGTGCTCGGGCCGTGGTGTTCTGCCTGACATCCATCCTGACTCTGTTTCAAAGGTGAGCTCTCCCTCTTTCTTGCTCTTCTTCCTTACAGGCGAAGTGTGTGAGTCACCTCATCAGTGAAAGAATATGCTGTCTGCTTGGGTGTGTGCTGTTTACAGGAATTGTCTATAAGGTTAGCTGTCCCGTACTTGGGGGAATTTGTTGAAGTCCCCCTTGTCTCTTGAGAAGCTGAATTTGGATGCCCCCAGCCCCAGCTACTTCATGGTTCAGGCAACCCTGAGTGAGCACTTGGAGGTATTTTCAGGGAATCCTGACCCTTGCATCGCAGTGGGAAAGGGTGTGTGGGCTGAGAGGTGAGCTTGTGCAAAGACAGAGCTGTGCTGCTGGAGGGAGACAGAAGAACCTCCTGACTAGAGACTCTGGCCTGGGCTCATTTGAAAACAAGAAGGAAATTTTATGCCTGATCAGGAATGAGCAGCTTGGTGATGGTGGCCCCAGGGATCCCCACTCTGTGCTGCCTCAGAGGGAGGCCTCGGCCTGGAGGCTGTGGGTGGGAGTCAGCATGAGTCTGTGGCTTCAGTCTAACCTCCACTTCCTGCAGTTCCTGATGGTAAGTCCCTATCAAACTAGGTCCCTGGAGTGGAGTTGGGGAGAAAGGTGCAGGATGCTGAGATTGACATGATACCAGGGCCAAGTCAGCAGGCAGGGTCTGGTCTGCACACCCTCTCAGAGAGTCCAGGACAGAGACATCCCCAGGAAGGCTGGCCTGTGTAAATAACTTGCAATATGTATCCCCCTGTTTGTTTATTGAAAATAAAAATTAAGACCCCCCCTCCCCTGCAGCTCCCAATAGAGCAGTCAGAACTTTGCCTTTGGGTCAAGTATAATTCTCTCTTGTCTAGTACTTTCACTATTGGCTGGTTCTGCAAACCTCTCTTCACCTCAGTGTCCTTATCTGTAAAGTGGGATAGTCGGGAAGGAGAAATGAGAGCTTGTACTCGCAGGGACCCAGTGTATGGCAGGTACTTAATAATGTTGAACAAAAATGAAGCATTGCTTGGTGAGGTGAGAGGTGGGGAAACAGGCACAGGGAAGGGTGTGGAACCCTAGGCAGAAAGGCACAGGTATCATGTTGAATGCAAGCATTTATTGAGCACTAACTCTGTGCTCTAACTGGTGGGTAGATATGTAAAGGAGAATCAGATGTCATATTTTTTCTTGATTCCTGGGTAGGATGGCCTTGGTTTATCCTTTCAACTAGGAACCAAGCTGTGGATGTGCAGAGATGGGGACCTAGGAGGGGTTTCTGGGAAGGTGGCCTTTGAAAACATGCTCGGAGAGCTGGGAAACGGATGCTGCATTCAGGAGTCATCAGAGAAGACATCCTGATGGGTGGGAGGCAGGGAAAGCATTGAGGGCAGGGCTAAGCAGGATGAGTCTTTGACACCCTCTCTGTCTCTCCCTGGGACAATTGATCCCTGGCTGCTCCGCCTGCTTCCCCTATTCTCACATGTAGTTCCTTCTTCACACAGCAGCTGGAGAAATACTAAAACATGCAGATCTGATTCGGTCATCCCCCCAACAGCATACACACAGTTGAAACCGTCCCAATTTGATCTGGTCCTGACTGCCAGTCTACCCACACTTCCCTTCCCATCACCCCTGTCTGCTTCTCCACACCCCAGGTGTACTTGGCTTTTTGCTTTTACTGGAGAACAAAAAAAAATTTTTTTTTTTGCCTCCAGACATTCCTTCCTGCTGTTTTTTTTTTTCTTTTTTTCTGCCTGGGATGCTCTCCGTCCCATCTTCACACAGTTCGCTCTTACCCTGCAGATACCTGCTCGGGGATGGCCTTGTCAGAGGTGACCACTGTAGATGAAGCACCACCACATCACCTTCTTCATAGCTCTGATCACGTTCACTATCTGATCTGCTGTTGTTCAGTTGTTTACTGTCTGTCTCCCGCACCAGACAACAACCTGCATGAGGATGACGACAGGGACTCTGCACCCCCAGTGCCACACACAGTTAGCGCTTGATAAATATTTATCAATTGCATGAATGAAAGGCACAGGCTGGGGTGGAAGGGAGAGAATGAGCGGTAATTAATGTTTCTTGAGCTCCCCAGGGCCTGGAGTCTCATGTTCATAATCTTATTTAATTTTCCCAGCATGCCTGTGAGGGAGGTATTATTACTATTATGCTTTCCTTAGAGATCAGGGAATGAACTGAGGCTCAGAGAGGGTGAGTAGGGCTCCCAAGGTCACACAGCCAGCAAGTGGCAGAGTGGGACTGTGAATTCAATTTTGTCTGACTTCACAGGTCGGGCTTGTTCCTTCCTGCAGTGCTGCCGGATGCCGTGTGTGTGCAGGGAGCACTGAGCCAACCGGAGTGGCAGATGCCCTGGCACATGTGCCTGTCTGCAGTAGTGGGTGGTGGTGAGGATGCAATCCTAGCTATCATTGGCTCTTTTAAATTTCTCCCTATTTACACATATCTGTCCATGTATTGTCACTGATACATGTAAGCACATGTGCACACACATGCTTCTATATGCAACGTGTGTTCACACACACAGTTTCACAAGACAGGTACACTGTTATGCCACTCACAAACACAACACCAGGTGGAAGGGACACCCAGACCTTTACACAGACTCCTCCAGAGGGCGTTGACATCCTAGTGGAGGGAGGGGGCGGCAGCAGTGCCCATGGAGCCTTCATCCAGGATGGGAGGAAGGGTGTGCAGCCATGTACTGAAGAGCTGTGTGCATGAGAACTGTGTGTGCAAAATGTATATGTGGGTGTGTCGGGGGGTATGCATGTATGTAGTGGATGCGGACATCTGTTTCTGTAGCCATTGACGTGTGTGTGTGCATGTGTGAAATCTGCAATGCAGGACTTGGGCAATTGTGAGCGTCTTGCTTAGCCTGGATTCCAGTTCCCAGCTTTCCAACCCCAGGGGTGGGTCAGGCTTTGACCTTGAACCTCCCCCATCCCTAGTCGCTGTCCTTCTAGCTGGCAGAGTGTAGGGATGATGTCCTTCCAGACTACACTCCAGGCTCTCTGTGGAGTGGCTTTTCTGGGAACAAAAGCCAGCCTACTCACTCCCCGATGACCCAGGACGTGAGTCTGTGCTTGACAACCATGCCTGGCAACAGCCAGGGCTCAACAAGGCCGGCAGCTGCACAAAGCCTGTCAGGCTGTGTGGGTCCTGCAGGGAGGCGGGGGCCTGGTGCTCTGTGCTCAGCAAGGCGGGTCTGTGCCTCTGCCTGAACTTCGTGCTTCCTGGAACACCCAGGTCTTCTCTTTTGGTGGAGTTGCCACTGCTTTGACAATGAGCTGGTTTGGAGCCCTCACTCTCTGTGCTTTCTTGGGAAAGAGGAAGGTAGGAGACACACCCTCAGAGCCGAGCACAGCCTCCCTTCCTGTGGGTACAGTCTTTGGAAGACATGGGATTCCCCCAAATTTCTACCAAGAGTCACCACTGAGCTGAGCCAGAGAGGTTTTTGCCTCAGTCTCTGCACTTAGTCCTTCAGTGCTCTGGGGAGGAGCCTCAGAAGCTTCCAGTGCGGGTGTAAGTGGAGCAGGCAGGGTTCGGCAGCCTGGGTTTTGCTTGGAGAGAGGCCCTCAGACAACGTCCAGACTGAGCTCAGGGTCCAGGGAGAATGTGGGCGGAAGGACACCCCTGGTCTTGGGCGGGGAGCAGAAGTGAGATCAGGGAGCAGGTAAGGCTGATTGCTGAGAAGGTGGAGGAAGAGGCCACTTCCCACAAGGAACAAATGAAGAACCACAGCCAAGGGGCAAACAGAGGTCTTGCTGGCCTGAGAGGAGGATGGGAAGATGGGTGTGATGGTGCCCAGCCATGCAAGGCCCCTTCAAAAAGCTGGAGACCCTGAGCCCCTCAGCGACTCCTCTTGGAGCAGCCCCTTTCCTTAGTTACCAAGGTCGGCCAGTCTCCACTGTGCACCCCTTGAACCACTGTCCCACTAGGACCCTCAGTCTCTACACACTACAGCCCTGGGTCAGTCCTGCAACTCAGCTCTGAGCCAGACACCTTGGCTATGAATCCTGACACCACTGTGAACTCATGTCTCTAAACTAAGCCCAGGACCCCTTAACTATGTTTCTATCAGCCACCTGGTCAGCTTCCTTTGTTAATCCTAAGAGTGGCAATTCCAACGCACAAATTCCTGGTTCATCACAGGATGACTACCCTGTTACCCCACTGAGAACAGGCAGACCATCAGAACGGACTTCCACATCCACTTCTGCCTGTGGTTACCTGCCTCTGCAGCCATTCCTCTTCCCCACATTCCTGGAGGAAGGGGTGGGGTCTTTCCTGCAGTTCCCAGGTCCAAGAGCCCAGGACCCCTTTCTTCCATCTCTCTTCTTTGTGATATGCCCCTTCTCTCTCTTCTACCCTCCCATTTTATTTTTCTTCTCCATTGACTTCACTCCTTGAATTTAAAACAGGTTCAAAATAGAAGGTAGAAGCTTTTTGGGCCCTGAACTCCTCTGTGGCTGCCACCCTGTTCTCTACCATTTAAAGCTAAGTTCCTCAAATAGTACATGCTCAGTCTCTGATTCTTCCAGTTAGCTCCCGTGGGGACCTGGGGGTTGGGTGGCGCTGATGGAGCCTTTGTTGTGAAGCTGTGCGTGGCTTCTCGGCGTCTCACTCTGGGTCATGCCCTCGTTGCCTTCCGCTGCCCCATCTGGTCTCTCTGTGCCTGTCTGCCTCTTTCCTGTGTTCTCTGTCACTTTCTATCTTCTGGTTTCTTTTTCTCTCCTCTTCTGTCTCCTCCGTGGCTTGCAGTTTTGCCTTCTGTCTTTGTGTCTCTTTTTCTATCTGCCCATCTCCCTTACTCCCTGTTCTTTTCTTTGAGTCCCTGATTTTCTCTGCCGCGTCTTTCTTTCTACCTGTCTGTCTCTGTGGGTCCTGTCTCTGTGTCCCAACTCCCTCTCCTGCCCATCTCCCTCCCATCTGTGTCTCTCTGTCTCTACTCCCGAGTCTCTCCTTGCCTCTTTTTCCTTCCTCCTGGCCACAAGGACAGGATGCTTTGCTGGTTGTGATGCCCCTGATGACGGGAATCAGCGTTCTTTCCCACTCCACTCCATTCTGTGACGTCATATGGCCTCCCAGCCCTCCCCATCTCCCTTGTCTGGGTGTGTAACTGCTGCTGCAAGGGAGTGAGGGCATAGGACTCTTAGAAACTCCAAAGGGTGGAGATTTTGAAGCAAAATGGTAGCACAGCACCTTTTGTGTCCCATGAATAGTACTTGGTGGATGGGCAGTGGCTGCAGGCTGGGCCCCCCATGAAACACTACAGTGGTGCCACCTCTCATAACTGTGGCCTTAGAGGATCACAGAGGCTGTGCTCACGGGCAAGGATCCTTGGGTTCTGCCTAGCCCCATTACGGGGAGGTGGTTCAGTTCAGGGCTCAACCAGCAGCAGGAGGTACCTGCTAGGTGGGCTCAGCAGATTCCAGGGCTGTGGCAAAGAGCTCAGCTTTATTTTCTAGGGAATGGATTGGGAGCTGCTGGAAGACTTGAGCAAGGGAAGTGCCTTAGGTTGAGCTCCGCGGAGGCAGACCTGAGACAAAGATTAAGTGCAAGTAGTTTGATTTGGAGATGGTCCTAGAAACACCAGTTGAGGAATGGTAGGGGAGAGCCATCAGTAAAGGGTTTATCTCCAAGCCAGCTACTGCTGTGTGCAACTGGAGTGGGTCTGAACCAGGGCATGGGTGGATGGACCTCTGGCCTTCCCATGCCTCTGCAGTGATGTCTTTTGGATTTTATTTGGAGTTGGAGAAGTGGGGCTGGGGCTTCAAGGCCCTCTTCCTTCTGAATATCACTAGGATGTCAGGTCATGGATGGTGTCACTGAGTAGACTCCCATTGTGTCCTGGAGATCCCCCCCACCAAAAGCCAGTGTGTCTGGCTATTCTGGGGCCTGGCATGATAGCCCCACCTAAGGAAATCCCTTCTAGGCAACAGTGGGGCTGGGGAAGAGTCCACCTCTGCGTGCATCTGTGGAGTGCCTCCAGTTAGTGTAATTACATTCTTCCTGCTGACAGTTCCCACCATGGTCTCAATTGGATGTGACATTCTTATTAAATAACTTTGCCAGTAACTAGTAATAATAACACTGTCCTTACTTCCTGACCTAAATTGCTCGATGCTATTTTCGTGAATAACCACAGTGCTACAGGGCTTCTGCAGAACGGCCTGCCAGATTGCTGCCAACACACACACACACACACACACACACACACACACACACACAGCGCCAAGGTTGATGGGAAGTGTGCTTGCACCATCTGTGCATGGCCTACCTGTGTGTGCCCTGGAGCACATGTGAGGGCCATACCTGCTGTTCAAATGAAGGCGCCCCAAATGCCTGATGGCAGAGCAAGCTTCCCTGGCAAGGGCTAACCTACGCAGCCAGGTTGTTGCACAGAATGGAGATTTAACTTCCAAACTACCTCTTATACCATGTCCCTCTCTCTCTACCTGCCCCAGCTTCTGTCCATTTATATCTGTCTCCCCCTGCCTCTGAAGTTTCCTTCCCTTCCTTTTCCACCTGTGAAATTTTATTCGTCTTTCAAGACCCAATGCAGATGTTACCTCTACCAGGAAGCCATCTGTGATTCCACTATAGAGGTATTTGTTACACCCTGAGTTGGTCTCCTGCTTTATTTGGTCTGGTCTGGCTCTATATTCTAGTTATGTTAGCTGGATATACAATAGTCAAGGGCAGGGACTGGATCATAATCATTTCTGATGATGGACACACTCCTTCCCATTTTAAGACTCCCTGAGTGTTGAATGAATTGAGGTGACAGAAGTGGATACCGATTTATGGGGAGGGGGCATTGCTAGAAGCTGAGATTTTCTGGTGGTGGGTTTCTCCACAGAGATGAAATGCTTGCAGTGACCTTAGTTGGTCTTTGTTTGTATTTTCCATCTTCACACACACACACAAATGTGAGATGTTTACTCTTGCAGAACAAATAGAACTGTGACTTTGGTTTCACAATTTATGTGGCTGATTTTGTCTGCTTTTGACAGTTCTGTCGTGTTCCTGACAGTTACAATTTGGTTTCTCTCTGGGACCTTGGGATGATAAGTTGGGATGCCAACCTTGCATTGATCCACTGGGGAGCACAGACCCCTTCTCGTTTCTCCCCAGGGTGTGCTTATGAATGGGAAGTTCTGAGCAAGTCAGTGAGAGGACAGATGGGGAAAAAATAAGACAACAGGTAAGTGTGCAGGTGTGCGCCAGGAGGCAGGGTGTCACCTGGATCATCTGACCCAGGTGACCAGTCAATGACATGGACCTCTCTGGATCCTCTCCCCACATCTGTCCAGTCTCCCAGAAGACAAGTGTAAATGGACTCTTTTGCACTCCTATCCCTTTCTCCTTAGTCCACCCAGCAGCCTGTGGTATGGCCCCCAAAATTGATGTACATTCCCAAGCAGAAGGATCATGGTTGAATTTTCTCTGGATCCTCGGCACACAGAACAAGACACACTGGCAGGAAGCATCAGTATATGTGTGCTGACTGCACGATGGATGAATGAATGAATGAATGAATGAATTAGTGGATGAATGGTGCCATCTTCTAAAGCTTGTACTTTCCTTCCTCGGCCTAAGCATGGAATTTATACTTTGGATTTGAATCCTAGGACCACGACTTACTAGCTGAGTGATTTTGGAAGATGATTTTGCCTTTTGAGGAATTGGGTTCCATCTTCAAAACCAAAAGCAGAATCCAAGCCTGCCTGGGCTATTGTCAATGTCAAGCACATAAGGGACTATATAGTGTAGTGGTTAAACCCATGGGCTGTGGACATAAACTGCCTGTGTTCACAACCTTACTCTACTACTTCCTTGTTATATGACCTTGGACAACTTACTTAAGTCTCTTACTGTTTAGGGGAAAGTTCTCTCAGCCACATATTTTCTCTGCTCTCACACCACCATCACCACAACAATCATAAATACAAGGGAAGACTTCTTTGGCCATAGGTGTGGGTTTTTTTCTTCACACATTTATCAGTGGACAACAGCTAGGCATCCTCCAATTCAACTTGGACGCTATCTACCTGACAATAGAGTCAGATCTCGTGGGTTAGGGATTTGGTCCCCGAGACAGCCCCCTCTGCTTCAAACATCAGTCACAAGTTCAAACCTCCAGAACTTCTGACCAATTGGATTCAAGTTGGGGTTCCCACAACCCACCCCCCCGCCCTCCGCCGCTTTAAGTTTGATTAATTTGCTGCAGTAGCTCATAGAATTATATGTTTACCAGTTTATTATAAAGACTATACAAAGGATACAGATGAACGTTAGATGAAGAGATGTGTAGGCCAAGATATGGGCGGCGGGGGGCTTGGAGCTTCCATGCTCTCCCTGGGTACATCATCCTCCAGGAATCTCCATCTGGAAGCTCCCTGAACCCTGTCCTCTTGGGTTTTTAGGGAAGCCTCATTATGTGGGCATGACTAATTAAACCATTGGCCATTGGTGATCAACTTGATCTTCAGCCCCTCTCCCTTCCCTGGCAGTTCAGGAGTGGAGCTGTAAGTCCCAACCCTCTAATCCTGCCTTATTCTTTCCAGTGATCAGCCCCACCCTGAATCTGTCACACAAAAGAAAGACAGCACTTTGGAGATCCCAAGGATTTTAGGAGTTATGAGCCAGGAACCACAGACAAAACACCACTTAACCTCAGTCTGCTCATTATACATGGGGATGACCATACCTACCTGCCAGGACTCTTGGGAGGATTTCATGAGGCAAAGCACTTAAAGCAGGGCCTGCGCCTAGCAAGTGCCCAGGACATAAATGACAGGGTGTCTTGGCTGAGTTGCCACTGAGATGGGATTAGGAGGGGATTTGGGGATCAACCTATCCTCCCTCTAGTGGGCCTGTCTGTCCCCTTGTCAGATGCCCCTCACCTCTCGAAGAATTTTCAGGATGACTGGCCCCAGCTCTGGTTTGCGTGGGTATAGGAATTTTATAAGAAAGAACTTGAATCCTGAGCACAGATGGGGTATAGAAACGGGTAGACCTGTATAATGGGTGGGAGTAGGCTCTATGAAAATTAAAACCCTGGGGGAGACAAAGCAGCACCAGAGAGGAAATTCACCCACTTTGGATGAGGAAGAGGATTAATGGAGTGGGCCGGACAGGGAGGGCCCAGCTGCTGGAGGATGAGAGAAGACCGAGGTTCTGGATGCAGCAGGAGGCTGCTCTTGGACCCAGCCCATCCCATTTGGGCCCCTGCAGATCCAGGACCTCGGTGCCTGGAGGAGAGGGTAACTTGGTAAAGATGAAAAAGGTGCCCCAAAGGCTCAGCTGTGGGTCTCCCATCTCCTGCACAGTTTCTCAGCCTTGAGCATTTTGGCTGAACACTCTTGTGGAGAACTGTCCTGTGTATCATGGGATGTCTAACGCCTCTTCAGCCTCTACCCACCAGATGCCAGTAGCAGCCCCCTACTCCGAGTTGTGATGACTAAAATTGTCTCCAGACATTGCCAGATATCCCCTTGGAACAAAATCACCCCCAAATTGAGAACCATTGTTCTACTGGACTAGAAGAGGATATTTCCCTACCAGCTGGAAAGAGAGGTGAAAATTGGAAGCCAGGAGGTATAAAAAACAGAAAAGTTCCTTCCAGCTGCCTGAGAGTGTTAACTAATGCTCTTGTATACCCAAGATCAAGGTGCGTCTGTGTTTACCCGTGGCTCTCAGCAGACGCTCAGCAGCGATAAAGTCTCAGCAGTCCTGAGGTTGTGGAGAAAGAGCACAACAGCTGGAAAGAAGGCCTACAGGGTCTAAAACAATGGCTCTGCTTCCATGAGAGTTGGTGCCCTTGGAAGAGCCCCTGGAGCACGGGTTCTCAACCTCAGCCATACCACAGCCAGGGTCCCTCTCCCAGAGGGCTAATTTAATTAATTTAATTTAATTGGGACACTGTGATTTTACAAAGCTTCCTAGGTGCCACATGGTTGAGAACCAGCCACTGTAAGCAAGAATTTATATCAGTATCACCTGGAAGTGTATTAGAAATGCAGGTTCTCAAGCTCTACCCAGACCTACTGAATGCCAAGGTGATTTGTATGCACATTAAAGTTTGAGAAGCACTGACCCACTGACCTAGGAGATACAAGGTGGGAACAATGAGGACTTTTTATTTTAACAAGTAGAGTCTGTTGATTCAGTAACAGCTACACCAAACTGGCAAGATCTTGTCTACACCCACTGAGCAACAGCTCCCCTTCCCCCCAGCCCATGGCAATCACCATCTTAATTTCTGTCTTTGAGAGTCTGTTTTAAATAGCTTATACAAATGGAATCATGCAGTAATGTCTTTTTGTGACTTATTTATAGGTTCAATGACTTATTTATTGTTGGTTTATTGCACTTCATGTAACGTCTTCAAGGTTCATTCATGTTGTAGCATATATAAACATTTCATTCTTTTTTTAAAGGCTGAGTAACATTCAATTGTATGTATAAACTACATGCTCTTTATCCATTCATCCATGTAGGTACATTTAGGTTGCTTCCATCTCTTGTCTATTGTGAATAATTGCTGCAATGAACATTGGTATACAAATATCTCTTAGAGATCCAGTTTTCAATTTCTTTTGAATATAGACCCAGAAATAGGTTGTTGAATCATATGGTAATTCTATTTTTATATTTTTGAGCATCTTCCATACAGTTTTTTGTAGAAGCTGTATCATTTTACATTCCCACCAACAATGCACAAGGATTCCAGTTTTTCCACATCCTCACCAACACTTGTCATTTTCTGTTTCGTGGATGGTGGCTCTTGTAACAGGTGTGAGGTGATACCTCGTTGTGGCTTAAATTTCATTTCCCTAATGGTTAGTAATGTTGGACATCATTTCATATGTTTCAGATATTTTCAAATGTCAGCCATTAGTCTATCTTCTTTGGGGAAATGTCTATTAAAGCTCTTTGCTCATTTTAAAATCAGATTATTTATTCAGTTATTGTTGAGTTGAAGGAGTTCTGTATATATTCTGTATGGCCGCTCACCAGATATATGGTTTGCAAATATTTTCTCCCATTTCTTAGATTGCCTTTCCATTCTGTTGACTAATTTCTTTGCTGCACAGAAGTTCTTAAGTTTGATGTAGTTCCATTTGTTTATTTTTTGCTTTTGTTGCCTGTGCTTGAATTGTCGTATTCAAGAAATCTTTGCCAAATCCAATGTCATAAAACTTTCCTTCTGTGTTCTCTTTGAGGAATTTTACAGTTTCAGCCCTTACTTTTAGATCTTATTTCATTTTGAGTTATTTTTTGTATATGGTATATGATAAGGGTCCAACTTTATTCTTTTGCATGTAGATATCCAGTTTTCCCAACAACATTTGTTAAAGAGACTATTCTTTCCCCATTTTGTAGTGTTGACACCCTTGTCAAAGACCATTTGACAATATATTTATTTCTGAGCTTTCTATTCTGTTTGACTGGTCTATATCTCTTCCTTTATTCCAATGCTATACTGTTTTGATTACTATAGATTTGTAATGTCTTTTGAAATTAGGAATATGGGGCCTCCAGCTTTGTTTTTCTTTCTCAGATTTGTTTTGGCTATTTGGAGTCCTTTGAGATTAGAATGGCTTTTTCTATTTCTGCAAAATGTACCATTGGGATTTTGATAGGGATTGAATTGAATCTGAAGATCACTTTGGAAGACAGGAGCATTTTAACAACATTAAGTCTTTCAACTCATGAACATGGGATATCTTTTCATTTATTTGTGTTTTCTTTAATTTCTGTAAGCAGTGTTCTATAGTTTCAGTGTACAAGTATTTTGCTTTCCCAGTTTAGCTTATTTCTAAGTCTTTTATTCTTTTGATGCCATTGTAAATGAAAGACAAGATGAGGAGAAAAATGAAAAACAAAACAAATCTCCTTTTTAGATTGTTCATTGTTAATGTACAGAAATGCAACTGATTTTTGTGTGTTGATTTTATATCCAGCAACCTTGCTGAAATTGTTTATTCTTTCTAATAGTTTTGTGTATATGTGTGGAATCTTCAGGGTTTTCTATATACAAGATCAGGTTGTCTGCAAACAGAAATAATGTTAGTTTGAGTCACTTTTCTTTGCCTTGTCCTCTGGCAAGCACTTCCAGTATTACTAGACTGGTGAGAGACAGTATGCATACCTTGTTCCTGATCTTAGAGGGAAAGCTTTCAGTTTTTCACCATTCAGCATAATGTTAGCTGTGAGCCTTTTATATATGGTCTTTACTATATTTAGGAATTTCTATTCCTAATTTGTTGAGTGTTTTTTCTACTTTTTTATTTTTTATTTTTTGAGACAGAGTCTCACTCCGTCAACTGGGCTGAAGTGCAATGGCACAATCTCAGCTCACTGCAACCTCCATCTCCTGGGTTCAAGCAATTCTCTTGCCTCAGCTTCCCAAGTGGATGGAATTACAGGTGCCTTCCACTATTTTCAGCTAAATTGTTTCGTATTTTTAGTAGAGACAGGGTTTCAACATATTGTTCAGGCTGGTCTCCAACTCCTGACCTCAGGTGATCCACCCGCCTCAACCTCCCAAATTGCTGGGATTACAAGCATGAGCCACCATGCCCAAATGAGTGTTTTTTTTCTTTTAATCATGAAAGGGTGTTGCTTTTTCTGCATTGAGATGATCATGTAGTTAACACAGGATATTATAGTGATTTTGTAGTGATCATGTAGTTAACACAGGATATTATAGTGATTACAGGATTTTCATATGCTGAATAAAATCTTTGCATTTCAAGCATAAATCCCATTTGGTCATGCTGTATAACCTTTTTAATATGTTGTTGAATTTCACTTGCTAGTATTTTGTTGAGGATTTTTGCACCTGTATGCAGCAGGTATATTGGTCTGTAGTTTTTTATTTGTTTCTTTTAGTATCTTTGATTTTGGTTTTAGGATAATGCTGGACTCATAAAATGATTTTGGAAGTGTTCTGTCCTCTTCAATTTTGGGGGGAAAGTTTAAAAAGGATTGATGTTAGTTCTTCTTTAAATGTTTAATAGAATTCTTCAGTGAATCCATGTAATCATGCGCTTTTCTTTGTTGGTAGGTTTTTGATTACTGATTCAATCTCCTTACTAGCTATAAGTCTGTTTATAGATTTTATTTATTCATGATTCGGTCTTGGTAGGTTATATGTTTCTAGACATGTATTAATTTCTCCTAGGTTTTCCAATTTGTTGGCATACAATTGTTCATGGTCATCTTTTATAATTCTTTTTACCTATGTGTCATCAATTGTAAGTCTCCTCTTTCATTTCTGATTTTTATTTGAGCTTATCTACTTTTTCTAGTCTAGCTAAGAAAAAGTCAACTCTTGGTATTGTTGATTTTTCCCTTATTTTAAAAATTATTTGTTTGCTTTGTCTTTGCTCTAATGTTTATTATTTTGTTCCTTCTGATAACTTTAGGTTTAGTTTGTTCTTTCTCTAGTTCTTTTAAGTGTGAAGTTAGGTTATTAATTTGAGATCATTCTTCTTTTTTAATGAATGTGCAATGTGCTGCTGTAAGCTTCTCTCTTAGTAACACTCACTGCATCCTGTAAGTTCTTGGCATGCTTTATTTTCATTTGTCTGAAAATAGTTTCTAATTCCCCTGTGATTTTTTTCTTTGAACCATTGGTCATTCAAGAGTATGGTGTTTAATTTTCACATATTTGTGAATTTCCAGCTTTCCTTTTACTACTGATTTTTCGTTCTATTCCTTTGTAGATGGAAAATGTAGTTGGTATGATTTTAATCTTCTTGAATTTGTTAAGGCTTGTTCTATGGCCTATAACAGGCATCTCCAAACTACAGGCCTGCAGGCTGCATGCGGCCCCCTGAGGCCATTTATCCGGCCCCCCACCGCACTTCAGGAAGGGGCACCTCTTTCATTGGTGGTCAGTGAGTGGAGCACAGTATGTGGCGGCCCTCCAACGGTCTGAGGGACAGTGAACTGGCCCCCTGTGTAAAAAGTTTGGGGATGCCTGCCCTATAATATGATATATCTTGAAGAATGTTTCATATGAACTTGAGAAGAATGTATATTCTGTTGTTGCATAGAGTATTATAGATATGTCTATTAGGTCCAATTGGTTATAGTGTTGTTTGGGTTTTCTGTTTCCTTATAGATTTTCCGTTTGATCTATCCATTATTAAAAGCGGGATATGGAAATCTTTCTTCCTTATCATGTTACTATCTCTTTTTCTCTTTAATTCTGTCAATGTTTGCTTCATATATTTGGGTGCTCTACTGTTAGGTGCATATATGTTTATAATTGTTATGTCTTTCTTGTTGAATTGACCCTTTTTTCATTATATAACATCTTTCTTTATCTCATGACAGTTTTTGATTTAATATATATTTTTCTAACATAATTATATAACCACCTTGCTCTCTTTGGATACCATTTGCATGAAAAACCTTTTTCTGTTCTTTCACTTTTAGCCTATTGCATGGAATATCTTTGTCCATTCTTTTACTTTTAGTTTACGTATGTCCTTATGTCTAAAATAAGTCTCTTGTAGACAGCATATAGTTAGATCTTGTTTTTTAAAAGTAGTTTAACCACTTTATGTCTTTTGATTGCTGAGTTTAGTCCATTTATATTGAAAGTAATTACTGATAGAGGACTTACTATTACCATTTTCTTAATTGTTTTCTGTATGTCTTATAGTTATTTTGTTCCTCTTTTCCTCTCTTGCTATATTCCTTTGTGTTTTGTCGATTGTTTTATAGTAACATTCTTTGGTTATTTTCTTATTTTCTTTGGTGCACCTTCTATAGGTATTTTTTGTGGTTACAATGGGGATTACATAAAACATTTTACAATTATAATAATCTGTCTTAGACTGATAACAAGATTCAGTTGCATATAAAAACTTCACTCCATTATACCTCTTTTCTCCCCACACACTTTGTGTTAGCAATATCACAAATTTTACCTTTTACAATTTTGTATTCATTAACCTAGTTGCATACTTATATTTTTATACTTTTAAGTTTTTACTAGAATTAAAAATGATTTAGGTACCACTATTATAGTATTACAGGATTCTATTTGTCTATGTATTTATTTTTACTAGAGAGTTGTACATTTTTGTATGCTTTCATGTTGCTGACTGGTGTGTCCTTTCAATTATAATTCTTGTAAGGCAGATCTGGTGGTGATGAACTTCCTCACCTTCTGTTTATCTGTGAAGGTCTTTATTTCTCCTTCATTTTTGAAGTAAAATCTTGCCAGATAAAAGATTCTTGGTTAGCATGGTTTCTTTTTCCTTTCAGAGTTTAAATATATCACCTCTTTGGACTCTGGGCCTGTAATGTTTATGCTGAGAAATCTGCTGATAATCTTATGGGAGCTCTTTTGTACATGACGAGTCATGTTTATCTTGCTGCTTTCAAGATTCTTTCCTTCCTTGTTTTTAACTTTTTCTTGTCTCAATATTGACTTCTTTGGGGTCATCCTAGTTGGAGTCTTTTAAGCTTCTTCACTTTGGATATTGATTTTCTTTAGATTTAGAAGCTTTCAGCCATTAATTTTTTCAAATAAGCTTTATGTACCTTTTTTCTTTTCTCCTTCTAAGATTTTCATAACACACATACTGGTCTCTTTTATGGAGCTCTGTAAGTTCCTTAGGCCTTATTCACTTTTGTTCATTCTTTTTTCTATTTGTTCCTCAGATTTAATAATTTCAAATGACCTGTTTTTTTAGTTCACTGATTCTTTTTTCTGCTTGATAGAGCCTGTTATTGAACTCCTCTAGTAAAATTTTATATTCAGTTATTATAGTCTTCAGCTCAAGAATTTCTGTTTGATTTTGTATTACAGTTTCTAACTTTTGTTGATATTATCATTTTGTTCATGCCTTGTTTTCCTGATTTTATTTAATTTGTTTATTTGTGTCCTCTTGTAGCACATTGAGCTTCTTAAAGATAATGATTTTGAATTCTTTGTCAAATAATTAATACATCTCCATTTCTTTAGGGTTGGTTTTTGAAGATTTATTTTGTGTACCTCCCTTTCTTATTTCTTGAGACAGGGTCTCATCCTGTTTCCCAGGCCGGAATGCAGTGCTGTGATAATAACTCACTGTAACCTCAACTTCTGGGCTTAAGTGGTCCACCCACTTCAGCCTCTTGGGTAGGTAGGACTATAGGTGTATCACGATGCCCAGTTAATTAAAATTTTTTTTTCTTAGAGATGGGGGTGTTGTTATCTTGCCCAGGCTGGTCTGGAACACCTGGCCTCAAACTATCCTTCTGCCTCCGTCTCCCAAAGCACTAGGATGACAGATGTGAACTACTGTGCCACTGTGCTCACCGTATTTTGTTCCTTTAGTTGAGCTATGTTGTCTTGTGTGTGTGTGTGTGTGTGTGTGTGTCTGTCTGTGTGCTTTGTTATTTTTACTGTAATTTCTGCATTTGAAAAACAACAATAAATGACTTATCCCAGTCTGTACACAGTAGTTTTACACAAGTGAAGGTCTTCAGCAGCTAGAAGTTCCGGGGGCTTCACAAGCCTTTCCTGGGGATATATATTCTCTGAGCTTGGGTGTGTACTCTCTTAATTAAGGAGGTTTGCTGGGTCTTGTTTGTTTTTCCTTCAGGGACTTATAATTTCTTGCTCCCTCTTGTGTCTGATTATGGTACTCAGGTTCTCTGGTGTTGCAAAAAGCCACTGAGCTGTCTTTTGCTCTCTGTGGTCCCCAAGCATTGAAAGTATGCTGGTTCCCATCAGCACTCTGAGTCAGGTGAGAAAGACAGAAACCAGTCCCTCTGCAACCCACTGAAAAGTGGGAACATTGAATGTATGCTACGCTCTTCTTCTCTTTCCTTTCCAAGGAAGAAGCTGCAAGTTGAACTTTTTACTTCGGTCTTACTGAACTGTGACAGTTTGGGAGAAGAGTTTCTATGGTTGACATGAAACAATTTTTCTTACACTTTTAATATGGTGGTTTTTCACTTTGTGCTTGCCTTGGGTACTATAACCTCTGAACTGGTTTCTAGCATTCTCGTACAGGATTTTTCTGGACTGCGTATTGTTAAGTCGGTGTTTCTGTGAGGAAGTAATGTATGGGGCTTCCTATTCTGCCATCATGCTGATGTCATTCCCAAGCCCCTGGCACCTCCTCCAGGCATCTTTCCCACACTGTCCCTCAGCAGAGGCCACAGGACTGTAAGGGGCATGAGGGATGCCAGGGATTTATACTTGTAAAGGTCTTACTGGGCCATAATAAAGTCCCTCTCAAGCCAACAGGTGGCTATGGGGCATATGACAGTTGAATGTAAGTGTGTTCTTTCTTTGTTCACCCATGTGCATCTTGCACATTATTCATGCTATGGATGAACATGTGCTCCTAACTGTTTCAAGGTAAGACATGTTATGAGAGGATGTTGCATCTATGACATCTGTCAGGAGTCAGAGGTCCTGGGATCTTGCTTTGCCATCCGCCATGTGACATCTCTGGCTCTCTCAACTCATGCATGTTAGGACCCCTACTTTCTCCTGGGGCTTACAGTGAGATAAATACCTCTTGATCTTAAGTATTCACTTGGGAAGTGTCACAATGCAGGTATGATCTCAGAGACAGAACCATTTCCAAGCCCAAGTTAAGAGATCTGAGCCATGTGGTGACTCAGCCAGGAGTAGAGCTTAGCTCACAATGGTGGGGTTGAAGCTGGGTCCTACCTCACAATGGTGGGGTTGAAGCTGGGTCCTACCTCACAATGGTGGGGTTGAAGCTGGGTCCTACCTTCTCATCATCCTACCTGTCCCTCTTTTTCTCTTTTCTGTAAACTCCTTGCTTTCCTGTGTTATACACCCTTCCCCACAGCCATGAGCACTGTCAGGGCAGGGCCAGACTCTTTTAGGAGGCCCTAGTGAAGATCCATTGAATTGGCTTGAATTCTTTTCTTTCTATATCCCCATGCTCCTCCCAAGCCAGTGAGTTTCTTGCCAGAAATCTCTAGAATTGGACTAACTAGACTCTAGAGGCCCGTATTAAATTTTACTCTTTGTAGATTATCTCATTGGAAGGCACATTCATTCATTCTTCACTCAACATATGCCTTTGATTTTTCTCAGGCCACCCATATAACCCTGGGCATTTGTGTCCCAGTCTCTGACATGGTGATAAAGTTTAGTATGCCCACAGGAGAAGAAGGCTAGCATTGGAAGTATTTCTGGAGGCTTTGAAGTGTCTCCAGGACCTTCGTTCATAGAACTCTACAGAGCAATCCACTGGGAAACCCTTTGAGTTACCTCATGGCTAGAGTGCCTATGGATGGAGCTGTCTGCCACAGTGTGGATACAGTTGGGCAACAGGCAGTTATATTGGCTGAGGCTGCAGCCAGCAAGGTTGGGGAAGCCCAGGGTGAGCAAAGGCCATTAAGGATAGAACTGGACATCTGGGGAAATGGCCATGGCAATGTCTTCTAAACAGAAGTCTGAGGTCACTGGGACAAGTTCTGAACCCAGTGTCTCCACATGCCCCACCTAATCATGTTTTTCACCTTGGTTTGCATGTGTTTGGGCAAGGGGCAACAATGGGCTTGTTAGGGTTTCCTTTCATAGAGATTGTAAGAGGAAGTACATTTCTCTACTACTCCCTGACTCAATTTTTAGATTATCTGTCCACCCACTCAGATATATTTTTTCCCTCAGCTCATTCAAACTGAGAGAGGGAGAGAGAGAGAGAGAGAGAGAGAGAGAGAGAGAGAGAGAGAGAGAGAGAATTTGAAAGAATGTATTGAAATAAGGTCCCTTTCAGCCAAGACTGCCACCTCTGTCCTTCCTCTGGGGGTAGGGAGACAGAGACAGGGCTGTAATGCAGTCGTGTCTAGTCAAGAAAAGCTTCTTAGCTCTGGTCAGCTCTTTTAGGTATCCATGCTACATCTGGCATATGACCACCTCAACATCTTTTCCTCTCCCCCTCCCTCCCTTCCTGTCTTTTATCACAGTGAAGTGGTAGAGCCTATATCTTAAGATTTCAGTCTCAAAAGTCAGAGAAACCTGTGTTTGAACCCCAGCTTTGCCAGATGTTATGTATGTTTGGGCTTAGCTAGGCTACTTACCCACACCCCATTTGTTAAATGGGGTAAAGAATAACACCTGCTCTTTGGGATATTGGAAGGTTTGACAGAAATAACGCAAGCACAGAGGTCATCACTGTGTGAGGCACACACAGCCAGTGCCTGATAAATGATGGCTGAAATTCCTTCAACTTCCTGCTTACTGACATGTGCATCCTGTGGCAGCCCTGTGCTGGGTCCTCAATGATGTAGTGGTAAATAAAGGCAGACCATGCTCTCTGTCCCCAAGGAGCTCAGGTGGAGAGATGGTTATGGAAGTCATGGGCAAGTGGCATTCAGGATCCTTCCTTCCCAGATTTTCACTGTGGGCTGGGTCTCTGGGTCTGTGTGCTTTCAGACAGAGCCACACCAACTTGTTTGGTTTCCTAGGCCTTCAGGGAGTTAGGTGCATATGAGCTGTGCTTTTGTAAAAGGACTGGACTGTGGTTTGTTTGTTCATTCAACCAATATTAACTGAATGCCTACTATGCGCCAGGCACTGTTCTAGGCAATTGGGATTATTAGTGGATAAAACAAAGTCCTTTCTCTTGTGAAATAAATATTCTAGCAGGAGGAAACAAACAATAAACAATAAGTACAATATATAAGTAAATTACATAGGGTGCTATAGAGTGATACATGCTATTGAAAAAAGAAAACACAGAACAGGTAAGGGAGATTGGAGGTGCAAGGGATGGAAGTAGGGGGTTAGTTAATATTTTATTTTATTTTTAAACTTTTATTTTAGATTCAGGGGTACATGTGCACGTTTGTTTTATAGGTAAACTCATGTTAGGGGATTTATTGTACAGATTATGTTGTCACTTAGGTACTAAGCCTAGTACCTAGTAGTTATTTTTCGCATCCTCTCCCTCCTCCCATTATCCACTCACAGGTAGTCCCTGATGTCAATAGCTCACCTCTCTGTGTCCATGTGTTCTTCTCATTTAGCTCCCACTTAAAAGTAAGAATATGTGGTATTTGGTTTTCTATTCTTGTGTTGATTTGCTAAGGATGATAGCCTCTAGCTTAAGATGGAGATCTTAATATGTATTCTCCATTCAGTTTCCTGCAACAGACATTATCTTGTTTTTTTTTATGGCTGCATAGTATTCCATGGTGTATATGTACCATATTTTCTTTATCCAGTCTACTATCGATGGGCGTTTAGGTTGATTGCATATTTTTGCTATTGTGAATAGGCTTCAATGAACATACATGTGCCTGTGCCTTTATGGTAGAATGATTTATGTTCCTTTGTGTATATACCCAGTAATAGGATTACTGGGAAGAATGATAGTTCTGGTTTTAGGTCTTTGAGGAATTGCCAAACTGCTTTCCACAATGGTTGAACCAATTTACACTCTCACCAACAGTGTATAAGCATCCTCTTTTCTCTGCAACCTTGCCAGCATATGTTATTTTTTGACTTTTTAATAGTAGCCATTCTGAGTGGTGTAAGATGGTATCTCATTGTGATTTTGATTTGCATTTCTCTAATGACCAGTGATGTTGAACTTTTTTCATATGCTTGCTAGTCTCATATATGTCTTCTTTTGGAAAGTGTCTGTTCATGTCCTTTGCCCACTTTTTAATGTGTGGGTTTTTTTTTTGTAAATTTCCTTAAGTTCTTTATAGATGCTGGATATTAGATCTTTGTCAAATGCATAGTTTGCAGATATTTTCTCCTCTTCTTTAGGTTGTCTGTTTACTCTCTTGATAGTTTCTTTTGCTGTGCAGAGGCTCTAAAAGACTTAAATGTAAAACCAAAAACTGTAAAAACTCTGGGGACAATGTAGGCAATACCATTCTGGACTGGCAAAGATTTCATGACAAAGATGCCAGATGTCCATGGAATGATGAGTCCTTGCTGGCATCTAGACTGGCCTGAGCTGAGCCAGGCCCATACCAACCCCATCACTAACTGACTTGAGCAGAGGGAGCTGATTTGAGCTCTCCCTTTTGATAGGAACAATTTTCAAATCACCATCAGAGCTCATAAAATTCAAATGTGCAGTCGGGGGCACCAAAACACAAAACCTTTCCTTTGTGTGTAAAATGAGCAACACATCTGCTGAAGATTGGGAAAACGAAACGAAATTGCAGATGACCTTTGAATGCCTTAATTTAAAGAATAGTCTGGACTGAGTTTGACCTGGATCTGCTCCCACTGTCTTCATGAGTGAACCTTCGGGATTCCCAGTGGATGTCCAGTCTGAAGCTGTCAGAAGAATGAGGGGATTGGGCTGCTTTGGAGAAAGAAGACGATACATCCAACAGCTGGTGACCACATGTCATGTCCTCCTTGATCCTGGCCCTCATGCTTTCTGATTGCAAGTCTTCCCACCCCTCATCTATAGAGAGTTAGCCTCCCACCTGTCCTCCTTCCTGTCATTGGCTGCCGAAGAATAAGTGCCAGGAACATCTCAGGAGTACACCTTGGAAGGATTGCCCTCCCTATCCAAGGTCTCCTGTGTCAAATCACCTCTACTGTGGTTCCATCTGGCCCAAGGCTGGAGGACAGAGGCTCGGGCACTCAGGTTTCTGAATGGAGCTGCAGTGCCCTCTCTCCTACCTTTACCCCTTTCCCTGTTCAGCCTCTTTCCCTCTTTCTATCCCTCCATTTCTTTATTTCACCAACTCTATTTATTGTTTGTTTTCTTATTGTTGTAGTTTTTCTTCTTTTTCTTCTTCTGGTGTAGAAATTATGGGAGAGGTTGGACAGATATCTCCAGTGGCCTAGGATCAAGAGAAACAACCAACCACCCCTGAGGACATTCATGGTTTAGGACCATGGACAGGCTCCTCTTGCTCCAGGCGGGCACCAACCACTCGCTGGGGCCAGCTGCCTCAGAGCATCTCTGTGAAGGTGGCCTTGAAAGCCCCATTCCATAGACAGAGGGGCAAGGGCTTTAAGTGACTAAAGGACTTGACCATATCCCTTGCTAGCAAGTGGCAAAGCAGAGATAAGAACCTAGGTTTTCTGATTCCATGGCACTATGTTAGGGTATTTTTTTCTCTCTCTCACTCTCTCATTTTTAAAATTAATTTTTAAATATGGGTCACATAAGGGCACAGGGCTTGAAGTTGCCTATTTTCTTTAGGAATGAAGCCAGTTCCACCAGATAAAACAGGAGCCGTGCTTTTTTAATGGATAAAGAAATAAATGAAAAGAAAAAAAAAGACACAGTTGACAAGCAGACAAATTAATCCAGTTACTTGACAAATAGTAATGGAGTGTCTATGAAATGCCAAACCTTGTGTTGGGATTTAATAGTGAGTCAGGCGTGGTCCTGGCATCATGAGGTTTGCATGGGGAGAGAAACAGTGGCGTAAGCTTGGTTTCACATATTTTGACAATTCACTCCTATTTCCCAAGTTATTATGATTCTTTTTCTTCTGGGAAGTTCAACGTGCACAGGCGTCCCCATGTGGTCCCCTTTCTGCTGCTGTGCTGAACCTCACCATAGCGGACTCATTCCTCAAATGTCAGACAATGGGGCAGAAACCTAGGAGTTCTAACTGAGAAGACTGACACTTGAGGAAAGGACTACTTAAGGTGAAGTTCTTTGCCGTATGATAGTGCTCTGGAAAGGGGTTTGGCTTACTGAATTGGCCACCCCCCATCTATCCATCCATCATCTATGGTAGGGTAGTGGTTAAGAAGACAGGATATGGCACCAGATTGCCTGAGGTTGATTCTTATTCCCACTGTTTATCAGCTGTCTGACCTTGGGTGGATTACTTAACTTTCCTAGACCTCAGTTTCTATGTCTACAAAATGGGGAGAGTAATCGTACCTATCTCATACAGCTGTGAGGATGCAATGAATTATTATATGTACAGTGCATAAGATAGTAATTGGCACAGAAAAAATTTTTCAATAATATATTATTACACTGTAAGCTCCATGAGGGAAGGAATAATGCCTGGGACACAAGTGAGTGCTTAATACTGTCTTTAAAATGAGTAAATGAATGAATCCAGCATTTGCTAAGCCCTGAACTTTCACGTGTTTGTTCCTTTGCTTAGCCATTATCCTGTGGACCAAAGCCAAAGCTCAGGCATCTTCTCAGCTGGGGAAAATGCAATGAGAGTTCCTTGTTTCCCCTATGAAAGACCCAGACAAGAGTAGAACCAGCCTGGCAGAGGCCCCTGGCCTCAGACATACCTGGCCCTTTCTCTTTCTGCTGATCCAGGGATGTGGCATAATGAGAACCAGTAAAGCAGAGATGCTTCTGCTAGTCCAGGATTCCCTGTCAAAATAATAAACAACCCCTGACTGTTGTTGGTTCAGGATGATGGAAAATGAACTGCATCTATATCACCAGGCAGGGAAAATCATGTTTAGTCCACAGTGGTGGCTGCTGTGTTAAGCATGTCCAGGAGAATCAGAGAGCCTGGAGTTAGAATTAAGAAGCTGAGTGGCATGGGATTATTCCCATGGAGCAATTGGATATGGTACAGGGACAGGCTTGCCGCTTCACCCCACCTGCCATGCATTGTTTTGTGCCTTTGTTGCATGCATCCCCAGCTTGAGAGGAAAAAGGAGACCCTGTTTTGTATCCCAAGTCCCTGAGGCACAGCAACTGCGCTAAGCTCTTTCCAATAAATCCCAGGCTTTGACTGCTGGTGCTGGGTGCAGAGTGGAACCAGGACTATAGCTTTGGGAGTATGTCTCAAGATGGTGTGTGAAATATTTGCAGCCTGGCAGAGAGAAGGGTTGTAAGGTTGAGAGCCTGAGTTTTGCTTTTGTATAGATCTGGGTTTTAATTTTAGCTTTTCTGTTGCTACTTGTTTGACCTTGAACATGTTTTTAAATCTTGAAGAGCTTTAGTTTCTTCACCTGTAATTTGATGGGGGCAGAGGTGTAACAGCCATTTCAAAATGAACATTGCAAATGTTAGGGAGATGTTAGTGAAGCACATGCATAAATGTTGGTCTCTTCTCAGACCTATATGAAAGCACTAGTCCTTCTAGGTTTGTCTGTGCTCCTTTCTTTTCCCCTAAGATTGAACAATGTGGTCTCCCTGAGCCACCTGTCACATGGATACAGCTAGTAAGATGGGCCATGTCTGTCTCCTACAATCCACTGTGAACTCCTTGAGGATATAGACCATATTATATGCAATATGCCGCTCCCATCTCCCACAACTCCCTACTGCCTGCTAACACCCCCACCTATATATCCTGGAACTAAGCAACCATTCTCCAGATTTGCTGAATGAGAGACTGAATTTGGCTTGGACCTTTGGGATTTTTGATAGAACCCATGGGGTCCCTAACTTGAATGAGGACAACTGCATTATTTTCACTAATCTCCTACTGAAACAGCATTTTTACCAATCATGAAGACAGACAACAAAGCACAAATAGTATTAGCAGTACCTGTGAATTTGTCTCTGGTAAGATCACAGATATTTCCGTAGAACATTACAGTTGTTACAATTATCTTGAAGTAGCACTTATGCTTCAAATTATAATATGTATCAGGCCTACTGTTAGAGCTTATTAATAATGCATTAATAAAGGAACACTTATAATATATGATCAATTTTCAATATATTTTAAAAACTGTATTTCAATCTAACTGATTTCCTTTGCAATTCTATGTATATTGTTTTACATATTTAAAGACATCATTTGAGATGATATCACCAGGCTTCAAAGAGGGCATGACACAACAAAAGTGAAGGACTTCTAGTCATGGGGGTCCAGGGATAGGCTTCTTTGGCCTAACAATCCCCTGAAATGAATAAAAATGGTGGGAGGTTAGCTTCCTATGTATATGATTCTAGAGAGTGTATTTCTAACCTTCGTTAGGAACTCCAACATGGCTAAGAATTAGACCAGTGTTTCTTAACTAGGGGTGATTTTCCCCCTGGGGACGTTTGACAATCTCTGGAGAGATTCTCGTTGTCACATTGGGAGGCGCTACTGGCATCCAGTGGGTAGAGGCCAGGGATGCTGCTAAACATCCTATGTGTACAGGACAGCCTCCCACAATGAAGAATTATCCCACCCAAGATGTTGATAGTGTCAAGGTTGAGAAACCCTGGATTAGACTATTACAGATCCACAGAAATCTGTTTGTTAAGATCTGTAGGAGAAAAACAGTGCACATCTTCATTAGAAACATCTGTGATAATTGTCACACCCAACACTTACTGCGTGAAATAGGGAGATAGCAGGTGGCAGAGAGAGAAGAGTAACCCTGGCTGGAGATAAAGGAGGCTCCTTAGAGGAGATGGACTGAATCTGGGGCTGTGAGTTAGATTTGCTAGGTTGAGAAGGTTGCAGTCAAAGGGTATACCAGGCAAAGGGCCAAGCCTCGCAGGTGGCAAATTCATGGTGTGACTGAGGCACATACTATGCAGGGGAGAGGGGCTAAAATGAAGCTCAATGCCAGCATCCCTAATGACCTAGTTCTCAGCCCTTTCCTAAAGGGTCATTGCAGAGAGCCAAAGATACTGTTTGACCCCTGCCACTCTATCAGCAGACAAGGTGCCCCTGCCAGAAGGCATGCATAGTGATGGGCCAGAGGCTGATTGTAGACTTGAGGTGTCCAGCTGGTGCTCCGTGTGGCAGGTGAGACACCTTCAGCAGGCACGATGATTTATCCAGCATCTGCAGCTTCCCCCTATGTTTCCTCTTAGGGCAGTTTCATTAATTGCATGGCTTCAACAAATCCATATCTCCAGTTCAGATTGCACTCCCAAACACCAGTCTACAGCCCTAATTGCCTTCTGGCCATCTCCATCTGGATGTCCCACTGGCATCTCCAACTAAATTTGTCCAAAATTGACCTTATCAGTCAATAAATATTTGCAGAATTGAATTGAATTTTCCTGCCAAACTTCTCAAAAGAGTTATCTTCTTAAAATTATCATTATTTGTAGACAACATGATTGTGTACCTAAAACACCCAAGGGAGTCAACTGAGAAATTTTTAGAATTAATAAGTGTTCAGAAACCAAGCTGGATGTGAGATGAAAGTATAAAAGTCAATAGGTTTCCTGTATATCAGTAAAAAAACAGTTAGAAAAAATAATGAGAAAAATGGCATTCAGTAGTGCAACAAAAAGTGCTTAAAATGTCTGTGAATAACCTTAACAAGATGTGACTGGCACTTATATAAAAGAAAAGCATAACTCTTTACTGAAGCTTAGGTGGTGTTTGTTGTGCCAGGTTCTATACTGAGCATTTAGCAACTCAGCAGATAGCACATTAATCTGTACAACCATCCTAGAAGTGGATGTTAATTTTAAAGATGTCAAAACTAAAGCTTAAAGAGTTTAAATAAGTTGCCCACACACAATATTAAGTGGCAAACCTAAAATTTGAACCCAAAGCTTTTGTTTCCAAAACCCATGCTTTTAACCTTTTCACTAAGCCACTTCCAAAGTAAACCATAAATACAGAGATAAATGAAGTTGGTGAGTATTTTCTGAATATTAGATTAGTGCAAAAGTAATTGTGGCTTTTGCCATTAACTGTAATGGCATTACATTTTGTAATGGCATAACATCACAACAGTCATGGAATAATATTTTGCTATTACTGTTAATGGCAAAAACCACAATTACCTTTGCACCAACCTAATACGAAAGATTAATTCATTTCACTCACCCATTCATTTAAAAATATACACTGAGTGTCTACTATGGGCAAGTACTGGGCAAGTTGATGGAAATAAAATATGAAGAAAAGCTCAAGGAGTTTGCTGGTAGAGACAGCCACATAAACATATCATTATATCACCATTGACGAAGGCAATGACATTCAGCATGAATGAGGAACAAGAAGTGGAAAAATACTTGATAGTGTCTTGAGGGTTCCCAGAAGGTTTTCTGAGAAGATAATGAGTTTGAAAATGCCTGGAGTTAGCTGAGTGAAGGAACAATCCAAGCACAGAATGCTAGGTGGGCAGTTAATATTCATTTAGTTATTCATTCAACCAACAACTATTCTGTGAGCATCTACTATGTACCAGATTCAAGTCTGGGAGCTGGAAATACAGCAGAGAACAAAATGGCGCCCCACTGTCATGGAGATTGCATTTTAATAGGGGGAGGGATGCATCAGAAAATAAACAATAGGAAAAATATATATCAGAGGTTCTAAGTGCTGTGGACAGAAATAAAGCGGTCACCTGGAACACCTGGCTTGAGAGGCAGGTCTAAATTTTTACCTAGGGTGGTCTCTGAGGAGGTGATGTTTGACTACACACCTGAAATAAGTAAGGGTCCTGTGGCTACTGGGGAGATGTTTTCTGGGCTGAAGCATCAGCAAATGCAAAGGTCTCAGGATGAGCATGTGATAGGTTTAGGGAATAGCCAGGCGGCAGCATGTCTGGATAATAGGGATATGGCAGTATTACAGGGATGAGGGGACGAGAGACAGGAGAGGAGATGGACAGGCATCTGGGTACCCATTCATTTAAACCTTTGGGGACTGTGGTGAGGACTTTGGCTTTTATGTTGAGCGAGTTGAGAAGCCACCAATCTTTAGTTAGAGAGAAGTCTTACTCAGTGTGAATAAAGGAAGACTGTTACCAGGAAAAAAGACATAAATGTGACTGCCTATAAAAAGTGAACATTTTAATCTACATGGGAAATCTAAACAAAACTTAAAGCACACAACCAGGTAGAAAACAGTATTTGTAACAAGTAACAAATACAACAAAAGATCAATATTCTGACTCTATAAAGAGATAGTACAAATTGACAAGAAAAATAGTAAGACCTAATAGAAGATTTAAGTATATAGCATTTAGAAACTTGAATATGTCAAACGTGATAAAATTAAAAGGCCAAACAACTACAGAACATGTATGTAGCACATGCGATTCATAAAGGATTAATATATTCCACATATATAAAATAGATAAATAGGTAAGAAATCAAGAAATAATAAATATCACAATGAAAAATGAGCCGATATTTAATCAGATAGTCCAAAAGGAAAAAATTAAAATTATTAGAAAAAATGAAAAGTATAATGAGTCTGAGTGTAAAGAATCGCTAACTAAAATGAGATCACATTTTTTTTTTTGCACCTGTTAAGCAGGCAAAATATTTCCAAATAAGCAAATACACAATGTTGGCAAAGGTGCTGTGAGATAGGCATTCCTAGACATAACTACTGAGAGTTTAATGGCGGTACATTTCCTAGAAAGGATTTTGTTAACCCAGAGCCAAAGCCTCAGAATGTTCATACCCTTTGACCCAGTCAGCTTCACTTTTGGAAGTCTGTCCTGGGGAAATCATCTAAAATAAATGAATGAGCAATGGCCTGAGGAGTCTAGTTCTCTGGGATGGTTCTTGAACCTGATGGGGGTAGCTGCATTGGCCAGAGCCTCAAGGCCTGGGTGAGAGAAGGCAGAGAGAAGGCACTTCTCCTGGCTAGAGAGAAATGCAAGGTGCCATCACGATGAGGGTTAGTAGCAGCATTCCTATCTACAGGGCAGAACATCAGTCACTGGAAATTAAGAACAGGTAGCCTTTTTTCTTGAAAGAAATTTAGCATTTCATGGGCATGAAAGGACACTTAACCATTTTGGCATGAGCGCCCATTCCATTAGCATTTCAATCTAGAGTGGCTGCCCTGGGTTATAACTTTCTCAGCTTACTAACTTATGTTTGTTTCAGGGAGATTTCCAAACGAGTCAGGTTTCTAACCCTTTCTAGCCATCCCTGACAGAGGTCAGCCAGCCTAATGTGGATAATACCTTACCCGACCCCATGTGAAACCAAAGCTGGATGCAGTTACTGCATAGGTGAACATTTGTTCTGGGACTCTGGCTGTGGAAAGGTATTTTCCACTGCATTGACCAGCATCCTGTCACCAGATCTAACTAAGGGTCCAGGTCTTATTTATAATGGAATAAAAAATCCAGAAGCAATTTAAATGTTTGACAACAGGAGAATGGCTGACTAAATTCTAGTATAACCATACATTGGCAAGTTGTGCATCCATTTAAAATGCCGTTTATGAACAGATTCAATATCTTGGGGAATGCTCATGTTATAATGTTTACTGAATTGTTACAAAAGAAAACCGAGAAATGACCTGAATGGCCATCAACAGGGGAATGGTTAAATAAATTGAGATACATCCATGGTATGGAATATTACACATTCATATAAAAAATAAGTTAGATCTGTATCTACTGACCTGGAAGGTGTCCCCAGTGTATTGTTAAGTGAGAAAGCAAGCTACAGAAAAATGAGCTAAACTGCAGTCTTATTTTTTAAACCAAATATTAAAAATTCTCCCGGAATGTATCCATATGGTTTGCATGAGAGAGAAGAAGGTGAGGGAGGGACACATACCTGGCTGTTAACTTCGGTAACTTTGGATTGGGTGGGGAGGAGGAAGGCTGGATATATATATTTTTTATACTTGTAGCGCATATGTGCATATCTATGCATATTACAAGTGAACGTTGCCTTTTTAAATTGAAGATTGAAGAATAACTTACTGAAAAAGTAGCACATGAAATCGTACATATGGTATTATCTCAACAATGTAAAATATGCATGGAAAAAAATCTCAAAAAATGAAAATATTAACAGCAATTGCCTCTGGAAGGAATAGATTATAATCAGTTTTCTCTTTTTAAATCTTGCCTGTATTTTACACAGTTTCTGCAATGTAGAAGTTACTGCTTAGAATACAATGGCCTTCCACCTTCTCATCAGCCAATCTTGCCTATTACAATCTGGCCTCTGTCCAACTTGCCACCTTCCCACCTGCCTTTGCTGAAATTGATGTATCCATTCAGCAAATACTTATTTAATTCTAGACACTAGGGATGCAGCAGGGACCAGGTCAAAGCTCCAGCTCTCTGCATTGCTTCCAGAGGGACTATTTAGACACCAGACTGAGTGACCTCATTCAAGACCCTCATCTTAGCCCCTCTGTGTTGTTCACCACATTGAGTCACCCTCTGCCACGTGGAACTGCCCTCTGGATCCTCTCCTACTATTCTACCCATTCCCCACTCTGTCACCTTTTCTGTCTCCCCACATGGGAGATGTTCCCAGAGGCTCTGTTCTGAGCTCCTTCACTTATTTATCTATAGCAGAAGATGCCATTCCCGCCCAGATTTTTAATCAGAATCTCCAGTCCTTGGCAGGTCTGAGCCAAGGCGGAGGCCTGGGATGCTGCTGGTGGTGGTGAATGTTGATATTTCATTGGTCATCCACACCATGAACAGAGGAGGCCCTTAAGATGTGTCCCCTGTGGTATGTATACTTCAGAATCACTCTGTGTACCCCTCTAGCATGATACTGTCCAATGATTGGATTTATTTATTTCTAGTCTATGATCCAGTTCCCCATGGCTTATCACAGGGTCTATCCTAGAGGAATGAATGAATGAATGAATGAATGGCATGATGCAATAACATTACCAGGCAGGTTTTTGGGACAGGAGTGAAGTAAATTCTGGTACCTGTATCAGTGAGGGGAAGTTCAAGGACGTGTACTCAGGGCTCCTTTGAAAGTTACGGAGATAGAGGCTTTATTTCATTATCATGTGGATGGATGTTTTTCTGG
The DNA here is from genome assembly GCF_048565385.1 of Saimiri boliviensis. Taxonomy (NCBI): domain Eukaryota; kingdom Metazoa; phylum Chordata; class Mammalia; order Primates; family Cebidae; genus Saimiri; species Saimiri boliviensis. The sequence goes on along the minus strand of NC_133459.1, from coordinate 32,804,679 downwards.
CTTCTGGGCCATTTATGTCCTCTTTTGTGAACTAATTTGTTCAGATACTGTCCAATTATTACTAGTAGTACTTTTCCCCCTAAGTATTAGTAATAGTTTTTTCTATATTCAGGATGTCACTTTTCTCCTAACATTTTTGTATGCTTTCTGATATTGTTTCCATTGTTGACATATACATACTTTTCATATAAAACTATCAATCTTGCAGTATCTTCCACAGCTATTGTGCTAAAAATCACAGTCAGATAATTAGTTATCTAGGTTTTCTTCTAATTATTCTATGACTTTATTTTTTTTAACATGTAACTGTTTGCTGTATCTGGAAGGTATTTCGGTACATAGTGTGAGTCAAAGAGATAATCTAATTCTTTCCCCACACAGTTAATTAGTTGGCCTGGCAAAAGTCTTTTTCTTTTCTCATTTAAAAAAAAATATTGCCTGATACGTATTTTATGTGCATTAAAGCCATTCTTGCAATACCATTTCATGTCCTACCTGTCTACTCCTGGACAACCCCTATGCTATTTTTATAAGAGTGATTTTTGATGCTGTCTAATGTCTTGTAGAATGAGACTGCTAAATTTACTATCTTTTCTAAAATAATCCATTGTGGCAATCTATTTTTCCAGTTAAACTTAGGTATCATTTTACCAAATTTAAAACAGGTCATTGGGCTTTTCATCCAAATTGCATTAAACTTATAAATTAACTTTTCTATCACTTTTCAAGAGGTTAATATCATAAATTAACCTTTCTGAATCCACTCAAGATTCTGCTATGTCTCTCCAATTATTCAAATGTTTTATCCCTGTGTAAAAGTCATTTTCATATGGTGCCTGCACATTTCTTGTTAAGTTTATTTACATATATTATATACATTTTGTATTGACCATAAAGAAGATCTTTTTTCTTTATGTTTTATCTGTCATTGGCATATAGGAATGTTATTGATTTTTGTATATTATTTTGTATTTGGCTAGTTTACTAAAATTTCATATTATCTCTAATAGCTTTCTAATGAATTCTCCTGGGTTTTCTAGGTATATTAATGTATCATCTACAAACCATAATTTTGCTTCCTCTTTTCTCATTCCTTTTTCTTGTGTCGCATAGGTTAGCTCTTTCAATAAGCCGTGAAATCCCAGAGGTGATGGTGGCATCTCTGTCTTGTTCCCGATCTTAATCAGGTGTTTCACCATAAGTACAGTGTAGGGCATTGTTCTAAAATAGATACTTTATCATAGTAAGGAAATATTCTTTTTCCTTGTTTTGAATGCTTATTTTAATCAGGGTTACATGCCCAATTTTTTGAAATGCCTGTTTAGCATTTATTCGGAAGACCTTAACTTTTTTTTCTCATTTGATGGGATACTTTGTGTTAAGAGATTTCTTAATATTAAAGTCCTTTAGAGATTAACTGTTCTTTGTCAGTTAATCCCTAAAATGGGCTTTAAAAAATTAATGTCGAGTCAATTTATTAGCATCATGGTGAAGAAAATGGATTCGAAGTGAACTGCTTATGTTTGAGTCCCACATTTGTGTAATAGTGACTTGGGCCCCATTCCTTAATTTCTTTCTGCCTTAGTTCTGCATCTGTAAAGTGGAGATGATATTAATAGTATCTACCTTATAGGGCTGTTGTGAGGATTAGACATGTCAATATAGGTAAAGATTTTAGGAGAGTGTCTAGCCAAATGCTAAATAAATACAAGCAATATATTAAATTATTGAGAACTTACTACATGCCTGATACTGAGCTTGGGACATGGATTCAAAGATGGGCAAACTCATATGTGGCCTCTGCTCTCATGAAGCACTCAGCCTGGTGAGAAGACAGATACTTGTGAAACAATCATATGCAAGCATGGAGATTTACTTTTATAATAAGTGCCAATAAGAAGTTACGGTGTCACGACAGCATGTTGTAGGGGGCTTGCCCTGATTGAGGAAGGACACTAGGCTGAGATCTGAAAGATGGGTATGCTAAGAAGGGAGAGAAGAGTGTTGTAGGCAGAGAACAGCACATGCAAATGTCCTATGGCTCTGCAGTACTGGAGTGTGGCAGGTACAAAGGACTGAAACTGGCAGGATTTGGTTGGAAAGCTGGTGGATAGGAACCTGGGTAGTCACTAAGGGCCAGGCCATGTAAAGACCCTTGTATACTTTAAATGTTTTTTTACTTATTAAAGTGCAAGTAGGAGCCGTTGAACGTTTGGGGCAGATGGGAGTTTGGGATGACCTCACCACCTTCTGCCTACAGTGTGAAGAACAGATTGGCAAGGACCAGAGTAAACGTGGCTGACCAGTTAGAATTTATTATGGGAGTTCAGAAATGAGCTTGGTGTGGGGTGAGGGCAGGTGGAGATAGAGATAGAGTGGTAGGTTAGCCATGGAGTTGTGAAGACGAGGAAGTTTCTAGGTGGGCCTTACTTAGATAAAGAGTTGGAGGCACGATTCCATTCATTGAGTGAGGGGTGGGAAACAGGAGAGGACAGAGTGGGTGGAAGGACATTGAGAGCATCCCAAAGGGGTGATGGGCCTGGAGTACAGAGGGAAGGCTGGCCTGGATGGTGACGTTGCGAGTAACCAATGCACAGTTGGGAAGTCCTCCAAATTAGAGAGTGGAGGAGAGGCCTTGGCACAGAGCCTGAAAGGAGGCAGAGAAAGAGCAGGGGCAGGAAAGGAGTATGGTGTTGTGGGAGGAAGCTCAGGGCATTGCTGCTCAACATGTGGTCCCATACAGGGCATCATCACATCACCAGAGAGCAAGATGGAAAGACAGTCTCTTCAGCCCCACCCCGGTGTCCATCTGAATCTCTGTTTGAGACAGATCCCCAGGTGATGCATGTACATGGTGAGGTCTGAGACCCTCTGGCCCAGAGGAGTGTTTCCGGAAGGAGGGTGAGGAATAGCATTAGAGGCACTGAGCAGTCAGCTAACAACAAGATGGAAAAATAGCCACTGAGCCCATGGGTAGTAGACCTGTTTGGGTGGATCGATGGGAACAGAAGGCAGAATTGACAGGATTTGAGAGTGAGTGGGAAGTAAGAAAATGGAGACAGAAAGTATAGACAGATTGTGTTTTCTATAAATTTGGGTGTGAAGAAAGAGAGAGAGACAAGGCTGGAGGGAGATGAGGAGTAGGGTGGGGAATTGTTTTCTTAACGATAGAGTCTTGAGCACATTAAAATGAGAAGGTACTAGAGTAGAGGAAATGACTGAACATACAAGAGAGAAACAGGATCCTATCCTGTTCTTGAGCAGTAGGGAAGAGTTGAAACTCTTGGAAAGAGTCCATTTAGATGGAGGAAGAGGTGGCTTCTCTGTAGCAGGAATGAAGACAGCATGTGGTAGGCTAGCAGGGTTTGGAATTGGGAAGACAAGGAAATCCTTAGTAATAGCTTTTCTTTTCTATGGAGAGTAAGGGAGAGGAATTAGCTGAGAGCCAGGAGGCTCTGGGCAATGGAGGTTTGAAACTGTTGTTCTGACATTTCATGTTGCAGAGGGGGAGAATCTGAGTTCAGCCTGGTATTGGTTGCTTTGTAGTTCAGACTCTTAGCCTTAATTTTCTACTGCATTGAGTTGCTCTAGGCCTTGAGTAAAATGCTACATAATTTATCACCTGGTCAGGGCACAGCACACAGCAAGCCCACAGTCAATGTTAGTCACCCTTTGTACCTCCCTCAGTGCCAAGCACAGGCCTGGGTCGTGGGAATCACTTGGAAAAATGGGTTAATGATTCACTAACACATGGCCCCTGACTTTCTGGAAGCTTCTAGAAGTTGTTCTGGCTGTTCTGACCTGCTCTGTTTCTCTTTCCTAGGCCAGAACTGCACGTTCCAACTGCATGGTCCCAATGGGACAGTTGAGAGCCCAGGGTTCCCATACGGCTACCCCAATTATGCCAACTGCACGTGGACCATCACCGCAGAAGAGCAGCACAGGATCCAGCTTGTGTTCCAGTCCTTTGCCCTGGAAGAGGACTTTGATGTCCTGTCAGTGTTTGATGGTCCACCCCAGCCAGAGAATCTGCGAACGAGGTACCATGCTGCCCACCTTCCCTGTAGCAAACAGCTAGGATCTGAGCCAAGTTCACTAAGGGGAAGAACTTTCTCAAGTGAAAAGTTCATGGTCATCAACAAAGACCACTGTTTTCACAATACGCTCCCTCAACCCCTCTGGTTTCCCGATTCATGTCTCTTGCTTAGAGGTTTCCAGTTAGGAGGATTGATGAGTAGGACATTTGGGAAAACTAGAGAGAAAACACAAGAGGGTTTGAGACAAATTCAACTCTTTCTATAGAAACTGATTTTTCATGCACAGGTGTATTATTTGTACACACAGAAATATAAGTTGGAACCAAGAGCTATGGGTGTTGAACACTGATAGTGATGCAGTGAATATGCCTTGCATCATAGTATTTGAAACCACCAATATTTTGCTGGAATTTGCTTTGCATTTGCAAGGCCTTGGTTATGCATGTAGAATCTTGAATTTGGGGACATTCCCACCCTCTTAACCCCCATCCCAGTGATAGAAGAGAAACACATGGAGAGAGTGAGATGGCTTCCTGTACCCCTGAGCTGCCCCCCAAGGGGGAGAGCTCATAGGAGGAAGACGGGAGGAAGGCTTCCACCCTCTGCAGAAAGGGTAGACTTTTCTGGAGCAATGGTGAAGACCCCAGGGTCATAACTCTCCAAGTGACCTGGAGGCCAGCCAGGCTCTCTCACAAGCCTTGTCCAGGTCAGGTCAGCCAGGCTTCCTGGCTCCTCAGGAAGTCAGAGGGTTAATGTCTCACCCGCCAAGCCCTGGGGAGCCAGAGGTGCTAATTGCTTCTAATGACATGATGCACTAATGAGTGGTTGCCAGCCAAGTGCTTAACCTCAAAGCTTTGTTTAAGATGCATCTCAACCCTTGACTTGCAAGCTCCTGCAGCAGGGTCACACACACATTTATGGCATAGTCTTCAGCCCTCTTCTCTTTCCTCTCAGGACAGAAATGAGTCTGGGAGCCTGCAGCAGAGGTTGGGGGGCATCTGAGGTTCCCCCCTTCCACTCCTCCTATAGTTTCTCCCAGAAAAGACTGCTGATCATCTTCCCTTGAGGTTCAGCAGGGTTCTGTGAAACATTCGTAAAGGGCTAGAGTCCTTCCTCTTCACTCATTCATTCCACAAATATTTTATGAGTGCCTGTTATGTCTTGACACTGGCCTGGATGCTGGGGTGTAGCAGTGAGAAAAATCACTGCCTTCATGGAGGTTATGTGCTAATGGGGAGACAAGCACAGAAATATATAACATGTCTGGTGCTGTGAAGACAAAGCACACAGGGTAAGAAAGTGATGGCAGGAGTGCTGGGTTTTATAGGGTGGTCAGGGAAGGTCTTTCGGAGGGAAAGAGAGCTATGAGCAGAGAGCTGAATATCAAGTATGGTGTGGTATTCTGTGTAGGTATCTGGGGAAAGCTTCTAGGCTAAGGGCACAGGAAATGTAAAGGGTACAGGACCACCCTTTGGAGGGTGGTCTTGCTGTGGCACAGTCCACTCAGGCCAAGCCAGCCATGTTGATGAGGAAGACTTGCAGTTTTGGAATCCTCATTCTAGGTCATTCCAGCTGTTGTCTTTATGCTCTGCTAGTTTGAATTCATCTCACAAGCAGTAGAGGGTATACAGGAGGCTAGTGGCTAGAGGCTAGAGCAGAGCCAATGGGTAGGAGTTCTGGAAGGGGAAAGGTGAGGCTGGGAGGTGGTAGAAGGTGGTAGATCTGATAAGCCATGCAGGGACTTTGGCCTTGATCCTGAGGCACAGGAAACCCCTGGAGGGTTCTGAGCAGAGGAGGGACCCTCTGTGAATGGCCTTTGCCACTGTGGGGAAAATGGAGTGAAAGGAGTGAGGCTGGAGACTGCTGCTCAGGGCAGAGAAGAAGGAGGCTGGGGCTTTCCTGGAAGTGGGGACATGATGAGAAGTGGTCAGCTCTGTGCTGTATTCCAAACACAGAGTGGACAGGATTTGTTGTTGCATTGGGTGTGGACTATGGGAGAAAAGGAGATGAGGATGATTCCAGTCTCCTGGGCCTTAATGATCATAGGAAGAAGGAGCTGTTTCCTGAGATGGGGGTTGATACGGGAGGAGCTGGAAGTTAAGATTCAGTTTGGACATATAAAATTGTAGATGTCTACTAGATATCTATTAGATATCCGTGTCGAGGCGTTGAACATGCACTTGAATATGTGGGTTTTGAGTTCAAGGGCATCAGGGCTAGAGATACAAAATTGGGAGACTGGGACTGGATGGTGCCTAAAACATAAGACCAGATGTGGTTCACAAGAGGACTAGTCTTCTCCATCAGATTTTGAGCTCAGGTGACACCATCTATGAGGCACCTGTGTGAACTTTTGATGAATGTTGAATGCATGTTTGAAAGATAGAAAGTCAGATCAGACCAATGGGCACTGATTGAGGTGTGGACAGCTGGAGGCAAATTCTCCAGTTCTGCCTGCTGGAGTTATTTAAGCTTGTTCTGCTCTTAAGATAGGAACCCTGCATACGTGGTCAAGTCTTTTTCTGACACTTGTTTTTTTTGACTATGAGAAGTGTGGAAGACTCAGCAGAATGGAGACTGGTCTGGCCTGTGTTCTAGCATGAAAGGGTGGGAATTTCCATCACTTAGAGAGTGGTCCTGGCAGGGGAGGCTTCCTCTTGTCCTTAGCATGCAGAAGGATCGATGTGTTCCCAGCCACAGCACAGTGTTCTTGGCCAACGAGCTAAGAGGATGAGGCTCTGGGGTTGAACCTTCATTAGGTTTCCCCTGTTAGTGTCCCTCATCTTTATGACCTGCTTATTCTAATTCGTTTCAGAAGGTCACACAGGTTTAGCAAAGGGGACGGACTAGAAGGAGACCACTGCCTTTTTAGCACCCTGGAACCAGAGGTGCTCACACCTCGGAGGATGATAGGAGGGGAAATGACCCTATAGGACATTCAGGTAACACTGGAAGATGCTGTCCTTGATACTGGAATGGTGCTGCTCTGAGGGTATGAAGAGCCAGCAGCAAGTGTGCTTGGTGGCGACTCTTGGGTCTCTGTGATTTTTTTTTTAATGTTCTTGCATGGTTTTTAGTCTAATCATATTTTCTTCTTATTCATGAATCAGTTTTGTCTGTGTGTTAGTCCAGGGACTCACCAACAAAATCATCTGTTTTATTGAGAATGTCAGGGCTGTTAGCCTAGGATTGTATAGTTTTCCCACTCAGCCTTTCTTTCTCTGTGGTGTCTGGGTCACATCCCGTTCTCACATCTGCTCCTGTGCACTTCTTGCTTTCTTTTCTTTCTTTCACTCAATCAGTCTTGCCAGAAGTTTGCCTGTTTTATTGGTCTTTTTAAAGTTTCAATGCTAGGGCGATCCATTTTATTCTCTATTATCTAAATCATTGATTTCTGCTTTTATCTTTATCCATTCTTTTCTCTCACTTTCCTTAGGCTAATATTGCTCTTTTGCTGATTTTGGAAATTAAATTAGTTTTATTATTTCTTGCTTGATAATAAAAACATTAAAAGGCATTTTCCCCTAAGTACAGCTTTGACCATATTCCATAAATTTTTATGGTTAGTTGTTATTTTAGAAAGAGTTTCTAATTGCAGTTTTGTTCTTTCATTGACTCCAGGGTTTTCCCCTTAAATTTTCAAGTAATATTTGTTTATACTTTAGAAATTATTATCTAGCTTTATTTCATTATGATTAGATTATGATTTCTACTTTGGAGAATTTGTTGACTTTTTTCCCTCTGTATAAGATCATTTTTTTTTCAGGGTTCTGTGTGGAAAGATATTCTGTGGATGAAGGGTGAAAAATTTATGTTATTAATACCAATTTTTCTAATTTCGTATCTATTGCCTAACTGATATTTGACAAGATAGGCAATGTATTGCTGTCACATCCTCACTGTAGCTTATATCAATTTCTCCTTTTATTTCTATGTTTTTATTTTATATACTGTTATTCTATACTCTTCAGCACATCCATATTTTAAACATTAGATCTTCAGAGTAAATTTTATATATATATAAATATATATATATTTCCCAATATAAAAATCGTAATTATTCCCTATTCCCTACTTTTCTTTTTTTGCTTTAAATTCTACTTTGATACCAATATTACACCCTTTTTCTTTCAGGTTTGCATTGATTGGGTCCATCTTTGCCAATTTGTCTATTTTTAATATGTCTATGTCATTGTGTTAGGAATAGCTCTTAGCACAACATACACAGTAGTTGAATTTTTAAAAAATCTTGACTGAGAGTCACTATCCTTTAACAGGAAAGTATAGTTCGCTTATATTTTTTTGGTAATAATTGATACATTTGCTCTTCTATGATATTTAACCCTTTCTATTATTTTTAAACTTCCTTAGTGTTACTTCCCTTTACCTGCCTTCTAGTGTAAGTTTTCTTTGTTTTAATTTTTTTCTGTGATTTTTATTCTATTAGTGGTTAAAATTGCTTCTTTCGAACATGTTTTAAGCTGTATTTTTCTGTCAACATCCTGCCTAGCCAGCTTTTGTCTTAGTTAGGTCTTACTGACTCTATCTTGTAGAAATTTCTCGTGTTTGCAGCGTGTAGGTATCTATCTCTTTTTCTTAGTTTCCAAAGCTAATGTAGATTATTCCATCTCTTTATATACTTTAGATCATTTTTATGAGAATTTAGGGGGTCAGGCAAGGCAGAGTTGAACATGTTGTCTTGCCTCTTCATCTAGACATAGAAAATTTTTAAATAAAAGTTTTATTCTTTTTGATGCTATTGCAAATGGGTTTAAAAAATTGTTTTTGTGGTAGCCATTATTAATATATAGAAATAAATTGATTTTTGTAAATTGAACTTGTATCTTGTGACCTTGCTGAATTTGTTGTTAGTTCAGTTTGTTTAAATAAGTGAATAAAAGTTTTAATTCTTCCTTTCCAATCGGGATACCTCTTATTTCTGTTTTTCCCTGACTGTGTTGTCTAGAACCTCCAATATAATCTTGAATAGAAGTGGTCAGAGTGGCTAGCCTTGACTTATTCCTGATGTTAGGATAAAAACATTCTGTCTTTTAGAATTAAGTATGATGTTATCTGTAGGTGTTTTGTGATACCCTTCTAATAAGGGTTTTTAAGCAGAGGATTTCAGCATGATTTGGCTGCAGCATGGAAAATGTATTAGGGTGGAGGGCAGACTGGCAACCGTGGGGTAAGGCGAGAGACAGCAGTAGCCTGTACTAAAGCAATGAAGGGTAAAGATGGCTTGGACGGGTATGAGGCTATGTAAAAGAGCTGTCCCCAGAGTTAGTAGTGGATGTACAGGGCAGTGGAGTGGGAGTAAGAAAAAGAAGGGAATGGAGGATGACTCTGCAGTGTCTGCCTTGGAAATGGAAAACAAACCAGATCAGTCTGCAGTGAATTCCAATCTCCAATAAAAGGTGTTCTCAGGGCCTACCAGGATATTTGCTGCACTAACATTTTTCTTCACTTGTCTGGTAGATAGAGCAGGTAGGTCACCTCCTCTCTCAGTGTTTTCCTGTGAGTCAGAAAGGTACAGTGAGGACAGATCTAGATTTATACCTAGCTAGGCTCTACATTTATTAACACTATGACCTCATGCAAGGTTTAGCTTCTCTGAGCCTCGTCTATAAAATGGAGGTGACATTTACCTGCCTTACAGGGTTGTTGTATGTGAGCCACCTGCTACAGATACTTACGTGATCTGGAAACATTGTTTACCTCCTTTCTTGCCCTTCTTTTCTTAGGACCCAGGAACTCTGACGTTTCCAGAGGGTTTTGGTGCCTGTGCTGACACTTCCTCTGTAGTCCACTCATCAGACTTTTTAGACTGGGAATTTCAGGTGTGGTAGAAAGACACTGAAGGAGGCACTGAGCTCAGGAACAGTCGTTAATTGTTTATGTATGTATCGTGTGTGTATGTAATGTGTATGTATTGTGGCATTATTGATCCCATGATAGCCCGCTCTCCTCCTTTTTCCCACACAGACAGCGGGGCCAGACCACCAAGAGGCCTGCAGCAGATTTTTCTCTGCTTGAATCACCTGGGGGATTTCTGTGTTTATCGTCTAAAACTTAATGAGCTGGGCTGAGTGAAATCCACCTGTAGTCCCAGCTACTACTTGGGAGGCTGAGGCGAGAGAATTGTTTGAACCCAGGAATTCAAGACTCACATGGGCAACACAATAAAACCCAGTCTCAGAAAAATAAAATATAAAAACTTCATGGGTACAAGTTTTGCAATTACTGCCTTCACTGAATTTTTAAAATGTATTTTATTTTAGATTAGGAGGTTACATGTGCTGGTTCTTAACGTGGAAACATTGCACGATGGTGAGGTTTGGGCTTCTAATTGCACCTGTCTCCCAAACAGTGAGCATTGTACACAATAGTTTTTCAGCCCTAACGCCCTCCCAGCCTCCTCCCTTTTTAAGTCCCCTCACTGCATTTTTAAGGCATCTCTCTTTTCTCTTTTTCCCTCCAACACTCTGATCTTCTTTATTTACGGATGCATTCCAACAAAAGACTGAAACATTACCTCCCTACCCTAATCCCAGCCCCCTTTAACCTCACCTTTCTCCAGCTGCTTCCCAGCTCCTTAAGGCTGGGAATCAAGCCTCACCTTTCTCCAGCTGCTTCCAAGCTCCTTAAGGCTGGGAATCAAGCCTTTTATTTTATTTTATTTTATTTGGCTTTGCTGTGGCAGAGCCATATAGGGGAATGTACACTGGTCTTGCCAGTTGACAGCATGAGTTTGAGCTCTAGCTCCTTCCTAGCTGCATAGCACTGGCAAGTCACTTTTACTTTTATCCACAGTATCCTAATTGATAAAGAGGGTATATCAAGATCTACCTTGTAGCTTGGTTGATCAAGATAAATTAAAACAGTATGTAAACTGCTTTAATTATGATGAGATAGAAACAAAAGGAATACTTGTATATTTGTAGGAAAAATTAGAAAACACAATTCAGCAAAAAGACAAAATAATAAATTTGTGAGTCATGAGGTAGAGCAGTGGTTCTCAACTGAACGCAGTTTTGTTCCCCCAGGGGACACTTGGCCACATCTACAGAAATTTATGCTGGTCCCAACTGCAAGAGGAGGGGTGCTGATGACATCTACTAGGTTGAGGCCAGGGATTCTGCTAATCATCATCCCACAATGCACAGGATAGCTGTCTACAGGAAATAACTATCTAGCCCCAAATGCCAGTAGAGCACAGGTTGAAAAACCCTGAAGTGTACTGGTTTGAGAGGTTAGCATCTTTAATATAAGACATATCTGGGTTTTAATCTTCTTCCTATGTCTGTGGACTTGGGTAAGCGAGGCAGCCCATATGAGCCTCAGTTTTCTCCTCAGCAAAATGGGAACTTCTCACTGATGCTATGTACTTACAGCTGCACCTGGCATCACTGATGAAAAGGTGGCAATAGACACACTGCACACAGCTTATTCTATATGCAGATGCTATTCATCTCCCAACAACTCCCTTTCTCTACCAGGAGTTCATAGCCATCTCCTTGAAAGCATCTCACATTTCATCTGGAGCTATTCACAAGCAACCATATCCCAGAGTGCCAGAAGGCAGCGTCTGGCTGCTTCAAATTAAATTTACAATAGAAGCTGATCAGATTCTTCTCATAATGGATCAGGGTGGGGAACTGGAGTAGGAGCTCGACCTGAAGGCTGGAAGCCTGTAGGAGTTTGGAAATTAGCAAGAAAAGAACAAAGAGCCTTCCAGATAATGCAGTGTCAGCCCTGCCTGGATGAATTACTGAGACAATCCCCACGTCTCTGCTTTTGCGCAATTAGATGGCCTCTCCATGCTGGCAAACATCCTATTGCATTGCAGTTTAATGTGGAATGAAGTTTTCTAATGGGACATGAGCAAATACAATCTATGAAGATGCTGCTAATAAACTGCATCCCAAATACTGGAAGGTTTATAGGGCGCTGATGATGACTACACCAGTTAAGCACAGCTAAGCATCTCTTAATTTAGACATTTGGGCTCAAGTTATGGGAAACACTACAACTCGTTCCTTCAATTACTGGCAATACACATTCTGTCATCAGCCTAAGGTGCAATGTAGTTTTAGTCATTTGGAGCTGGTTGCAGATTTCACTCAACTGGCGTTAGACACCTGTTTGGAAGTTGTAAAAATCCACAAATTTGCCAGATTTACTGTCTTCTTACGAATATGTATCACAGCAGAACCCCCCAAAGGACCTGTTTGTTGGATTCCTTAAAAGGTGTGCCTTGCACATCAATAAGGATGTCCTTGAAGGGTCCACTTCCCAGAATCCCTCTGGGAATGTTCTTATGTGGGCAGGAGGAGGCTGGGAGGACCCGTGGGGATGAGAGAAAAGTCTTTGTTTAGGATTGAAACAGAGTGAGGACACTGGCAAGGAAAACAAAGGAATGAGGACACTGAACAGCTGTTATGTCCTAGCCACCATGCTGGACACATGTGTTCATCTCTCGTGGTAATTTGTTCTACATTTATTGAATGCCTACCAGGAATGCCAGGTGTCAGAGATATGAAAGTTCACAAGACAGCTTCTGCCTTCAAGGAACTTACAATATCTTTAGGGATACAGTTAAATAATCAGGCTGTAAGTGCTGTGACTGGGGAATCTGACCTAACCTTGGGGGAGATCTTTGTGGATGCTCATCTGGAGGCCTGAGATGACCTCCCCCACCAACCACCACCTGCCTCTTTGCTTAGTTATCCCTTACTTATTCTTCAGGTAACTCAGTTGTCCCTTCCTTGCCTGGGGAATTCTTCTGGGAAACCCTTTACTTACAACCTGGTCAAACCCTCCTGTGGTACCTGCTCAGATTACCGTGCATTCCCCCTTTATGGTTTTACGTGTGTGTGTGTGTGTGTGTGTCTGTCTGTCTGTCTGTCTGTCTACTTGATTTATGCCCATCTGCCCCACAGGGCTATAAGCTTTTTGATGATGAGAACTCTTTCCCTTTTACTTTTCATTGTAGCTCTCCAGGGCCTAACAAAGTGCCTGTTATATAGTAGGTTCTAAACAAATACTTACGGAGTGAATGAATGAATGCTCTCTGGAGGAAGAGATCCCTAATAGAGCACGGAAGGAAGGATGGGAGTGTTTTGAGTCAAGAAATAGTATGTGCTTAGGTCTAAGCAAAAGTGAGAGAAAGGTGAGGTGCAGAATGACAATGGGTGGGTTCATTTTGGCTGGAGTATGGAGGAGTGGCTCCGGGCCAGCTCCACCCAACGACCCTGTATGCCCTGCTGAGGAGATCGACACGTATCTAAAAAAAGTGGGACACACTGAAAGGTTTTAAACAGGCATTATACACGTTATCTAATAATTCAACAATACCCTTAGGACATGGATAGTATTAATTCCCTTTGCAGAAGTTAAGTAAGCATGTAAGGCCTCTAAGCTGCCAAATAGCTGATATAGTTTAGATCTATATCCCTGCCCAAATCTCATGTTGGATTGTAATCTCCAGTGTTGGAGGTGGGGCCTGGTGGGAAGTGACTGGATCACAGGGGCGGATTTCTCATGCTTAGTTTAGCACCATCCTCTTGGTGCCACCCTCACAATGGTGAGTGAGTTCTCATGAGATCTGGTCATTTCAGTGTGTGTCACCTCCCCCATCTCTCTTGCTCCTGCTTTTGCCATGTGATGTGGTTATTCCCCTGTTGCCTAACACCATAGCTGTAAGTTTCCTGAGGCCTCCCCAGAGGCTGGGCAGATGCCAGCATCATGCTTCCTGTACAGCCAGTGAGACTGTGAGCCAATTAAATCTCTTTTCTTCATAAATTATCCAGTCTCAGGTATTTCTTTACAGCAATGCAAGAATGGACTGAAACAGTGGCTAAATACGGGTGGGCCAGGGGTCTCGTAGAGCCAGAAACAAAGCTTTCTGGCACTATACCAAAATGCCTTTTCATTGCCTTAGATTTATTTGCATTCATTCATTCAATTTCCTTTTAAAAATCCATTCCATTTTCCCTTTTAATCAGTTTCTGTAAAATAGTACATGTAATAGGTATTTTCTGCTTTACAAAAGGCAGCAGTGTATACAGTGAGAAAAATGTAGCTGCCTCCTTTCCCAGGCCCTTGTCCCAGCCTCGATCCCTAGAGGTAACCGTGGTTAACAGTTTGGTGTGTATCCAATTTCTTTCTAAATAAAGATTCATTAAACTGCCCATGAGGCTTATTGGGACATCCATCAGACCTTTAAAAATTATTCTGATGAATTAAGTGTAAACTAATTAGAAACATGGATTCAATTACCCTTGAAATACACAAGGGTTTAATAATTAATAGGAAGAGGGTTTGAGGCCAAAGGCATTATGGATTTTATCAAACCCCTAATATCTGAAAAGTAAATATGTTTGATTCACACTAAGTGCTGGCAGATTTGCCATCCAGAGGCAAACCTGTTGGTAGGAGCTGTGTGTTTAATCAGGAAAGTTAGCTATGGTTAATAAGGAGACAGACAAAGAGGGGTGCAAAACCTGCTGGTCATTGCTTGGCAGGGCTTCTTGGGACAGGGAAGTGACCTGTTTTGTGGGGTTACTGCAGGCTGCTTCCTTCAGAGTCCTTCACCAGGCAGGCTTTGGAGTGGGAGGCTGGATGCCTGGGGTCCTGACATCTGCTTGACACCCAAGTTCACACAGGTCAGCACCATCTGACCAAGGCTGAAGGGGATTGTGGAAGGGGAGGAATGAGGTCCGCCAGGGATGACGCTCTGGAAACCAATTGCAGTGACCCCATGGGGCAGCCATGTGCTCTATCCCTTAATGCCAAAGGGAGGGTCTGGGCAGACATGGTGGGGGAGGGGCTGGCAGCAGGTGATACACAAAGCCAGGTGGGCAGCAGTGTCGGGGTCCTGAGCAATATCTCCACTCACAGTAGGACCCTGTGGTTCAAGGTCAAAATCAGTATTTGTGGCAAAGCCTCACCTTGCTCATTCACCAAGTCTGCTGTTTAATAGCAGCCAAAATTTAACACCCTCTGGAGCCCAAGACTCAGTCCAAAAGGCTGTGCTGCCTGCGTCACTTCTCACAATTGGTCCTGCCTGCAGTATCATGAGATACTGGCCAAAGATGCAACATTCCCCTAGAGCAGAGTTGACTACCCCTAGACCCTCATCGGCCCCTCTCTTCCAAGTGGCTGCTGACAACTTTCCTCATCTTTTATTCCCTGAATCTTTGGGGCCAAAAATTTGCTGGTCAAGGGACCCTGGTGACCTAGAAATACTGTCTGCAGGGTGGAGGCAGGTTTAGACTTGTCATTCTAGTCTTCTCTCTGTTTCTTTTTCAGCAGACATGGTCCCCAAGTAAGCACCTCCCAAGTATTGAGTCCCTCATTCTCTTGGAATTAGAGTAAATCTAAACTAAATCAATTCTCAACTTTTAAGTGACAAAAGAGCCAAATTATTGTATCCTTAGGTGGGTCTACTCTGTCACAAGATGTAGTGCCAAGAGCCAGGCCAGGGGCATGGAAACCTGGGTTCTGTCCCAGCTTGGCCACTGGTTTGCTTGTGATCTTCACTAAGTCCTATTCCTTCTCAGGGCCAGTCGCATTTTCCTGACTTACAATGTGAGGGTTTAAATCTAGAGGAACTCCAAAGCTTCTTCCAGCTCTGAAATTGTGTGATTGAATGATGCTGGAGATGCATGTAGAAGGACTATAAAATATCCCTGACCTTCTGGGATTCTTTCTACTGTAGGTACTGCTCTTGGCTGTTTCAACAATTCTAGCATTTGTCTTGGGCAAACAGTTTATTTTCCAATGGCACATTAAGCAGTGTGGCAAAGAAGGCTAATTGCCCACTATCAATCTTGCTCCTTTTCTACAGTGTAGGAATTAGTGGGAAGCAGCTGCCTAGCTAGGGACAATATTTTCCGAGGTCCCCTTGCATCTAGATGGAGCCATATGACTTAGTAGAAGGTGGACAGAGATTATGTGTGCCCCTTCCAGGTCTGAGCAGAAAACCTCCTCTGCAGTCATCTCTTTTTGTCTTTTCTTGGAGACAGGAGATGGACGAAGCCTGGATGCCTGGATGACTGCATGGAGCAGAACCCACCTCCTCCCCTATCTGCTGCTGATTGATTGAATTTTACATAAGTGAGAAATAAACTTGTATGTAAACTTAAACCTCACATATTACCACATCAGTTGCCCCAGGAGCTGCAGCTGACTGGGGCTCCCCAGATGACATGGTGAAGACACGATCAATAGTAGAGACTACTAGTCTGGCTGTTGAATTCATGGAAGCAGTTTCTGACCCCATGATGCCCCTAGAATCTTGCAGGCTGGCAATGCAGTGTCTTCAATCCTGCCTGGAGGAGAAAATGTTTTCACGAAGTTTATAGTGGCTAGCTCCTCTGCACCTGGCAGCCTTTCACTGCGCCAGTTCAGTCTGTCCCATCACCACTGCCACCTTTGTCCTTCCATAAGCAGTGGCTACCTTATCAAATCTCATAAAGAAGCAAGCCTGAACGATTAACTCCCTCCCAGTTTGATTATTTTATCCCAAAGGGCTCTCAACTAGGAATATGGGGGCTTTTATGATGCGTTGGCCAACTGGTAGATGCACAGGCGGCTTCTCCCTTCTCCAGAGTTCCACAGTTACATGTCAAAGACAAGGCAAATCTTAAACTTACATAAACCTTACAAAGCAAGGGGGAACAGGGACAGATCCCAGCTCTGAAAGTGGAGCTGGATTTCAGTTGTAAGAGGAATTCCTCACTGTCCAGAGATAAAGACATCTGGGTAATAAAGAAGTTTAGTCTAGCTTTCTAGGTCTGCAAAAAGCATTGCAGTTGTGGACATTTTCAAACCTGCCTTGGTCTGAAAGGGTGGGGGAATGCAAACACGAAGAGCTCTTCCAGACTGAGGCGGGTTTGGAAATACCCACTACCGCAAGGCTCCACTCTTGTAAGCGCCCACTGTTGCTCCTCCCAATTGTGTTTGACTGTTGTGGCTTCTCAGGCACATTATGTTATTGATTTCTTTCAACAATCCAATTGAAGTTTCATATTCAGCCCATTTTGCAGAGGAGAAAGATGAACTTCAGCATGGCTCATAAGCCCAATGCTAACAAGGTGTGGCTGAGTTCTTAGCATTTTCTCCCTGCTCTGAGCCAGTGCCCTCCAGCCACATGGGCCTGTGGAGGGCAGGAGAAAGGCCCTGGGCAATCATCAGCCAGAACAAGGACCCATCTACCCAAAGGACAGTGGTGGATGAGAGGAAACGTACCTCTTCTACAGCCCTGTCTCCCTCGATGTTGGAATTTGCCTACGCTTAGTCAAGAATGAAAGGAAGAGGGAATGGCTGTCTTCTCTCCACGGCACTCTTCCTCCAACGTAAGCTAGGTGAAGGCCTCAACATGGCAAATTATTTGTAAAACCCAAAAGGAGTGGGCTTCTTCTATTTTAGAGTATGTAGAAGAGTAAAGATTTTCTTTAATTAGATAGTGCCGGATAGATTTAATTAAAGCTTCAAACCTGCAATTTTCTTTGTTTGATTGATCAGTTGGTGCTGATTGCCTGGAGTAATTATGAAGCAGGAGGTGGAGTTTTCAAAGTCTGATGGTGATAAGAAACAGATTGAGTCAACTTGTGGATACTTGGTTGTCAGAGTGATTCTGAAAAGATTTAAATTGCACAAATGTTTGTTAGCCGGTCAAATGAAAAATAAGGTATCTAAATTACATTTTTGTCTAAATCATGCTCCTGGTGGATGTGCTTCTGTAGAAAATGTCCCACTTTCCCCTCCTTTCTCCAAATATAATCACACCTCTGAGACCAGGCAGTATTCTGTTATTTTTGTCTTTCTTTTATGAAATAATTGAAGCACATTGTTTGGAGTGCCTCTTAACAGCCTTCTAAAATTTCTAGAGCCTACTGTAGAGCCAGGAAAGAAAGAACGTCTTATAACCTCCATGTGAATTTAGGGAATTCAGAAAGAGCTTTACAGTGAGGCACTCCTGGGGTTGAGGCCTGCCTTTACCAATTTACTACTTCTTTGACTTTGGGCAAGTATCCTTGAACTTCTTTTTCCCCATCTGCAAAGCAAAAGAGCTGTGAGTATTCTGTGAGCTGATGGATGCAAGTCAAGCACCCATGGCTAGCCTGTGATGGGTTCTCTTTGGATTTCTGTCTCTTCCCCTTCCTATGCTCCATTGCTTTGCTGAGGTCACCACCATGAAAGATCCGTGAGCTCATAGGACCAGAGCTGTCTTGTTCACCATTGCAGACAGAGACCCCAGCACACTGTCTTGTACATGGTGGGTCTCAGCAAATTCTTGTCCAATGAATGAATAAGTGGTTGAATGCCCTGTGTATTTAGGCCTCCCTAAAAGTAGATGACACCAGTACAGAGTAGAAGAAGGGGTTCCAAAGAGTTACCACACTTGTGAGACCCTGTGGGGTGCAAGATGAATAAGTCATGCAGCTGCCATGTGAAAGCATTGGTGGAGAAACTGTTCTCTTTTTCCTCTGAACTGGTCAAACCATCTGTATTAGTCCATTTTCATGCTGCTGATAAAGACATACCCAAGACTGATGCATTTACAAAAGAAAGAGGTTTAATGGGCTGACAGTTCCACATGGCTGGGGAGGCCTTGCAATCATGGAAGAAGGCAAGGAGGATCAAGTCACTTCTTACATGAATGGCAGAAGGCAGAGAGAACTTGTGCAGGGAAACTCTCCCTTTTAAAACCATCAGATCTCACGAGACTGATTCACTATCATGATAAAAGCATGGGAAAGACCTGCCCCCATGATTCAGTTACCACCCACAACATGTGGGAATTCAAGATGAGATTTGGGTGGGGACACAGCCAAATTATTATCGCTATCTCAGGGGACTGAGTTCAGTTCTCAGTTACATATTGGAGCAGGAGGCTAATAATGATTGTCAAGACCGCTGCAGCATGAAAAATGTTTAAGTTAAAAAATAACAAAACAGCCTACAGAATTATCTGTTTATTATGCACATTACCACTTAAGGATGTATACACAGTTGAATAAGACTAGAAGGAAATATGGCAACATGCTAATAATAATATGGGTATGAGCATGGCTTGATTAGGAGTGATTTTTTAAATCTTTTATATTGAAAAGTTTTTTTGTAACATAGTTGTGTTATTTTTACAATAAGAAGGCATTTTTTTAAATTAGTGTAAGGTTAAATGTAAAACAAAAGAGAAAAGCTTAAGTATATTCCTTGCTACCCATACTCAAAGAGGGACTTTGACAAACTCAAGTGAGACCACGGGAGGATGACCAGGATGGAGAAGGACTTTATGTTGCAAGATGGATGTTGAAGGACTTCAAGGTGTTCACGTGAAGGAAGGAGACTCTTAGGGGAAATGGGGACTGTTGTCAAAAACTGACATCAGATGGTGGCACTCAGGCTGTGAAATGTACATTCCAGGGGAGCAAACTTCAAGTCATTTCTAACACTTGTAGCTATCTAGAATCGAGGCTCCCTGCCTCGAGAAGCACCAATGCAGAAGCTGGGGCTTCTGGGGCAGCCCATCTCTGGGCTATGGACATGCCACCTGCACAGTGGGCTGTAGCTCTCTGTCAGTCATTCTTTGCCAAGGAACATGCCTCCCCAGTCCTGACTTCCTGGAGTCATGGAGAGTGGTTGCTACATGTCGCATTGTAGGTGGGAGCCAGAAGGGTGGGTTATGTGTATTTTGAAAAAGCATCTTTAGAATGACCCTTGCTTTGACTTGTTTTTATTCATTTTATTTTGAAATTTAAACCACATTGAAGAAGGAGGCAATCATTTTATGTGAATCCTCATAAGGGGTCCTTGATTTTAAAAGGTTGAAAAAATGGTCTAGAGAGATGCTTCTCAAACTTTCACATGCTTGCAAATCAGCTGGGAATTTGTGAATGTACACATTCAGTCTGAGATGCATTTCCAGGGAGCTCACAGGTGATACTGGTGCTACTGGCTCATGGACTACTCAGAATGATCTCTGAGACCCTTTCTGGCAGCCTCTGGCTCCCTAGAATGGCAGAATATTGGTTTCTTACATACAAGTACTTGGTCCATCCTTCGTAGAGTTTGTTGAATGGAGAGTAACCAGGTAAGAATGTACCCACCTAATCCAGGCAGCACGTAAGAACTGCCTTCAGTAGCAATAGAACTCAGTGTTCATTGCTCAGATTCACATCTTTTGCACATGTTTAAATCTGTGCCCATGTCTGTTTATCATTTGCAAATAATGCTCGGTTGTCTGAATCCTACTTTTATGGCTAATGATGTGTGTTTCATTCTGATCAAGTGTAGAATTGGAGTAAATATATATTTCTCAATAGTTTCCCCTCTAATCACTACCCAGGGCTGTGAGTCATTGGGATAACTCATGTATGAGGGAACTTGTTTCTGGAGTCCATCCCTCAATGCCAGCCTTCTCGGGCTGCCCATTACAGCCCTGTTATGGACGTTTATCCTCGTCTGTGCCTTTCCTGCAGGCTGAGGGAGCCACCACAACTTTCTCTGTAGTCTGTGAGGGCATGAAAGGCCTGCCAATACCATCTATCCTGTACCCTTCCAAGCAGAATTGCTTCACTATCATTTCCAGGAATTTGTGATGTTTCTAATTTGATGACTGAGTATCGCTCTCCACCATTCCTGCTCAGCTGCAGATAGTGCTGTCTGTCCTGTGAACCCCAAGCCCATCCTTCCCAGCCTGGCTGCGGAAAAGCCCTATCCTACCCAGAGGGTGGCACAGGGCTGAGCATTCTGGGACTAGGACACTCAGATGCCTGCTGTGCTGCGATGTACCCAAGCCCCTGGCTGGTCCACACCCTGCTGTGCCCACACCCGCCAGAGCCCTACCTCCCTAGACTAGGGCCAGACTCCACTTGCCTCTCTTGAGCCCACTTCTCTCTGCAGCTAGACTCAGACTCTGACTTCTAACTCCACATCAGAGCCAGCCTGCAGGTCCTTAGCAACTCCCAAGACTTGCACCTCGAGCTTCATGGCATCCTCCCTCTACTAGGCTGGTTTCTGAGCCCCAGACTTTGATTCTTCCCCCTCTTCCTTACTCTGCCCATTATTTCTGCTGACTTATATAGTGTTTCAAGATGCCAAGGATCATGGAACGCTGAGGGAGAGGAAGTTCCAAGGCAGAGAAGGGGATTCAGGACGGAATGAGCAAGGAGTAGGGTGGGATGAATCAACTGTAGGCTTTGGAACAGTGCTTCCTGATCATGAAAATGAGCACTGATACAGTATTTGTATATGCAGTGTATATATTAATATGTGTGCTGTGTATATGTGTCTGCATAAAAAACACTTGTACATATAACACATCTGTGTGCCAAGCACTGTTCTCAGCTCGAAATGCAACATCTCATGGAGTGTTCTCAGCAGCCCTGTGGGGTGTGTATTATCGTTAGCCCCATATTATTTTATTTTATTTTTTTAAAATTTATTTTATTGAAAATTGACAATTTATATATGTTTGTGGGATATGAATATAATACAACATATGGGATACAATTTTTTTTTCTTTTTTTTAATTGCATTTTAGGTTTTGGGGTACATGTGATGAACATGCAAGATTGTTGCATAGGTACACACTTGGCAGTGTGGTTTGCTGCCTTCCGTCCCCTCACCTGTATCTGTCATTTCTCCCCATGCTATCTCTTCCCACCTCCCCACCCCCCCGCCCCTCCCCCATTTCCCCCCAACGGACCCCAGTGTGTAGTGCTCCCCTCCCTGTGTCCATGTGTTCTCATTGTTCAACACCCACCTATGAGTGAGAATATACGGTGTTTGATTTTCTGTTCTTGTGTCAGTTTGCTGAGAATGATGGTTTCCAGGTTCATCCATGTCCCTACAAAGGACGTGAACTCATCGTTTTTGATGGCTGCGTAATATTCCATGGTGTATATGTACCACATTTTCCCTATCCAGTCTATCATCGTTAGGCATTTGGGTTGGTTCCAGGTCTTTGCTATTGTAAACAGTGCTGCAATGAACATTCGTGTGCACGTGTCCTTGTAGTAGAATGATTTATAATCCTTTGGATATATACCCAGTAATGGGATTGCTGGGTCAAATGGGATTTCTATTTTTAGGTCCTTGAGGAATCGCCACACTGTCTTCCACAATGGTTGAATTAATTTACATTCCCACCAACAGCGTAAAAGTGTTCCTATTTCTCCACATCCTCTCCAGCATCTGTTGTTTCCCGATTTTTTAATGATCGCCATTCTAATTGGTGTGAGATGGTATCTCAATGTGGTTTTGATTTGCATTTCTCTGATGACCAGTGATGATAAGCATTTTTTCATATGTTTGTTGGCCTCCTGTATGTCTTCTTTTGTAAAGTATCTGTTCACATCCTTCGCCCATTTTTGAATAAGCTTGTTTGTTTTTTTCTTGTAGATCTGCTTTAGTTCTTTGTAAATTCTGGATATCAGCCCCTTGTCAGATGGGTAGGCTGCAAAAATTTTTTCCCATTCTCTTGGTTGCCGATTCACTCTACTGACTGTTTCTTTTGCCGTGCAGAAGCTGTGGAGTTTGATTAGGTCCCATTTGTTTATTTTGGCTTTTGTTGCCATTGCTTTTGGCGTTTTGGTCATGAAGTCCTTGCCTACACCTATGTCCTGAATGGTTTTGCCTAGGTTTTCCTCTAAGGTTTTTATGGTGTTAGGTCTGATGTTTAAGTCTTTAATCCATCTGGAGTTAATTTTGGTGTAAGGTGTCAGGAAGGGGTCCTGTTTCTGCTTTCTGCACATGGCTAGCCAGTTTTCCCAACACCATTTATTAAACAGGGAGTCCTTTCCCCATTGCTTGTTTTTGTCAGGTTTGTCGAAGATCAGATGGTTGTGGGTATGTTGTATTTCCTCTGAGACCTCTGTTCTGTTCCATTGGTCTATATCTCTTTTTTGGTACCAGTACCATGCTGTTTTGATTACTGTAGCCTTGTAGTATAGTTTGAAGTCCGGTAGTGTGATGCCTCCTGCTTTGTTCTTTTTGCTTAGAATTGACTTGGCTATGCGGGCTCTCTTTTGGTTCCATATGAAGTTTAAGGTGTTTTTTTCCAGTTCTGTGAAGAAGGTCATTGGTAGCTTGATGGGAATAGCGTTGAATCTGTAAATTACTTTGGGCAGTATGGCCATTTTCACAATGTTGATTCTTCCTAACCATGAACATGGAATGTTTTTCCATCTGTTTGTATTCTCTCTTATTTCGTTGAGCAATGGCTTGTAGTTCTCCTTGAAGAGGTCCTTTACGTTCCTTGTTAGTTGTATTCCTAGGTACTTTATTCTCTTTGTAGCAATTGTGAATGGCAGTTACGACAAACCAACAGCCAATATCATACTGAATGGGCAAAAACTGGAAGCATTCCCTTTGAAATCTGGCACTAGACAAGGGTGCCCTCTCTCACCACTCCTATTCAATATAGTACTGGAAGTTCTAGCCAGAGTAATCAGGCAAGAAAAAGAAATAAAGGGTATCCAAATTGGAAAGGAGGAAATCAAATTGTCTCTATTTGCAGATGACATGATTGTATATCTGGAAGACCCCATCATCTCAGCCCAAAATCTCCTGAAACTGATAAACAACTTCAGCAAAGTCTCAGGATACAAAATCAACGTGCAAAAATCACAAGCATTCCTATACTCCAGTAATAGACTTCAAGAGAGCCCCATATTATTAATAGGCATTGAAGCAAGGGGAGGGATGAAGTGAGTTACCAAGGTCACACAGCTGGCTGATCCAAGTGGTCATACTTCAGAGTTGACCATTATGTCTTGACCATTCTGTAATACTGTCTCAAGTCCTAACTTGGGCAAGGTGGAGATATGGATCCCTCTGAACTTCTGATGACAGCCAGGAACTCGCTCCCATAATATACACACATCGAACTAAAAATTTGCATTTAATTTCTATGGGTGGACTCACAAACTACTTGAAATTCATCTTTGAGCCCCAGGTTAGCAACTCTTGCTTTAGAGGTTGTGCATATAGATGGCAATAATCACAACAGGAATTTATACTCTTTTGAGCATTTACTGTGTCCTGAGTACAGTGCTAAAGGCTTTCCATGAATTGTCTTGCTTACAGCATTTCCATAAGATAGGCATTGTCACCCATATTGCAGAGATAAGAAAACTGAGGTTTAGAGAGGTCAAGTCACTGTCTCAAGCTGAAGCAGCTAGTAAGCACCAGAGAGGGACTAAAACCCAGCTCTGCTGGTTCCAGATTTAATGCCCTGTGCACTGTGCAGCTGGCCCTGCTGAGGGCTGGTGGTGCCCTTGTAGACACAGGCCTGAGGGAGACAAGGGGCAGGGGGATGGTTTAGAATGGATGTTTCTGGACTGTTTTACTGCCTAAAACCTTTGGAGATTTGGACCCCAGCCCAGGCCTAATGGAGTCTGATGTTTGGCATAATAAATTCTGTGCATACCTAGCAGTTAGGCCCTATCTTTGAGAGCAGAAAGACAGAGTGGGCGAAGAAGGAAAGCATTGGTGCGCCCAAAAGCAGAGCTGGACATGGGAGAGAAGAGGAAGTTTGTTTCAAGCTGTCTGTAAGACACTCGCAGAGTTAAGAGACCGTCATGAGGTGGGAGGGAGGGAGCAAAGGAAGGTCTAGGGGAAGGAAGAGGTTTCAAGAAGCCTCCTTGATATGGTTTGGCTCTGTTTCCCCACTCAAATTTAATCTTGAACTGTACTCCCATAATTCCCACATATTGTGGGAGGGACTGGGTGGGAGGTAATTTGAATCATGGGGGGCGATTTCCCCCATACTGTTCTTGTGATAGTGAATAAGTCTCACGAGAGCTGATAGTCTTATCAGGGGTTTCCACTTTTGCATCTTCCTCTTGCTGTCACCATGTAAGATGTGCCTTTCACCTCCCACCATGATTCTGAGGCTTCCCCAGCCATGTGGAACTGTTAGTCCAACTAAACCTCTTTTTCTTCCCAATCTCAGGTATGTCTTTATCAGCAGCATGGTAATGGACTAATACAGTAAATTGGTACTAGTAGAGTGAGGTGTTGCTGAAAAGACACCTGAAAATGTGGAAGCGACTTTGGAACTGGGGGACAGGTAGAAGTTGAAATAGTTTGGAGGACTCAGAAGAAGACAAGAAAAGGTGGGAAAGTTTGGAACCTCCTAGAGATTTGTGGAATGGCTTTGACAAAAATGCTGATAGTGATATGAACAATTAGGTCCAGGCTGAGATGGTCTCAGATGGAGATGAGGAACTTGTTGGGAACTGGAGCAAAGGAGATTATTTTGGAGCTTTAAAATTTTCCACTGGATTTCAGACTTGCATGGGCCCTGTAACCGCTTTGTTTTGGCCAATTTCTCCCATTTGGAATGACTGTATTTACCCAATATCTGTACCACCAGTATAGGCAATAACTAGCTTGCTTTTAATTTTACAGGCTCATGGCAGAAGAGACTTGCCTTGTCTCAGATGAGACTTTGGACTATGGACTTTTGTGTTAATGCAGAACTGAGTTAAGACTTTGAGGGACTGTTGGGAAGGCATGATTGGTTTTGAAATATGAGGACGTGAGATTTGGAGGGGCCAAGGCTGGCATGATACGGTTTGGTGGTGTCCCCACCCAAATCTCAGCTTGAATTGTACTCCCATAATTCCTTCATGTTGTGGGAAGAATCTGGTAGGAGGTAATTTGAATCATGGAGGCGGTTTCTCCCATACTGTTCTCGTGGTAGTGAATAAATCTCATGAGATCTGATGGTTTTATCAGGGGTTTCCACTTTTGCATCTTCCTCACCTTTCTCTTGTTGCCACCATGTAAGAAGTGTCTTTTGTCTCCCTCCATGATTCTGAGGACTCCCAGCCATGTGGAACTCTAAGTCCAATTAAACCTCTTTTTCTTCCTAGTCTCAGGTATGTCTTTATTAGCAGCATGAAAACGGACTAATACACTCCTTTTGTCCATAAGGGTTTGGACATAGATTTCTATAGCTGGTTTTGTTGCTTGCTTTTCCAGGGATTGTCAGTTGTGGCATCAGAGAACAGAGTCTCAAACACTAGCAGAAGCAAGTGTGTGGCTGGAGGCCTTCTAGCAGAACAGGCCAAAGCAGAGCCAGGTCCAGACACAGACATTGGAGGCTGCCCTTGGCCATCCCGTTCTCCCTTGCCTGGCTGTTCCACCCTTGGGATGGACCCTCAACTTGGGATCTCATGCTCATGGCCTTGCCCCCAGAGCCCCTCCCTCTGCCCCCTCCACCACCTTCCCTCTCCTCCATGTCTTTCCTGATCCCCCGTCTTCACTGCCAGCTCAAATGCATGTCCTGAAACATGGCCTCAGTGGGACTTCCCGGCTTGGCCGTTTTAAAGCATCCACATTAAAGTGACTGTCAGAATGTATAAGCTACTCTTTTGTTAATCAGTCGTGTGTACCATGGACACCCCTGATGGTTGTCAATGACATGTGTTACTTGGTAATAAAAATAATTGAA
This sequence comes from Saimiri boliviensis, assembly GCF_048565385.1. Taxonomy (NCBI): domain Eukaryota; kingdom Metazoa; phylum Chordata; class Mammalia; order Primates; family Cebidae; genus Saimiri; species Saimiri boliviensis. The sequence continues at coordinate 32,778,168 of NC_133459.1, read as the reverse complement.
GGCTTAAGGGTTTATTTTTAGGTTGGGTCCAAATGTTGCTGCCTCAAAATGCCACTGCAGAGTCTCAGAGGGCCTGGTGGGTGCTCGCCTGGTTTTGCTTTGAGCTCTTGCCAGCATCTGGGTCCCAGCAAGGTCAAGGGCTGTGGTAAGATATACTCTTGCTGATTTTAGATTCACCAAGTTCAAGAAAAAGTTAAGAGTCCGAAGAGCCACATCTATTCTGCTGGACTCCCCATCAGAGGGGAAGCCAGCACATTCATAACTTTGGAGTCTTATCCCATCCTGGTGACCTGATCTGGAGATCCCATACACAGATCTCATACACAGATATGGAGACGCTTGAAGCAATTACCCTCACTAAGCTGACCCAACCATTGCCTCATTTGCATTGCAGTCACAATGAGCTATGGTGCCCAGCAATCTCTTTCATTCATCTGAGTAATAATATTAATAATATTAATGGCTGCTATTATTGATCACTTACTATGTACCAGGCACTGCTCTAAATACTTTGCTTTCAGAAGATGCAAAAGTGGAAACCCATGATAAAACCGTCAGATCTCATGAGACTTATTCACTACCACAAGAACAGTATGGGGAAAAACGCCCCCATGATTCAAATTACCTCCCACCAGGTTCTTACCACAACGTGAGGGAATTATGGGAGTACAATTTAAGCTGAGATTTGGGTGGGGACACCGCCAAATATATCATTCCATATCATTCCAGCCCTGGCCCCTCCAAATCTCACGTCCTCATATTTCAAAACCAGTCATGCCTTCCTAACAGTCCCTCAAAGTCTTAACTCAGTTCTGCATTAACACAAAAGTCCATAGTCCAAAGTCTCATCTGAGACAAGGCAAGTCTCTTCTGCCTATGAGCCTGTAAAATCAAAAGCAAGCCAGTTATTTCCTAGATACACTGGTGATACAAATATTGGGTAAATACAGCCATTCCAAATGGGAGAAACTGGCCAAAACAAAGCAGTTTCAGGGCCCATGCAAGTCTGAAATTAACCCAATTCTAAATTAACCCTTTTAAGTCTTACAAGAATCTATGAAACAGGTGTTGCCATTCTACAGATGAAGAAGCTGAGGCTCAGGGAGATTAAGTGACTCATAAGTGACGGTGCTGGGTTTTGAGGCCCATGAGTCAGGCAGTTGAGCCCCTCAGCCCCACTCAGAACACAGATAGCAGAGAAGCAGTGAGTGGTGGCCCTGGGTGCCGAAGAGGAGCCAGGGGCATGGCCTTCCATGGTGAGGCAGCCTTGATGCCCTCCATCCCAGCCGCACCAGCCATTGCTAAAAGGGGCCAATCCAATGTCTGGATCAGCCAAGGATGGACAGACGTCAGAGCTGCAGGCTGCCTTGCAGTCAGAGTGAGTTGTGGCACATGGGGGCCTGGCACGGAGCCTGGCATACTGTCCAGCAGGCTTCTCACCATGGCACTCTTGACATTTGGGACTACGGAGCTTCTTCATTGTAAGGGGCAGTCCTCCACATTGTATGATATTTAGCAGCATCCCTGGCCTGCCAGTAGCCTCCCTCTCCCCATTGCAGAGAACAAAAATCTCCTCAGACATTGGCCAATGTCCCAGGCAGGGTGGGGGTGGAACAAGCTTGCTGCAGGGTTTGGGAAGTATGAGCTTCTCTTTGTGCCAAAGACTCTTCCACAGCTATAGGTTATGGTCTCTTGTGCAATAGCTGCCTCCAGTTGTGGCAGAAAGATGACTTTTCTGACTTGGGGGATGCAGGCGGGTAGGGCAGAAGCATGGCTGGGGGTGGAACAGGGACAACGAAGAGGAGGCCTGGCTGAGAGGGAACTGGACAGTGACTGCCTTCCAAGCCTTTACATCCTTTTTATCCTTTTCCATTAAAGAGATTCACAACACTTCTGTTACTCCATTTCTGCAAAGAATCAATTGAAAAGATCAAAAATATGGCATCTGGAGAATTTAAAATTAGATTCTTACAAAATACAAAGTGGAAGAGGGAAGAAGAAGGAAAAAGAAAAAGATACAGGGAGCCCCATGACTTGCACAAATCCTGCATTTGTTGCCTGGGAGCTGAGCAATCCTGGCCCCAGATGAGAAGGAATTCCAGGACGCCCAGGGGTGCCTTACGCTGGGAAGGGCAAGGCAGCCTCAGCGCTCCCCCAGGGCTGCCTCGGCTGCCTGTCCTCCCCCAGGAGCCCTACATCCTCCACCTCCCAGTCTTTCTCCTTCTCATCCTTTGATGTATATGTTTGCAGTATATAAATATATTCTAATTATAGAAAACTTGGAAAATGAAGACTGTCATAAAGAAGCATTTTTAAAAGTCAGCTGTCATGTTGGCGCCCAGAAAGAACCAGTGATAACACACCCTCTGTGACACACTTATGCATTTATTTTACCCAAACTGAATCCTACTGTATGTTCCTTAGCCCCCAGCAGTCATGTTTCAGAGCCTCCCTGGCCTACTGATCCTCTTCTTAGGATGCTCATTTCCCTGACCCAGGGGTCTGTTATTGGCTGGTCTTCCTTTTCCTCTGTGGCATCCACTCCTGCGGATGTTTCCCATCCTGGTCATCACCCTCAGCTCCTGACACCCTGTGCCCTCCTAGTATTCTTCTTTACCTCTCTTCTAGAGCTTGCAAATGTGATGAAACCCAAGGAGCTGATTGCAGCCATGGCTGTGGCTTCTGTCAGGCCAGTGGTAGCCCTATGATGACCTGATGGTCCTGCATGGTGGGGGTGAGAGGGACATTTGAATGAACACAGATGAGAAGGGATCAGCCAGGCAAGAGTCCAAGGGAGTGGTGGCTGACAAGGATTCAGCCCAGATGGATATGGGCAGGGGAATTAGAAAAGCAAAAGTTACCCACCAGGATCCAGGGTGCGCTGCAATACCAACAGTGTTGACTTTTACTGCTTGTGTTACCTACTTGGGTGGCCTGAGTATTCAGGAAGAACCCAGTTAAGATGAGGGGGGCTAAGGGAAGAGGGTGTCAGATGAGGCACTGCTGGCAAAAAGCCCATGAGCTAGGAAGTTGGTGGCCTTTTGAGGCACAGAAGAAGGATGCATGGGTCTCTGCTCCACCCATCTCAGCCCTTGGTGTATAGCTTTTTTAGTCACTGGAAGCACTTGACTTCTGATGATACTGACAGCTCCATCCTTTTTCACGTGTAGCAGTGACCTTAGGATCACAGTGTCACCAAATACTTGAGCTGTGACTTGGGAAACCTTTGAACCTAGCAGGGCCTTAGGCATATTATTGTCACTGCTCACTTCCTTATGCCCTGCCGTGACCCCTCATGCTCTGTTCTATGAAACATAGCAAGTGGCCCAGTCTCTAGATTTGCAAATGGGAACCAGGGCTGGGTTTCATTGCCTGGAACATTCACTGACCACCACCTAAGAAGCAGGGGGTCTTAAAGTTTGGTTTAGATGAGGGCCCCACCCCAGGTTCAAGGCAAGTTGAGATCTAAAAATACAGCCTCCATGGCTTCCAGCTTATAAAACAGCTTCATGTCTGGCAGATGGTAGACAAATCATGTAATTCAGGGCTGGGGTGTGGGGAACGGTGTCCAGGCTTCTGGGGACTAGGGCTGATCAGCCCTAATAAAGTAGGATGAATAGTACTGAAGGCCAGGCATGTGGTTGCAACCAGGGTGGACAGCCCAGTGGGTACTCAGACCCTCAGAGCTGACACCCACTCCAAACCCAGATCCCAGACAGCAGGCAGAGGTGGTGATTCCAGCTCCAAACGCTGCCTGCTCTCTGTCTCCTCTGCCTCGGTGGCTATAGACTTCCTTTGCTACTGTGGGCCCTTCACATATTCCATCCTGATGTTACAGCCTTGCACGCTGTGGCCCGATGACAGCTTCCCTCTCCTCAGGGTTGATCTTGGTTTATTTAGCTTCATAAATGTTGTTTGATAGCTATAGGAATGTAGAGGATTTGTTTTTATATCATCAGCAGCATCATCATTTCAAGCCCTTGCTCTAGGTCAGGCATCATGCTAAGTGCCTTGCCTATAGCAACTCATTGAATCATCACCAAGATCATCTGGGGTAGGTACGGTCATTATCTCCATGTTGCAGGTATGGAAAGGAGGATGAGAGAGGGGAAGTGACCTGCTTGGGCAGGCAGTGGTGACACAGCAAGTAAATGGCAGAGCTGGAATCTCACTGAAGTACATCAGGGCTCTACTCTGACCAGCTCCTATGTAACGCAGGAGCCTGGGAATGGGGCTCTGTTTCTTCCAGCTCAAAAGCCATCCTTGGCAAAGGGAGTTATCACCCCTACTACAAATACCCATCTCTGTTCCAACTAGGTGACTATGACTGGCTTTCCCTCCTCCCACACCCCTACTCCCAGGCTAGTTCTCTCTGCTTTCAGGCCAGGAGAAGCCAAGCCTGCCAGAAGCAGTTCTGGCCAATGTCACTGCCAGCCCAGAGTGTGGCTCACCTCCTCACCCCAGCCTGCCAGCACTCAGATGTGTGGTGCTATAAAAAGCCAAGTAGTAATATACAAATCGCCCTGATTATTTATGGCCAAGTTAGTAAATAAGCCAGAGAGACAAGGTGGGTAGTTGTTTTTACGATCTCTGCAGTCCTCGCAGGAAAATCTACAGTAGGCAGAGTCTGGGTGAGCAGAGCTGGAGTTCGTGGTTTAACAAACACAGCCTAATTGTCAGACACTGGGGACAAACAAGTGAGGGGGGCTGCGGAAGAGAGTGATGGGAAGTGGTGGCCAAGAGGAGGAGGCAAGGGGCTGGAGGGGTGGGTCTGGCAGCTGGACCCTCTGCCCATCACTCTCTGGCTCAGCCTCTGAGCTGCCTGCTGGGAGGGGGCGGGGACTGGGACACCAATCAGTGTAAGGAGCTGTAGTGTTGCTGGAAGAGGAGGAGTCATGCCAGTTTGCCAGGGGCCTCCCACTCTAGAGCTACAGGAAACAGCATAGAAGCAGTGAGAGGCTCCAGGCTTAGGGGTCTAGGAGAAGGGAGAAGGGAAGCTTCCTGCAAGCCATTGAGTCTGATGCTGAAGTTGGCATGGCCTCCTGGGTGGGCCCCTGAATTATTTTTCAGTGCTGTTGCATCTTTGTGGTTCCAGACCTTGGGAGGTTGTGGTTGGAATGGAATCAAGCAGAGAGACCAGGGCAGAGGCTGTGGTGCTCGAGGGACTTGAAAGGATCAAGACTCCAAGCAGCCACAGGGCACAGTCAGCAATGCTGCTGGGCTTTTGCTCCCCACTCTCTGCTCTGCTCAGGTATCACTGGGCATGGAGGGGAGACACAGCAGATCCAGTAGTTGCCACATCCATGGTTCATTGAGTGGATCTAATGACCCCAGGAGCAACCAGCAACCCAAAAGGACGGAGTTAGTGGATCGATACCCCAGCCTCCCCTCCCTGCAATAAATAGGATGACTCTGAGTTGCATATTCTATGCCCACTCCCAGTGTTCCCCAATGGGATTTAGCTCCATTAACTCCCAGTGGCACCTTATATGACTAGGACCTCTTTCTTAGCTGCCTTCTCTTTTCCTGTTTTACATTCCCTCCCCTCACTGTATTCTCGGAGTCAACTCCCAAATAAGCTCACTCATAGCCAAATCCTTAACACGGGTCCTTTTTTGTGGAAATCTAACCCAGATGATATAGGTAACAGGTGCTGAACATTTTGATATAAATAGTTGTAATAGCTATGAGCACTTATTCTATGCTAAGCACCATTCAAAACATTTTGCCTGTATTAAGTTATTGAAACATCTCAACACTCTATAAAGTAGATACCATTATTAACCCTACATTTGACAAAGGGAAAAATGGGGCACAGAGATGTTAAGAAACTTACCCAAGGTCACACAGCTGAGCCAGGATGCAAAACAAAGCACTACTAGCTTTAGAGTAGGCGGCCCCAAACTACGGCCCACGGGCCGCATGAGGCCCCCAGAGGCCATTTATCTGGCCCCCCGCCGCACTTCAGGAAGGGGCACGTCTTTCATTGGTGATCAGTGAGAGGAGCACAGTATGTGGCGGCCCTCCAACCATCTGAGGGACAGTGAACTGGCCCCCTGTATAAAAAGTTTGGGGACGCCTGCTTTAGAGACGAAATATTACACTAAATTGCAGGCCTTTCAAATATTCCCAAAAGGTCTCTTCATTCCAGGCCTTACGCTTAGCATTGTGATCCAGAGCTGAAGCAGACATGGATCCTGACCTTGGAGAGCTCAAAGTCTTGAGGCAGAAACATGCAGGAAATACAAGTCAGTGCAGCGCGGAGGGATGTGTCCAGAGCAGGGAGAGTTTAGAGGTAGAACACCAGGAATCAGAGAAGGAGATGTCATCTGAACACAAGTCTTAAAGAATAAATGAGAGTTGGGAGATAGCAGGGGATAAATAGGGTGGTAAGAATAGTCCAGGCAGGGGAACAGTGTTGTAAATGAGCTGAACCGAGTAGACCATAGTAATATTCAGGGAATTGCATGCCATTTTATATGGCTGGTGTGATATTGTGAAATATATATTTGGTCTTTGTCTCTTTTCCTGGCATACAGCTGCCGAAATCCTTGGAATCTCCAAAGTGATACATATCTTTTTGAATGCTAATGGGCTGACTGTTGGCTTGCCATCCCTAAGTATCTTCAGGATGGGGGTTGGTTACTGAGAAGACCAAGCCATGATTAAAGAGTTGAGATTTTCAGTGTCAACCCCCAAACTTGGGAGGAGAGAGGGGCTGAAGGTTTGAGTCGATCACTACTGGCCTATGACTATAAAAACACAGAAAGACTGAGCTCAAAGAGCTTCCAGATAGCTGAACACATGGAGGTTCTTGGAGAGTGACATACTGATAGGACGTGGAAACTCCATGCCCCTTCCTCCATACCTTGCCCTGTCCATCTCTTCATCTGGTGTTCATTGGTATCTTTTGTAATATTCTTTATAATAAACCAGTAAATATAAGAAAGTACTTCCCTGAGTCCTATGAGCCCCATTAGTAAATTAACCAAATCTAGGGAGGGGGTCTTGGAACCTTGATTTACAGCCAGTTGGTCAGACCCTAAAACAACCTGGGTCTTGTGATTGGTATCTGCGGTGGGAGGCAGTCTTGTGAGACTGAACCCTCAACCTGTGGGATCTGATGCTAACTCCAGGTAGATGTCAGAGTTGAGTTGCATTGGAGGACACCTAGCCTGCATCCACTGCAGAAATGATTGCTTGTTTGGTGTGTGGGGAACGCCATCCCACCTCCATTTGGGTATAGAATTATTCTGTGTTGACTGTCATGGAATGAGAGCAGAGAAAAAACAGTTTGTTTTTCTACAACTGAAAAGCTGGGAGTAGGCTGGCTATTTGCTTGTTTATTGTTATTGTTTGGGGAGAGAGCCGATGACTGCTGGGAGAAGCAGCAGAGGCCAGATTATTAGGGTCTTGTCACCATGCCAGGGGGAGGCAGAGTTACCCAGGGGCTCCAACTGTGTTTACAATATTTTATTTCCTTTGTGGGTGTTGTATATACAGGTACTTATATATTATTCTTTATCCTTGTGTCTCTAAAAGATTCTTATTCTTGAAAGTGATTTAGAAAAACCAAAGCATTTTGGAGGTAAACAAACCCAAAGGATAGACTGGAATCATCACCTCTCCTGACAGAGACATAGTTCTGGGAACGGGCCCTAAGGTCTCAAGCTTTCTTAGCACCAACTTACACTATCAGAGACAGTCACCAACTCCAAGAATGTTTGGCAGTGTACTGGTTTGAAACCACTTTTATAGTTTGGATCTCAGACCCAAGGACGAACGTTCACTCATATCTATCTTTAATGCAAGTCCTCTAGATTAAGCCTGAAGGAACTTTTTGGATTCTGGTCTTAGTTATCTAAGACATTCCTGCTGGTTTTGTACCAGTCATAAGTTGATCAGTATGCCATCTCTGTTCCAAGACAAAGTATTAAAAATTAACAGGGCAAATGCAATGTAGTATCCTGGATTGGATCTCAGAACGGAAGAAGGACATTTGTGGAAAAACAGGCAAAATCCAGATAAAGTCTACAGTTTAGTTAATAGTAAAATACCTATGTTAATCTCTCAGTCTTGACAAATGTGCCATGGTCATATAAGCTGTTGACATTTAGGAAAAATCGGATAAAGAGTATATAGGACCTCTCTGTGCCATCTTTGTAGCTTTTCTATAAATCTGAAATTATTTCAAAATTAGTAGTTTAAAAATTCAGGCAGGCTGGGCAGGGCTAAGGATTTAGCTCTGTTGCAGGCCACGAGAGCCCTATTCCCAGTTGACAACTGTGTTGTTGAGCTAGTAATGAATGGGTCTTATTATGATAAGCTCTAGCTCACCGTTCCCTTTCTTGTGCATTTATAAATGCCTTGTTGAAACTAGTATATTCCTTATCTGTTGTATTTTCCTGCTTTCCCACCCAGTAACTCTTTTCAAAAGGAAATGAAGATGATAATAATGCACTTTGCAGAGAAACTCAACTTGATCAAAAGATTTGCCAGAGGATGCCTGGAAATAGCATGCTTCCCTACTACACTTTAAGAAATTCATCTGCTAAAGTTACATGTTCATATTCCTTTTCAGACTTTGGAGCAAAGCAGCCCTGATTTCCTGAAGAAGCAAAAGCAGAATGAGGGATTCTAGGGTGGTAGAGCACCGTAATCATAATGGACCCATATTGTACCTACACGTGCCATTACACGTTAACCTTCCTTGGGGCTTTCTTGTGTCTGCTTTGCTTGGAGGCACCCAAGAAGGTGGACTAAAGAAGAGCCAGTCACCCATGGAAGCATCCCATTTCTGACTTGGCGATCTGGTGACCTTTCAGTCTTTCCAGACAGGCTACACGGCAAATTGTCTTCCGCCTACAGCGTTCTAATTATCCCTGCTGATTAATGAGGGTCACTTACGGTACCAATTGTTATCCTGCCAAGAGAATGAATATAAGACTGAAACAAATGCTCATGAACTTGCTTATTCTATTAAAAAATAAAGTAATGAGAGATGATTGATGGTGTGTGCCCCTAGAGGAGGCACAGGAAGTGATGGGCAGGAGAGAGAGGTAGAAATGAGCATGTTCTGATTAGGGGTTAAAAGAGGCTTTTCTTTCAAAGTAGCTTGCCATTGACCCTCTTCCCTCCAAAGCCCCTTCTTGAGAGAGCTGTCCAAACTCCTTGTCTCATTTACTTCCTTCCCATCACCAGCTTGCCCTCTGTGCCCTGGTTTGAGCCCTGCTACTGCCACTGCTCTCGAGCAGGTCACCAGTGCTGTCCTATTACCAAATCCACGGACCCTCTTGGTCCTCTCCTATCAAGCTCCTCAAAAGTGTTTGCTGCAGTGACCTAATTCTTCTTGAAACACTTTGTTTTTTCTAGCTTCTCTGACACCACCAATTTCTGATTCATTCATTCATTCATTCATTCAATGTCTTGCATATTTACTGAGCATCCACTGTGTACCAGGCACTGAGCCAGGCACTGAGCATACTAGGGTAAGCATGATAGACACAGTCCGTCTTGTTCTACATGGAGTTTGCATTCAGATAGAGGAAGATAGGCAATTAACAAGTATACACATATAAATGAGCTGTGGTAGTCTCGGTTCTCCAGAGAAATAGGACCTATGGGATACTGAATAGATCCTGTAGGATACTGTCTCTCTCTCTCTCTCTCCTCTCTCTTACACACACACACACACACACACACACACACACACACACACACACAGAGTTGTCCAATGGGGGATTGATTTCTGACCCCCCCCTCATGGATATAAAACTGCAGATGCTCAAGTCCCTTATATAAAATGGTGTAATATTTGCATATAAACTCCCATATCCTCCCGTATCTTTTAAATCAGGCATCCCCAAACTTTTTATACAGGGGGCCAGTTCATTATCCCTCAGACCATTGGAGGGCTGCCACATACTGTGCTCCTCTCACTGAACACCAATGAAAGAGGTGCCCCTTCCTGAAGTGCGGTGGGGGGGGCTGGATAAATGGCCTCAGGGGGCCGCATGCGGCCCGCGGGCCGTGGTTTGGGGACGCCTGCTTTAAATCATCTCTAGATTACTGACAATATCTAATACAATGTAAATGCTGTGCAGTAATTGTACTGTGTTGTTTTGAAATTTGTATTATTTTTAATAATATTATTTATTATTATTTAATATTTTCAATGCATGCATGGTTGACTCTGCAGATGTGGTACCCTACTATGTGTGTGTATGAGTGATATGTATATGTGTGTGTATACATATGCTTTATTATAAGAATTGGCTCACATGGTTATGAAGGCTGAGAAGTCCCAAGATCTACAGTTGGCAAGCTGGACACCCAGGAAAGCTGATAATGTAAGTTTCAGTCTGAGTTCCTATCAGAAGACAGGAGAGCAGACCAATATCCCCACTTGAAGACAATCAGAGAGTGTACATTCTCCCTTACTCAGATTTTTGTTCTATTAGGCCCTTTATGGATTGGATGAATCCACCCCTATTAGTGAGGATAGTCTACTTATTCAAATGGTAATCTCATCCAGAGCCATCTTCACAGACACACCCAGAATAATGTTTAGCCAAATATCTGGGCACCCTGTGCCCAGTAAAGTTAGCACCTGATATTAACCATCACACATCCACCCCTTGTCGACTCAGCATTATATACATCTTCTTAAAACACACTTAATTGCCAAATAAAGACAATAACAAACTTATAATTTTGCCTAACATGACATAACTATCCTGCATACTAGTGAAAAGGCATTAACCGCTTACCCAGAGGAGAAGATAAGATCTTGGAATGATGTTTACTCTTCTTGATATCCTGCAACTTAAATACTATGATGTAAAATAACAATACTTAAATACCACCACATAAAGTTATTATATCTTATGTTATATGAAAAAGGGATAAGAAAACAAATACATATTACTTAATATATATGTATGTGTGTATATATTTATGTACATACACATATGAATAGATATATCCTTATATACACATGCAAACTCTCATAACAAAAGAAAGAGGGATACTCACAACAATGACAGTCTTTATTTCTGTAACAGGCCATGTGGCCACAGCCCGTATTTATAACTAACTCTTTCACTACCCATTCTGTATTCCCTTTGTCTTCCACAAACATCACAGCTGATCATGGTTCTTTACCACGTGGGCTGACCTAAACTTAAAGGGTCTGAGCTATTAATAGTCCTGCCTGGATTGAGTTGTTCTGGCTTTTCATTGACCTTAATCATAGGGCATGATAATACTAAGAGATGCCCTAAGGCAGGTGTTCCCAAACTTTTTACACAGGGGGCCAGTTCACTATCCCTCAGACCGTTGGAGGGCCGCCACATACTGTGCTCCTCTCACTGACCACCAATGAAAGAGGTGCCCCTTCCTGAAGTGCGGTGGGGGGCCGGATAAATGGCCTCAGGGGGCCGCATGCGGCCTGCGGAGCCGTAGTTTGGGGACAGGGCTGTAGTTTGGGGATGCCTGCCCTAAGGGATCTTCTTTATTCCAAACATACTCTTCCTTACCTCTATTGTGGCATAGCAGTCCCGTTTCCCTTTGGCAGTCAGAATCAATCACCCTGGCTAGCATAGTTACTCTTTTCTTTGCCTGTTGATTCAGAGGTGCAAGGAGTACAAAGTGGTCAGGTAGCAGTCTTAACTTTCAGCACAGTAAGATCATTGTTGTGACACCTGGTGGAAGCATTCCTCCCTTTGGAACTAAGACCTCTGGGCTAGCATAGCATATAGTCCTGAAACAGGAAGCAAACATTTTGCTAGTGGATCACTACAGGTAATAGTGAGTGGAACTACTCTACTAATATTTCCATCCCTTGATTTCTGGACTCCTGAATCCTGGCTATGGGAGAAAGAGCACGCTATATTCGATGCTGATTCAGCACTTATACAGCCTTCTGGAGAACTTTGCCCAACCCTGTAAGGTATTGCCACCTAGCTGCCATTGTAATTGAGTCTTCAAAAGGCCATTTCACTGTTCTATCAAGCCAGCTGCTTCAGGATAGAGGGTTAACATGGTAGGACCAGTGAATCCCATGAGCATAAGCCCATTGCCACACTTCTTTGGCTATAAAGTGAGTTTATTGGTCAGAAGCAGCTCAGTGTGGAATACCATGACAGTGGATAAGGTATTCTGTAAGTCTAAGGATGGTAGCTTTGGCAGAAACATTGCATGCAGGGAAGGCAGATTCATATCCAAAATAAGTGTCTATTTCAGTAAGAACAAAACACTTTCCCTTCTACAATGGAAACAATCCAGTGTTATTAAACTGCTACCAGGGTAGTTTATCACCCCAGGGCTTATCACCCCAGGAAAGAGTACCATGTTGGGGACCCCACTTCTGGTACCATGATCTGTTTTGGTCTCTTTGGACTGCCATCACAAAATACCCATGCACTGGGTGGCTTAAACAATGGAAACTTATTTTCTAACTGTCCTGGAGGCTAAAATGTAAGATCCTATTCTGAATAGCCTGATTCTGGTGAGAGGTTTCTACCTGGCTTGCAGATGGCTGCATTCTCACTGCGTCTTCACATTGCAGAGAGAGTTGGCAAGAGAGACAAAAAGAGGTGTCTTTTCTTATAAGTCACTAATCCCATGATGGAAGTCCCATCTTCATGAACTCATCTAATCCTAATTATCTCCCAAAGATCCCACCTCTGAATATCAATACATTGAGGATCAGGGCTTCAACATATGAATGGTAGGAGGACACAAACACTCAATCCATTATGTAAGCCATTCGGGTAGTGGTACATGTTATGAGAAAAATAAAGCAGAGTAACTGGCAGAGTCTGACCAGGTGGCAACATCAGGAAGTGTAATCAATGGAACCTTTTTGTGGACGTGATACCTCAGTTGTTTTCACATGTCAGTCCCTTAGATCTTGCCGCTGTCTCCAGGGTTTCATGTCTTCTTTTGTGGCACCTCACTCTGTATACACTTGGGTCAGATCTTGGGGGTGAGCAAGTCCCTGCTTGGCAGGAGTGTGTCACTAAAAGTGATTCAAAAGACAGCATGGTGGTGGAGAGGGGGCAAAACCCAGTTCCAAATTGCAGCTGACAATTATCTCTTCCTAACGGTCCAGGTAGAAAAGCAGAATTCAGGGATAAGGCAACATTTCAGAATCTAGGGTCATATACCTCACCTACTGTAATATGAATGGTGCTCCTGAAAGTTGTGCAACATAGTGGCCCTGAAAAGTCCTAGAAGCCGGAGCCGAGTTAAGAGTTTCACAACAGAGACTGGGAGGTAGGGCCTGAGAAAGTCCCTGAACCACCTGCAAAAACTGTCCGGTAATCAAACTCTCTTACTGACCCCTGTAGCTCCTCCCACTCTTGTCTACAGGTGAGGCCCACAGGCAAAGCCTCTTTACTATTAACTGCAAATATTGATGGTTTGGATATAATTCATGTTGACCCTCCCCTGTTCACAACCTGTGACCTGGGCTTGGGTGGTTATGTTTCACTCTGCACAGCTGTATGCTCAGTATATCCTGCAATCCCAGCCTGGGAAAAACCCCTGGAGCCCCTCATGCTGAGAAGGGATTCTCTATAGTTCCTTCTGCAGAAGGAACCAGGATTCTGGAGACCATGGTTCTAGAAGCTCCTGTTTACCCTGGTTCCCTGGAGTATGGGAAGCAGTGGGCAAGGTGTCCTGGTGCTTGACCCTGCCCTCCAACTGGGCCAACAAGCATTTCTATCCACTTCACAAATACAGGGCCTGATATTCTCCCACTTGATGGCCAATACCTTCTGGTGGTGGCTGTGCAGCAGCTGATAATCATGATGTTGTTTGGTATTAACCTGTGCACAGGTGCTGCCTATAGCACACTGAAGCGGTGTCTTTAAATGGAGACGTAATCTTTTAAGCCAGATGCAATGCTCAAAACTGGCTCTGGCAGCCAACAGGAAAAGTATTGTGGTACGGAGCAGGTAAGGAGTGGAACCGACCCCGCTTCTCTCTTTCCATCTTCCCCATCCTTTTGCATGTTCAGCATCTTGAGCCTTAGAATTCTGAGAGGCTTGGCCGGGCGCGGTGGCTCAAGCCTGTAATCCCAGCACTTTGGGAGGCCGAGGCGGGTGGATCACGAGGTCGAGAGATCGAGACCATCCTGGTCAACATGGTGAAACCCCGTCTCTACTAAAAATACAAAAAATTAGCTGGGCGTGGCGTGCCTGTAATCCCAGCTACTCAGGAGGCTGAGGCAGGAGAATTGCCTGAGCCCAGGAGGCGGAGGTTGCGGTGAGCCGAGATCGCGCCATTGCACTCCAGCCTGGGTAACAAGAGCGAAACTCCGTCTCAAAAAAAAAAAAAAAAAAAAAAAGAATTCTGAGAGGCTCCACCCGCCCCCTCCCCAGGTTGACCTCAGCAGCTGTCGGAGGGGGTAGGTGGGCACAAAACCCTCAGGATGGAGAATCTGCTGGACGTTCACTGATATTTTTACAATTGTAGTTGTTTGTGTCTCCCTGGTACATAAGGAACAAAAAATGCAAAGCTTAGGCCAGCCGTGATGGCTCACACCTGTAATCCCAGCACTTTGGGAGGCCACGGTGGGCGGATCATGAGGTCAGGAGATTGAGACTATCCTGGCTAAAATGGTGAAACTCTATCTCTACTAAAAACACCCACAAAAAATTAGCCGGGCGTGGGGGCATGCTCCTGTAGTCCCAGCTACTCGGGAGACTGAGGCAGGAGAATTACTTGAACCTGGGAGGCGGAGGTTGCAGTGAGCGGAGATCGATCGTGCCACTGCACTCGAGCCTGGGGAACAAAGCCAGACTCTGTCTCAAAAAAAAGCAAAGTTCTTCCAGATGATGCCATTTCTAGACTGGCACTATCTGAGGGCCTGGGTAAATCTCAGCTGTTCCATCAAGCCTCCTGTGGTGGTCCAAACTTTAAGGGCTGCCTTGATGGGGAGAAGCTTCCATTCCTAAATGGATGATGTCATTAAGCCTGATTTAAGGGAGGTAGGTATGGAAGGCAGCACCTGTGGATGGGTTAATAACAAACAACATCATTATTATCAGCTGCTGTGCAGCCACCACCAGAAGGTGTTGGCCATAAAGTGGGAGGCAGGCTTCTGGAACATGACACCCTTTCTTCCTCAAAGCTTGCTTCCCCATTTCCATTCTTGCCAACCTCCTGACACACGTTGCTGGATGCTTCAGTTTCTGTCATGGAAGACCAAGCTGGCTCAGGGTTTTTCAGGATCCCATGTAAGTAAATGAAATCTGCATCTACTAGAAGGCTGAGCAGTCTCCAGGAAAAACTCTCTTGGGGAGACTGGTAATTAAGCAGTCATGGCAAACAAGTGGAGGAGGAACATCTGGTTGTATCCATTTGTTCTCCTGTCATTAGTTGGGGAACAATTTTATAAATTACGTAAAAAGTTGGGTTTTATCTTTCCTCTGCTTGTGCCATCCTCTTTGTTTGAGATGACCTCCCTCTCCTACCACAGCCCGCCATGCCCTTTGGATGATTGGCTAACAATTTATCTTTTTAGATCAGCTCAGGCTGGTGCATCAACTTCCCTGGTTGCATCTTTATCACTGTACTTACTATATTGCATTATAATTGTGTCTTCAATAATAATAAAATTACCTCCTATGGTGCATCTGGCACTGTTCTCAATGTGGGGGTTAGATAAGTGAACTAAATGCATAAAAATCCCTGCCCTCGTGGAATTCACACACTGGTGGGAAAAAGTAGACTTAATAAATAAGAATCGATCAAATTTATAGGAGGTCAGATGGTGATAAGTGTTAGGAAAAAATGCAGGACAAGGGGAATCAGGAATCAGAAAGGGGTACAGCAAGGAAGGAGGGTTGCAACTGTAAATAGAGTAGTCATCAAAGCCTCAGTGTAAAGGGTTTGTGAACACAGACCTGCAGATGATGAAGGAACCAGCCATACATGTCCCGGGGAAGAGATGAGGTAGCTGGAGGAACTGAGAGGAGAGCAGGTGTGAAGGCCCTGAGGCAGAACTTGCCAGCTGTGTTTGAGGGACAGCAAGTGGCTGTGATGGTTAGAGTGAGTGAGTAGGGGGAGATAGTTGGTGATAAGGAGGGTGGTGATGGAGTGGGAGTGGGTACTGGCAGCAAAGTATTCCCTGGTGCCTTTAGACCATTATGAAGATTTTTGCTTTTGTCCTAAATCAAGTGGGATGCCTTTGGAAGGGTTTTGAGCATGTAAGTGACATGATCCGACTTAAGATGATCATGGAGGCTGCTGTGTTGAGGAGGATCTGTAGGTGGACTAGGGGGAAAGTAGAAAGACTGGTTAGGAGGTTATTGCAGTAATTGAGGCAAGAGATGGAGGTGGCCTGAGCAGGCGGTAGTAATGAAGGTGATGGGAACTGACTGGATCTCTAGATAAATTAATGTAATGCCTCTGTTTGAGGGTAAATCCCTTGAGAGTGAGTCCATGTCTTATGAATTTTTATCCTGAAAACCAAGTATAGTACATAGTGTTTAATAGGGCATACAATTAATATTTTTTGAATGAATGATTGATGAGAAAAATTCGTAATTGTTACCAGGGGGAATAAATCAGCCTTTAGTCTTTTTTGTGAACCTATCAGATCATAGAGAAATATCATGGGTAACATCTATTTAGTTTCTCAACTGATGTCATAAATCTATTTATGTGTGTACTGAACCGAGAAATGTGAGGCTTGCTGGATCCAACTGTCTTTGTCTATTATTCACGACTTTCCAAAGCTTTTCATACAGTAATGCAAAGGTTCCCAAAGTTTCTTAGCTGCTATTAGTGTCTAAGTAATCTTTCCACATGTTCTATGGATAAAAGAAATATCTATTAGCTCCACTTGTTAAGTAGTTAGGTCCAAATAAGTGAATAAGTATTTATACCCCAACAACTCTGTATCTGTTTGAAAAAATAATATAAATTGAAAGGAAAACATTTTATTTCATCCTTAAATAATTGTTAAGTAACAACTGATTGCTAATGGTATGTGTTTCCTTGTTGGTCATTGCAAAGATTCTCAAACCTTGGACTCAGATTGGAAACTACCACCTTCATATCCTGTTCCACACTGATCTACACATGGGCCCTACCTCCCATCACACCAACCACCAAACACCTAGCTTTGCAAAGATACGATGTCACCTCATGGAAGGTAGCTTTACGTTTTAACCGTGAACCACTTTGAGCTAATAGTTTGTGTGTCCAGCAGATATCTTCTTCTTTCTTTAAGAAGAAAAGGGGCTATAATCTAATGGGTTTGGGATCTGCCACTATTTCCTTTGAAAGTTTAAAATATTCCAGGGTACCCTTGTAAACTCACTGCAATGCCCTGGGGCACCTTGGTGCACCGTTTGGGAACCATGGTGCTACTTTGTATGTAGGATTTCCCAAAATTACTAATTTTTTTCAGGCAAACCTACTAAATCACACTGGATAGTATTCTGTGCAACATGGTTTGGGAACTGTTTAGGTAGAGCACATCAGGAGGGCTTCCTGCTGCAGAAGGAGAAACCTCAGTCCAATGGGAAACACCGCTGGGTTTTGACAGAGCGAGTGTGCTTAGAGGATCACATTCTGAACACAGTGCTTCTCCCCTATTTTTAGACCTCAGCATGTAGGTCTGCTACGACTCCAGATCTTGCTTCTAAAGAGAGTACACATCCTAGAAAGTGTACTGTATACGGAGATTTGGAGGTCTAGCTTTGTTCCCATTCAGTCATACGTAAGACAGGTATCCTGGCCTCCAAAAATAAATGCACATGTGCAGCTGAAAACAGAGGTGTGCAGAGCCAGTAGATGTTTTCTGGAGAGGCAGGGACATTTTAGACAAGATCCTTTGGATATAAGTTGTTTTTTCTTGTTTTTGTTTTTTCCAATAGGTATCTAGCTAATGCAAGATGGTCCTCAGAAATGGGAGTTTATTACAAGGATCTCCAGGTTTTGAGACAGCATGAGAACCATCTCTTTAGACTTTCTCTTATTCTGGGTTTCAGGATCTTGAAGACTGAGAGTGTCAGTGGTCTTGTAGCCAACGTAGCTATAGTCTCAGCTCCAATGATCTGCCTTCTCTGGGCATATCCTTTCCCAAAGAGAGTTCCACAGAACCCCAGCCCGCAAGATGCTTTAAGAATAAAGGGGTCTATGATGTATATATAGAAAGGCACAAAAAGCCTAGATTTTCCAAGTTTCCCAGTTTTAGAAGCTCTTGATGAAATGCAAAGGGGAATTACCAGAGAAAACATGTGTTTGTAGGGCTGTATGGTGTGTGTGTGTCTAGTATGTGATTATGACTAATGTCCATCAATTACCTGCAAATTACCAGATGATGCCTGTAATGATAGTTCTGTTTTTAGCTTAATGGTTTATGTATCTAACTAGTGGCTGCTGTCTGGAGTAGGGCTGCTGGCAAATCAAAACACTATTTGCCAAGCCTGTCAGTGTGACAAATGTTGCTTACATTTACTCTTTTATTCCCAAGGTCAATTGGCATGTCTTTTTTCATATCACTATTTGACATGCTAACAGCCTTAAATGAAAACCATTCAATAAAGGCCCAATTTGCTGTATTACTATTTATTCCTGGGTAATTCCATATTAGTTGGCCCTTTAAGATTGCAAAGAAGAGACATGAGTAGATCACCCTCGGAAGTAGAGGCTTATCACATGGTTCTCCAAATCTTGGGGCAGCTAGACCTTTGGTCACTCTGGGTTTCAGAACTTTTAAAACAGTGTCAGCAGCCTCCTGGCTGATGTAGCAGCAGCTTCAGCTCCATAACCTGCCTTCTCTGGGCATGTTGTCTCCCAGAGAGGGTTCCACAGAACCGCAGCCCACAGGATGCTTTAAGAAGAAAAGGGGCTATAATCTAATGGGTTTGGGATCTGTTACATAATCTATTCCAGCCTTGGAGGTTTACATTGACTTTGCTTGTTAAAAGTCCTCCTACGCATTTTATTTTTTATTTGTTTTCTGAAAAATCCTTGCTTTGTTTTTTAACCCAGCATTTCCCAATTCTGTGTAACTGATGAACACTCTAGAAACATACTTTGAAAAATAACCTAGTTTTGGTACTTTTCAGAAAAATCTGATTGTATTCATTTGTCACCCTCTGTGTTGAGGGGGACGGTCCACATCACCACCCCCATGATTTATTAGGACTCATAGGATTCAGGACATATTTGTATCCATGGCTATGATTTATTATGGTGAAAGGATACAGAGTAAAATCATCAAAGGGAAAAGGTGTATGCTGGGGCGACGCCTGGGAGAAACCAGGCATAAGCCTCCAAGAGTTCTCTTCTGGCAAAGCCACACGGGTCATGCTTCAAGCCCCTGGCAATTAATTGTGACAACACATATGAAATAATGCCATCCAGGAAAGCTCAGTAGAGACTCATTGCCCAGGGTTTTCCCACAGAGGTGATTATGTAGGCCCTCTTCCTGACACATACCAAAACTCTAGACTCCCAGATGGAAAGCAGGCATTCAGCATAAACCATAATGTTTATACAAATTGTTTAGACCTCTCTTGAAAGTACTGGAAATGGAGGAAACTGTCCTGAAATTCCTGGTTCCCAGATGCCAGACAAGGGTTATGCTTGTAAGCTGGCCTTCCAAAGGATAACAGGCCTTTTCTGTCTGCTTTCTCATAGTAAAACCTTCGTTTATTCACTCCATATTGCACTGGCGATGTAGTGAAAAGGCTATAGATAGTCTTTGCCTCCAAGAGACTTACTGTCAAGAAGGAAAGACAGATATATCACAATTCAATAAGAAAATCAATTCATGATAATTGGGATGAATGTTACAAAGTAGAAGTATTCTGCTCTCTAAGGACATTTATCAGGGTTCCCTAAACTCTCAGAGGAACTGATGCTGAAACTGAGTCCTGAAAAGCGAATGCAGGGTTGGGGGGAAGGTAAAGTGGAGGAGACCTGGGTGGCTAAGGGATACATCTGGGCACAGAGCCTTAGGGGCAGCATGTGCAAAGGCCCTGAGATGGAAAGAGATGTGGCACCTTCAAGGACAGTGTAATAAGCCAGTAAAGGTGGAGGGAAAAGACCAAAGGAGAGAGAGCCATGAGCTGAGGTAGAAAGAAAGGCAGGCCAGGTAGTGCAAGGCAAAGCCTCAGGCCATGTCATCCAAGGGGCTGTCCATCTCTGTCATTCCTGATGACTGTGTCCTTCGAGCTGATCCATATCTCTTATTTCACTTGAGGCCTAGAGAACCAGCCCCAGCAACACTCACTCAAAGACGACTCAGGGCTCTGCCTCTATCCTCAGAAAGTTATGGAAAGTGGGGGTTTATCACATCGTTCTCCAGATCTTGAGGCAGCACAGAGATGATCTTAAAGAGCCCAACTAATATAGAATTATCCAAGAAAAAATAGTAATAGAGCAAACTGGGCTATTATTGAAAGGCTGTTCTCATTTAAGGCTGCTAGCACATCAAACAGTGATATGAAAAAAGACATGCCAATTTGACCTTGGGAATAAAAGAGTAAATGTAAGCAACATTTGTCACACTGACAGGTTTAGCAAATAGTGTTTTGATTTGCCAGCAGCCCTACTCCAGATAGTTCCAGAAAGTTCCATGTGCCTGGAAGACATTTGGACAAAGCCTAATTCTTCCATCTTTCCCTGTCTCCTATGTTTTTCTATCAAGCAGGAATCAAGATTTAGATTTACTCCAATAATGGGGTCAACCTAATGTACTAATAGACTCCGGAATTCCAGGTTGGAGTTTGTTCAGATTAGAGTTTCATTATTGCCTTTCTCATTGGTTCTCTGACTAGCAGAAGCAAAGCCATGTTCCTAATGAGCTTAGTCCAAGATTCAACCCGGTATGTTCCTCCCTCTCTCTGAGGATCAGCATCTGAGACCTGTTAGCACTCAGTAAATATTTGCAGGATTAAACTTGGATTGAACTTGAGAAGTGGCACATTCATACCTTTGGTAGATGCAAATGCCAGCATTCTTCTGTACATAGAGCCCAAGTATGTCTCTCTGGAGCCTCTGCCCTGTGGTCCCACTTCCTTGCCAAACATTTCATGAGGACATTGGTGTGTCAAGCATGGCCTTCAGGGATGTGGAAACAGTTTTCATCCTCCCCTTTGCCAACTCTGTTGGATGCCAGACTAGACATGCTCACTTTCTTCAACTGTTCCTCACCCGATAGGGTGAGGGGTCTTTTAGGGTATACTTGCTGCAAGCCTGGCACCTCAAAGCCAAGAGATCCCAGCCTGAGGAAGTGAGTAGTTGGTCAGCATGAGAGCCTTGAAGTTCTCAAACATGGGCACTAACTCCTGGTGTAAGAAAAAGCTTTTGCTTCCATGGGTAGGAATTTGCAAACACTTCACTTGAGTGGAAGAAATGTCATATCCCTCCATTAAAAACAATTTGACTTTGAATCCTGTGCATAAAGGGGAAGAATTTCACTTCAGCTGTTATTGGGATTCTCCCAAGCAAGGTCTTACATAGACCCCGCATTCCAGGAAGACACTCAGGTCTCAGTCCACACTGGCCAATTGTTGATGTGCCCAAGGCCTCAGTGACACCCAAAGGCCGGAAGCTCAGTCATATCCAAGCCAAATTCTGATGGAGGAGTTCAAGTCCTTCTGCTTAGAAGGGGAGTCCCTTTGTGTACAGTTCAGCACTTTCTTCTGTCCCTTCTTCCTTATTTAAATAAATAAATGCTCCCTTTATTTATTTTTGAGACAGTCTCATTCTGTCACGCAAGCTGGAATGCAGTTACATGATCATAGCTCACCTGCAGCCTCACACTCCGAGGCTCAAGCAATCCTTCTGCCTCGGCTTCCCTAGTAGCTGGGACCATAGGCATGCACCACCATGCCCAACTATCCTTAAAAGTTTTGGGAGAGACAGGATCTGACTATATTGACCAGTTTGGTCTCAAACTTCTGGCCTCAAGCAGTCCTCCCACCTCAGCCTCTCAAAGGCTTAGGATTACAGGCACAAGCTACTGCACACAGCCTAATACCCTCTTTAAAATAAAAGCTCCCACCCTTTTATTTTTCCTTGAATGATTAGAAAGAGAAGGAGGTGTTCAAAGCAGTCTGCTTTGTCCTTTTATCTTGCCTCATTTCACAACATGTAGGGGATTTGCCCCATCAGTAAGTATTACTTAGTCCACAGCTAGATGTCTCTCCCTCCTGTGGTCTAGACTGCAAGCATCAGAGTTACCTAAGACTGTGTGGCTGCTTCTAGAAAAACACTGAGTAATCTGCCATTCATTCATTCATCCATCCATCCATCCATTCATTGAGAATACACACGCAAGGTAAACAACACAAACTCAGCCATGGCTCTCATCTAGTCAGGGAGACTTTAATGAAAACTACCCCAATAAACATCTAATTAGGAATTATGGTAAGTGCTAGTACAGAAAAGAAGAGAGATACCAGTCAGGATAGGTCAAGTAACACTGTGTGTACTAATCACGGTTTTTTAATTGTCTGTATTTTCTGATACTTTGCCATTTTGGGGCTTTGTTGAACTAAAATAGCAAACAGCTTTCCCAGAAGTGTGCCTTCTGTATGCTAACAGATCATCCCAGTCGGGTAGAGCACAACTAAGTCCTTTATTATTATTATTTTTAATTTAAGTTTAATTTTTTTTTGAGTCAGGATCTCGTGTGTGTGTGTGTGTGTTTTGCCCAGCCTGGAGCACAGTGATGTGATCACCGGTCATGGCAGCCTCGAACACCTAGGCTCAAGTGATCCTCCCACTTCGGCCTCCTGAGTACTGGGACCACAAGTTTAGCTGAGTAGCCACCATACTTAGCTAAATTTTCTTTTTTTTTTTTTTTTTGTAGAAATGGGGTTTCACCATGTTGTGCAGGCTGGTCTTGAACTCCTGAGCTCAAGTGATTTCTCCCACCTTGGCCTCCCCAAGTGCCAAGATTACAGGCCTGAGCCACTGTGCCTGGCCTCTACCTCCTTTGTTGAGATCTCATTGTTTATCTGCTATCTCCCTGCCCTGATTACCCAGGGCCAGACATCAGACAACTAAGGGTGGTCCACACACCTTGGTGTCCTCTGAAATTATTGGAACTAGGCAGTCCTAAACCTGCTCTGCTGCTTACCTGATCTTGCCCATTCCTTCTTGGGAAAACCACAATAAAGGCTCTTGCCCACATTTTTCCAGGCTCCTTCTGCCTTTTCACTGACCCTCGATCTTCCTACATGCTTGTGGCCCTGCATGGCATAGTATGCCCCTTCCTCTAGGAAACTGTGGGTATCTTTTCAGCGGCAATGTCTTCTGATCTGTTGGCCTCACCATACCTGAATGGTAATATCAAAACCTACAATTGAAAACATAGTGGCAGCAAACAACCCTCAAATTGAAACAGCTTAACTCACCAAAAGTTTCTTTCTTGCTCATGCTGCAGATTCAGAAAAGGTTTGCAGGGGCTCTTTGCTTAGGGGAGTTGCTCAGAGACCATGGCTGACAGAGGCCAAGGATCACTGACCTTGGATAAGGGGATGGGAGTTCAGCAAAAGGTACACAGGCTGTTCAAGCCTTCCTCCTGGCAACAGTGACCTTCACTGCTACCCACATTTCCCTGGCCACGCCAGTGTTACGATCAGGCCTGACCTCAGCAGGGATGGGAGGTGCTGTTCTACTCTGTGTCCAGAAGGAAAGCTGGAAATGCAAGGTGAACCATACCCGTGATTTCCACTGGGACCTATGAGCATGCAGAATAGACTGGTCTGGGATGTCAGGAATGCATCTTTCTAGAAGTAATGTTGAGACACTTGTGATAAGATCTGAATGATGAGAAAGAGTTATTTAAACAAATCCTGAGTTAGAAAGTGTTCTAAATAGGAGACAATGTAAATAGAACCAGATATAAGTGCAAAGACCCTGAAGATGGGGCATGGCAAATTGAAGGAACTTTTAAAGTCCATTTTATTATTGACTTCAAATTCTCAACAGGAAATTCATGGTCTTATTGCCTGCACGTTGGGCTGACCAATTCCCTTGCCCTTGGGATGGCCTTGACCAAAGAAGACTGGGGAGAGGGGCTGGAGCCAGGCAGGAAGACAGAGCAGAGAATCTGTCAGAGCCAAGCCATGCAGGCTTTGTGAATCTCGTTTGGGATTCTGGCTTTAATCCTAAGAACAGTGGGAGGCTGTGGATAGATTCCGAGCTGAGAAATGAGGAGTATATGGGGTCCTGGCCATCCTGTTTTCAAAACTCTGAGTTACTTTTGGCAGGAAGGCAAAAACAAAGAAAAGGCGCTGAAGGAAATGGGAAGACAATAAGGCTGATGTAAAGCAGAAGATGAGAATTGTTTTACATGCTTGGCTGTGCCACCTGTTTGCAAAATGCTGTTCTCTGCACATTTGAGAGTCCTCAGGGAGGATAACCAATAGCAACAGGAGCCTCTCGCCTTCATTGCCCATCATTTTACTACATTTCTCTACTAACTCTGGATCCCACTATTGAAGGATACCTCACTCCTTTCAATATGGTATTTAATCTTGTCAGATAAAAGATGGGAAAGTCTGAAAGTTTTATTTGCTTATTCTGTCATGCAACACCATAGCTCCTCCTGACTGCAGGGTCATTAGCATGTCTAAAATCCATCTCGAAGATGAGTGGGTGGGGGAATGATGATTCAGGTATCCCGCTGAGGAGATTCAATTTCCCATTCCCTCCCCCAGCCATAGCTAGTGCCTTTCAGGAATCCTCCCTGCTAGAATTTATCTACCAACCCTGGGAAGGAGCAGAGCAGTGGTAAATATGTGATTAGAGAAAATGCTTAGTAAGCTGCAATTCCACATATTGTAAGTGATAAAAGCTGTAATTGTTTCCTGACAGTGTACATTAGCTATTCCCAGCTTATGTCAATGTAGTACCAAGAAACTAGGGTCTAGAAATCTTTAATTGCAATGCAAAGATATCCTGGAACTAAGTTGGGGAATAAAATCAACAATTTCTACTTAGTGAGAGGAATATCATTCTCAGAGAGGGCTTCATGAGAGAAGCCCTAGTGAGATTTGAGATTCCTCCATGAGGCTCTATGTTGTTGAAGGAAAGGATGGTCCCTAGGCTGAATGTCTGGGAGGGGCACCCAAGGGCATAATTCTAGTAGACATGGAGGAGGGACAAGTTGCACCTGCTGTGATTTGGGCTCGCTTGGAGGTAGAGGTAACCAGAGCTGGCTAGGATGGAGTCTGGGGAACCAGATATAAGTCTGACCTCACTGGGGACAATTTACTATTTTAATTCATAGGGTCCACTGGGATGATGCCAGTCTGTAAACAGATATGAATATTTGAGGGGAGAGAAAGGGCAATGGTGCATGGGCAAGTCAACAGGAAGCCAAAGAATAGGCTAGCAGGGTCCCTGTGTTCTGAGTTCTGGTTCTGGTAGTCAGCACGGCTGCAGTCAATGTGCTGGTGGGGGCTGGGAGGGTGCACTGTGGGTTGGAGTAGACAGGAAGCAGTTGGAGTGAGGGGCCTGGAAAAGACCCAAGGCCAAAGCCCAGTCCAGAGAGACTGAGTGTAGGTCTGATCAAATGCAGGACTGGGGTACTGTCCAACATCAATATAACAGGAGACATAGATATAATATTTGAAAATTTTAATTTTTTGTTGGTAAAGGGTGTTTTATTAGGGAAATTTACAGACAGAAGCATGGTCTTGGGTAGCCACAAGGCAGGTAGATCTCTGCGCTGTTACTCCCCAGACCCAGGGCTTATGTAACATAGGGAAAGAGTGTATGTGTCCAGCAAGGCAATGAAAGGCAGCCTCCAGAACAGGCAAGAGTGCTATTTGTATGATAGCATTGTGATTGACATGTTCTTACACTAAGAGCAGTAAATAGAATAGGAATCAGGAGGCATTCTCAAGACTGGGGCTAATCAGAAGTCAATATGGTAGATTTACTTTCATAAAACTTTTTATTTTGAAATAATAATATATTCACAGGAGAGGTCCCATGTACCATTCTCCCAGTTTCCTCCAGTAATTACATCTTATGTAACTATAGCATGCTCTCAAAACCAGGAAATTGCCATTGGTGCAATGTGTATGTATACTTGTCATCTTATCACATGCAGATTCCTAACCATGACTGCAATCAAGATACAGAATGATTCCATCACCCAAAGATCTCCCTTATATGACCTCTTTATGGTCATATCCACTTCCCTTCCTCTTACCATCCTTAATCCCTGGCAACCACTAATCTGTTTTTCATCTCTTTAATTTTGTCTTCTCAAGAATATTATATAAATTGAATCATATGCCATGTGATCTTTTGAGATTAGCTTTTTTCCCCCCTACTTAGCTTAAAGCCCTTGAGGTCCACCCAAGTTGCTATATGTATTCATAGTCCATTCCTTTTTATTGCTGAGTGGTATTCTGTGGTATGGATGTACCACAGTTTGTTTAGTCATTCATCTGTTACTGTAGGATATTTTGGTTGTTTCCAGTTTAGGCTATTAGGAATAAAGCTGCCATGAACAATTATGCATAGGTTTTTGGGCATAATCGATATAAATTTCCATTTCTCTGGAGTAAATTGCTGAGTTGTATAGTTAGTGTATGTGTTTTCGTTTCTTTTCTTTTTAAGAAACTGCCAAACCATTTTCTAGAGTGGCTGCATGTTTTTGCATTTCTACCAGCATTGTATGAGGAATCCAGTTTTTCTGCATTATCACCATCACTGGGTATTGTGACTACAGTGTTTTTATTTTAGCTGTTCTGATGGATATGTAGTAATATTTCTTCATGGTTTTAACTTGTATTTCCTTAAAAGCTAGTGATGTTGAACATCTTTTCATGTGCTTCTTTGCCATACATATGTCTTGTTTGGTGAAATGTCTCTTCCATGCCTTTTGCTGATTTTCTAATTGATTTGTTGAATCCTTGCCTTCTTCTCAATCTTAAGGGAAAAGCATTCAGTCTTTCACCATTAAGTGTGATGTTAGCTATTTTTTTTTTAGATGTTCTTTATCAAGTTCGGAAAGTGACCTTCTGTTTGTACGTTTCTGAATTTTTTTTTTAATTAGAAATGGGTGTTTAAATGTGTCAAACACTTTTTCTGCATCAGTTGATGTGGTCATTATGTTTTTTCAACCTTTAGCCTGTTAATATGGTAGATTACACTGATTGATTTTTCAAATGTGGAACCAGCCTGCATCTTTAGAATCAACCCCACTTGGGTATAGTGTATAAATATTTTTATGTATTGCTGAATTCTCCTTGCCAATACTTTGTTAGGGTTTTGTGTTTGTATTCATATGAAATATTGGTCTTCATTTTTCTTTATTTGTACTGTATTTGGCTTGGTATCAGGGTAATACTGGCCTTATGAGTTTGGAAATGTTTGTTGTTCCTTTCTGGAAGAACTTTGATTAGAATTGGTGTTAATTCTTCTTTATATGTTTGGTAGAATTCTCCAGTGAAATCATCTGGGCCTGGATATTTCTTTTTTGGGAATTTTAAAATAACCAATTCAATTTCCTTAATAGTTATAGGGCTATTCAAATGATCTGTTTCATATTGGGAAACTTATGGTAGTTTGTGCTTTTCAAGTTTGTGCCCATTTCATTTAATGCATCCAATCCGTGTGTATAATTTGTAGTATTTCCTTATTATCCTGTTGCTAAGTGCAGGATCTGTTTTCCTTAGCCCTTGCCAACTTGAGATAGGTGAAAAATGAGTCTTGGGGATTTAGTTTTCACATTTTTATATTAATTAGGTAGGTCGTTAATTTGTATTGTGTCATTTGCTCTTTTCCTTCTAGCTGTTTGCCATTTTCTTATGGATTTGTAAATACTTTTTCTAGGTTATAAATACGACTCCTCCTCCTGTCACATATTCGTAATCTTTCAGTTTGCACTTTTCTCATTATCTTTTATAGTTTTTTTTTGCCACACATACATGCTTTTAATTTTCACATAGTTATTAATCAATATTTTCCTTTAAGGCCTCTGGGGTTTCATGTTGTATCCATTAGTACTAAATCAATTCAAGAGATAGAAAACCAAATCAAGCGAGTTTAAGAAAAAAGAAAGTAAAGAAAGAATATTGGCTCACGTAACCGGGCATTGAAGAGCTAGATCTCACTACATGGATTAAGGATCTGAAAAATACATCATCAGGGTTCTGTTTCTTTTCTCTTGCCACTGCTCAGCTTTTATTTATATCTATATGGCAATATCATTCTCTCTGAAACAGATAGTCTCTGTGTGATGATAAAAAGGGTTCTGGGAGTCTCAAGCTTATATTGTAGTGGTTTAAGATCCAAAAATAAAAGGCTTTCAGAATCTGTATATTATATCCCATGGAAGGACTCAGAATGACTCTGCTTGGGTGGTTTGGCCTCTTCCCTCTTCCCCATACCTGGGACAAGTCTGTAAAAAATTAGGGATAGTATGCCATGATTGATCATTTACCTAGCTTTGTGGCTAGTGGGCAGGTGCAGTACCTATCAGGACTCCATGCCATGGACAGCTCCCATGGAAGACTGACAGGCAAATAGGTACAAAGAGAGTCCTCTGCGTGTCTTGCTTAGAAGGGCATTCTCCAGCATAAGATGATTAAACAAAGTTTGTTTCCTTATAATATGTATAATTTTATTATTTTACATATACATTTTTGATGAATGAGACTATATGAATATGGAGTGAGGTAGGGATCTTTTGCTGGATATGTTTATATTTGAAGAGAAGATGACCTTGAAACTTATTTGGTTACCTGCTCCATAATTTGATCATTTTTTCCTTGCTTTTTCTTGAGTCTATTCTGAGTTAACATGAATCAAACAAGATTAGGATGGTCAGAAGGACAAGGGCTTCATTTAGCATAAGGCTTTTCACAGTGGCTGTTAACAAATATCTGATTTAACTCGCCTGAACCCAATACTCATGCCTTTTGTTGGACATCCTGGGCATCAAGATACTATGTAGCAATGGGATGTATACAGCGACATCCAGGAGAACCATGTATATTTCAAAATACCTAAAAATGGGGACAAAGTTAGACCTTGAATTTCCTCCCAGATTCCTACCTGGATGTGGTAAGGCAGGCTGAGGCTTAGAGGGGGTTAAGGACAAAGGTGGATAGGAGACTGGCCACCTGACTACCACCTGTGTGCACAATTAGGTCCCTGCGAGGGTCACCAGGCATGGATGCCCAGTGGTGGACAAGGTCTTTCCTAACTGTATTCCTAAGGGTTCAGGGGTATCTTTTTTCTTCAGAGGAATCTTTAAAAATGATTATATTGTGCTAAAAGCATATTATTTCAGGTTCAACACTTCCTTTACCATCACACCTGTTTCCTTTTATTCAGTTAAATTCCAGAAAGAAAATTTAAACATTTTAATTTTAAAAGCAAGCACAGTTTGATTCCATTTGTATGAAATTATTTCATTGAATATGATTCCATCTATTGATCCTGCCATCTCTTTGTATGTCAACTGTCAGGAATAATTATTTCTAGATTGTGTTGGTTTTTTATTTTTTGCTTTCTTTAAAAACTAATAGGCACTTATTTTTATAAAAGCAGTAGACATTCATTTGAAAGAATAAAGTCTGTGATAAGAAGCATCCTCATTCTTCTACTTAGAGTTGGCTCCATTTCCCTTACTACATGAATAAATATTGTCTATGGCAATTGTTAGTTGTAAACTCATGGGGAATTCTACCCAGAGCCTCACAGGACCTCAGTCAGAAAGAAAAGAGAGAGGAAAAGAAATCAGAAGAGGAGAAAAGAGGAGACACAAAGGAGGCAGGCAGGCCTCCAGGTTGGGGATTAGACCATAGCTTTGGGGGAGTCACTTCCTGTTTCTGGGACAGAAAGCTGCTGGTTTTCATCACCTCTGCTGAGAATTACTTTGTCTTTGAACATCCTCTATGTGCCTAGATCAGCACTGTGTATTCAGCAGGCACTCAATAAATGCCTTGTGGATGTGTAGTTTCCCAAGGGGGTCATTCTCCCTAATCCACTTCTTTGTCTTTCAGACTCACAGGCTTTCAGCTGCCAGCCACCATTGTTAGTGCCGCCACCACTCTCTCTCTGCGCCTCATCAGCGACTATGCAGTCAGTGCTCAAGGCTTCCATGCCACCTATGAAGGTAGGTGCCTTCCCCATTGGCCACAGGAGCCCGAGACATGATGTCCTAATAGCCACAAGCAGGACTGCATCACTCACAGTTGCAGTGAAGTGTTCTTCAGACTCAGAGCTTGTGCCTGTCCTAACAAGACTGGTTACTAACCAGTAACTCAGTTACTTAAATTGTCCCTGTTGGTTCCCAGGAAACTGAGAATTGAAATCGAAGCTCGTCAGCAGTAGTTTATCCTAAGGGCCTGGTAACATCTATGTCTCTGTCCCCTTTAACTGGGTTTTATTGTGTTTTAATTTTTTTAATTCTGTTTTCTCTTGGGCTTCATTGTATAAGGTACCTCAGGTTGTTTTTGAAAATAAAAGAGATATAAACCCTAAGTAAAAGAAATAAAATAAGCAGCTAAAAACACCGTATAGTGACTGCCAAGAGTCAGTTTGATATCATTCAGAGGAGAAAAATCGATTTTTCCTTAATAGCATGGATTAGGGGCTTTTGGTTTGCGCTATGCAAATAATTTGTACTTCTCTCAGTCTGTTTAAATACGGTGTTAGAATTCAAATTAACACTAATATCTTCAGATTATACACTATTATTATTATTAACTTTATTATGTTAGTTCAGAAGGTGGTACTCTAGATCTCTGTCATTTCCCTGGGAAATTTACATCTCATTAATAGGTAATTATGCTGCTCTTGGCTAAGACCTGCACTGCTATTTTGTGTTAAGATCATTAATAGGCATATTTTAAGACTGTTAATGATAATTAATAACAGTAATGACATAATACCCTAGTAAGCATGCCAGTTATCCAAAAGCTTTTTTTTGCCTTTGTTTAAGACTTAAAGAATAAGTGATGCTTTCTTGAATGAAACTACAGGAATATAGAAATAGATACTCCCTGTCTTGGCCAGGGGTGTAATGCATAAAGAGGACAAGTTCTACCCCCTTGGCAAAAACCACCCCTGGTGGCAGGGATATAGGGGAAATGGTTTGATGCTTTAACCTGAGCAATTGGGGGCTCCTGAGAAGGCTTCAATTATTTTTAACTAAAGGTTGCTGAGAAGGCTCCTGAGAAATTTCTACCTGCCTTTTGCTGAGGGCTTGGACATAACTCTGTTTCACTTTAACTGAGGGTTCCTGATAAACAATGACCTGTCCTAAAGTGAGGACTCCTGAAATAGCCTAATTTCTTTTTTAAAAATTATGAGTTCTCAGCCGGGTGTGGTGGCTCATGCTTATAATTCCAGCACTTTGGGAGGACAAGGTGAGTGAATCACTTGAGGCTAGGAGTTTGAGACCATCCTGACCTTCATGACAAAATTCCATCTCTACTGAAAATACAAAAATTTGTTGGGTATGGTGGCACACATCTGTAATCCCAGCTACTTGGGAGGCTGAGGCAGGAGAATTCCTTGGACCTGGGAGATGGATGTTGCCCCACTGCACTCCAGCCTGGGTGACAGAGCGAGACTCTGTCCCAAAAAACAAAAACAAAAACAAAACAATTCCTCCCAGTATCAAGCCTGTGATTTTTGTCCTCCTGTTTATACCTTCACCTTGGCCCTGAATCCAAAGTAATTCTCTCCAAGTTTGAGCAACAAGCTCCTCACTAAGAGATGCCTCTAGAGAAACATCCTAAAGTCTCTCTGGCCATTAGCTCCTTCCACAATAGGTTGGCCTTGGGGACACTGACTGCATTTGGGGCCCAGGGCCAGGGAAAAGGAGACTGGGTCAGGGACCCTAGAATAGGTGCCAGCAGAGATGCTGGGAGTGACTGACACACTGGGGACCTGGCCAGGCCCTAGGCCCTCATGGTGTCCTCATTTCTCAGTCCTGGTGGATCTCTGAGGCCCAGGCTTCCCTGAGGCTTGAGGAAAAGGGTGTCCCATCGGTCCCTGACCACACTGCCCTGTCAGGGGCACAACCACTTCTCATTAAGCAGAGCAGATCTGAGGGTACATTCACACAGCCCTGTGAAAACAGACACTCCAGCCTGGAAATTATGAGCAGGGTCTGTAGTTGGGTAACAGGAAGTCTGTAAACTCTATGATATTAGGGACAAAAACTCTGAGAATAGGTGTATCTTTTTCTAGGGGGAATATATAGCAGGGGTTAGTAAACTCAGGGCCGTCCTGGCCAAATCCAGCCATCAGCTTGTTTTTGTAAATAAAGTTTTATTGGAACACAGCCATGCCCATTTGTTGACATCTGTTCGGTGGCTGTTTTTATGCACTACAACTGCAGAGTTGAGCTATTGTGACAGAGTCCCTATGCAGAGCCAATGAGATGCTTACTTTTTGACCCTTTACAGAAAAATTTTGCTTACTGCTGATCCACAGCTGTATTGTCCAATATAGTAATCATTAGCTGCATATGACTATTTACATTTAAATTAACTAAAATTAAGTAGAATTTGAAATTTAGTTTCTTAGTTATACTAGCCTTGTGTCAAATGTTCAGAAACCACATGTGGCTTGTGTAGCATGTCGAAGAGCACAGACACAGAACATTTCCATCACTGCAGAAAACTCTACTGGACAGAGCTGAGGTGGAGCTTCCATCAGATTCACAAAGAAGCCGGTGCTTCAAAAGAGATTGCAAAACATTAGGGATAAATTTGAGGCCAGCGGATCCCTCCTCTCACCTGCATGGCACAGATGAGGCAGTCCAGGCATGCGAATGCTCAACATTCTACAGCAGGACTCAGAGGGCAGAAGGAACAGCCTGTTTTACCTCAGCCACGTAATGATGTCAGGTCTCCAAGTCATTGGTGCTAAGAAAATAAAGCTTTGTAGGCAAAGCCTCTGCAAACGCTAGTCCAGTGCAAACAGATGGCAGTAGCTGAGCAAGTCTCCATGCAGTCACCTATTGCAGGGTTTCTGCATACTTTGCAGGATGTGTGGCTGGCTGTTTTATACTGCATGGTAAGGTGGGTCACAGGTGTCTGTGCTAACACAGGAGTCAGGCATCCATAAGTTAAGGCTATGGCTAGCCCTGAATCCCATTCGTTTGACTTGGGACCGGACTATGTGGCAATTCGTGCATCTGGACAAAGGTGAGTTGCACTCACTTTTGGAAACACCCGAAGTGGATGGACAAGGATGGAAGGTAGGAGGAATGAGTGGGGGCAGCCACTGCTGTGAGCATACCCACCTGATACGTGCCCTGGGATCTCTTTCTTACTGAGCTTATTCAACGGGCAACTGAATTGTGTAGAACCCACACCTGACTCACTGGGTGACCTTGGGCAGATTTTTAAGCTCTCTGAGCCTCATTGTGGAGTGGAGGATGGGAAATTCATTAGTCAAAAAGAATTTATGAAGATTTGGCTCTCAGAGAAGGAGCTCAGCCCCCTTTCTCCATTGCAGAGTCCCCCTTGGATATTTGTGCTGGGTGGCAAGCAGGGAGAAAGACAGACAGGCTTCAGAGAAGAGGCTCCCACTTCTAGCCTAGGCTTCCCCCGGTCAGGATGGTTTTCTTATATTCTCTATTCATGATGTCGTTGTATCTGTTTCCAAATGGCATCAGGGCCCTCCTCTTGGTCGCTGGCCTTGGCTGACGTCCCCAAATGTCTGCTATCAAAGTGAGTTTGATCCTCCTCCACCCTCATCCCGAATGTGAAAAGTGTAGATAAGGAACTGAAGTGCTGCTAGGGATTTTGGAGAAAGGTGAAGTCAGGTGAAGAGTGTCAGCCCACGGCTGCTGCCGCTTCAAGGAAAAGATCAAAAAAGGCCAGTAGTCAAACCCTGAGATGACAGAGGTGCTTGGTTTGTAATCCCCGGGGGCAAGAGCATGGGCTGCAGCAGCTGGACAGGAGAGAAGGAGATCAACTTGTATTAAGCACTGACTGTATGCTAGGCACTTTACATCCATTATCTCATTTAATCCCCAACCACAGCCCTGTGGACAGACGTTCCTATCCATCTTACGGAAGTACATGCTGGGCCTCAGGGAAGTTTTGTGTGCAGCTTAGGGCTTCATGGCCAGGAATTTTAACGTGGCTTTTCTGCAAAACTCTTTGAGTAAGGCAGAGGCTAGTGACTCCATTTCATAGGCAGGTAAACTGGAGCTAAACCAGAGGCAGGGGAGGATGTGGGAAGTCAGACTTGGCTTCCAGACTGGTGTGAGTCATCTGCGAAGGCAACAAGAGGTGTGTTCCTGAGCTTCTCAGCTAGGGTCACCATATAAAATACAGGGCACCCAGTTAATTTGAATTTTAAATTATTTAAATTTTTGAAGTGGGAATAATGTTTAGTGTAAGTATATCCTGGATATTTCATGGGGCATACTTACTTTATTTTTATTTTTTGAGAAAGGGTCTCATTTTGCCCCCCAGGCTTCAGTGCAGTGGCACGATCTTGGCTCACTGCAGCCTCAACCTCCTGGGTTCAGCCTCCTGCCTCAGCCCCCTAAGTGGCTGGGGCTACAGGCACGTGCCACCAGGGCTGGCTGATTTTTTTTTTTTTTATTTTTGGTAGAGACAGGATTTCACCATGTTGCCCAGGATGGTCTTGAATTCCTGAGCTCTAGCAATCTGCCTGCCTCAACCTCCCAAAGTGCTAGGATTACAAGCATGAGCCACCACACTGGGCCTGAAGTTTAAATATAACTGAGCATCTGCATTTTCAGTTGCTAGATCTGGCAATCCCATTTTTAGCACTGAGTCTGAAAATAGGCCTTTGGAGCCCTCACCCTATTAACCACCACCACCTCCTCCTCCTCCTCCTCCTCCTCCTCCTCCTCCTCCTCCTCCTCCTCCTCCTCTTCCTCCTCCTCCTCCTGACTCCCAGGTCTGCCCATGTCCTCCTCTGTCCAGGTCTAGCCTCACTTGTGCCATTCCAGTGAATATACATTTAGACAGCTCTTTGCACACACGTATATGCACACAGGTGTGGATCCATGGGCACTTGGGATTATGCTATATGTGAAAATCTGCAGTCTGGTTAATGAGGCCAACCTTTTTCTATGTTAATAACAGTAGCCCTGATTTGTCTTTCTAATGAACATCACTGAGGGAGCCATTGTGGTTTGCATATACCACAGTTATCTAACCAGTCATCTTCTGTGGACATTTAGGAGAAGAACATCCTTGTACATACAATTTAAGCCCTCATCTAATTATCTTCTTAGAGTAAATTCTTGAAAGTGCAATTGCTGGGTCAAAGAGTATGTAGATTTTCCATTTTATACGTAATTCCTTCGTGTCTTCAGAAAGGTTATATGAAAGCACACTTGTACCAACAGTGCACCAGCAGGCCTGGGCCCATTCCTTCCACCTTACCAAGGTTACATATTGGTGAGTTTTAAATCAGTTTCACATATTTAAATGGGTGGAAAATGACATCCCATTTGTTGTGATAATTTGCATCTCTTTGATTATAGGTAAGGTGAAGCACCTGTCATCACTTATTGGCCATGTACTGATAACTGTATAAATCCTCCTTCCTGGTCTCTGCTTACTCTTCTATGGGGGTGTTAGACTTTTTCTTCTTCGTAAGTGCTTTTTGCATATTAAGGATATTAATATGATGGGTTTCCTTCTGAGGTGCAGCAGTTTTCATTTTTATGACGCTCACTTATGCTATCTACTTTTGGTGCCATGCTTGGAAAATCTTTTTCTGTGTGAAGATTAGATAAATGTCCATTTAAAGTTCACCTTATTCTTTTAGTTTTATTTTACTTTTAATTTTTAAATCCCCCTGGAAGCCAGTTGTGTTGGTCTTGGTTTCTGTGACTCCCTTTCTGTCTTTGGTTCTCTGATGTGTCACTCTGAGTGCAGGGAAGCCTGCATCTTCCTCCACCCGCAGTGTTTCTCTATCTGATGTTTCCAGTCTTCCTGCCATTTGGACATTTTTCTCTCACCCTAGCCCTAGACTTCCCACAGAAGGTGCTTGGTTTATACAACTCCCACAAAAGGTGCTCCCACAAAAGGTCCCAAAGAAGGTGTTTGGTTTGCCCAACTCCCACCCACAACTCCCAGCTCTTCTATGGGATTCTTTCTGACTGTTCCAGACTGATTGCCTAGTAAGCAAGCATGATGGGATGTTCAGAAATGTCAGTTAGAGAAGAGAGTCTCTGCAGGTGTTTAGAGCTTAATCCTGGTTGCACCTTTGCATTTTAGCAGCATGGATCTTGTGTACTCTGACACTTTTATGAAGGAGAGCCCATCTCTGAGTGTTGGGTCTCAATCTATTAGTTCTACATAATACTCTAGCTCTCAAAACAGCTATTTCTTTGTTTAGCTAAGTCTAACTGTGATCTGGGCATCTCGTTATCAAAAACAAAACAAAACAATAACCCCACAAAACCCTGGTATGCTTAGGCTTCCTTAAAAATCAGAACTGTTCTATTCCACTAATTATCTCTATAAAGAATCCTAGAAGGATGACGTAGATGACGTACCCTTATTTTCCCTTATTTTTACAGATTCCCATAAGGGGAGAGGTGGCATAATACAAGAATTAAGATCTCAGGTTCTGAATTCAGACACCTGGAATCAAATCTTATTTTGCCACTCACTTGCCGGGTGACCTTGGGCAAGTTATGTCATCTCACTGAGCTCCAGCCTCTGTGCCTGTAAAATCAGGATAAGAATAATACTTACTTCATAGAGCTGTTGTGAGGATTAAGGAAGAGAATGCACAAGTCACAAGATGTGCTCAGTACGGGACCTGGCAAATTGTCAGCACTTGATAAATGTCAGCTAATTAATTAAGTCACTCTCATCCTCACCTTATTTGACTGGGATTATTTCAGGAGGTGGAAAGAATATGTCAACTTCATAGCTCACAATCCCAGCCCAACCCCAGTACCCTGGCCCCAGAGTTTGCATAAAATCCTTAATCCAGGCTGTTCATGGTGTGTCTAGTTTTATAGCCAGACTGTTGCTTTGGGAGGGAAGAAGCAGAGTGCTCCTCATATTCATGATCCTCCAGCACTGCCTGAGCCTGTGTCCACTGAATTGGGATAAAGGCTCAGGCTTTGTCACCTGGTGGATAGAAGGTAATGAGGCCAAGCCAGGAACTTACTCTGTGCCTGTCCTCTTCTCTTTGTATCAGAGATGCTGGCTTTAGAGCTAAGGGTCCTAGTAACAAGTCCAGTAGGCCCTAGACTTTTGAGGTCATGGATTTGAAAACTGTGACACACACACGTGCATGTACACACACTCACACAAATACAACTCTTTTCCATAAAATTCACAGGGAGTTCACAGATGCCCTGCAGCCACCCCTGATCCCCTAGTTCACCTAAAAAACTGGAGCCCAGAGAGGCTGACATCACATATTAATATGATGGTATAGATTTCATCATTCATTGAGCTAATATTTGTTGGGTACCTACTGCGTGCAGTCCTTGATTTTCATCCAAGCTTCATTTTCATTGTCAGAATTTGTGCTCTCTCCCCAGTCTATCTCCCCTCCCAAAGGGGAGCAGGGAGAAAGAAGAAATGCTCCACTTAGTGTCACTTCTGAAAAAATAAAAAAAGACCTTGTATGCTTTTGCTACCAATGGAAGGTCAGTAATATCATCTCTGCATAAGGACCACAGCGTATTGAAATAGGGTCAGACAGACACATTTGTGAGGGATGGACAGATGGAGCCGGAGCTGCCTGCTTTGTTGTACCAGAAGACGCAGATCAGGAGTGAGCTTCAGAACAAAGTGTGCTTCTGTGATGTTTGGAGGTGATCATGCCACTGTGCACACAAATAAATTGGGGTCCAGAGATGGAATTGGAACCAAGAGCATTGGATAAATGGACCCTTCCTGTTTTGTGTTTTTTGTTTTTTTTTTTTTCCTGATAATTAGACCTGCTGATTTTCTCTCTCAGCCTCAGCCTCTTAGACAATTTCCTCATTCCAAAAGAGTTCCCCAATTCTGGGACATTATGCAGACATCTCAAAGGTGGGCTAATGGAAGCTATTTAATCATATATATAGAGAGAGACATACACTGATTATGCAATTTGCAGCATTTAAGCCACTCTGGGCCAGAATAGCAGAACAGCAGGCCAAGGCCTCCTCCAGGGTGGGAGGTGATAGATGTCCATTTTCTCTGCTCACGAGGGTTGGTGTGTGCTTCCTGAGTAAACCTGTTCCATTTCCAATGGCTCTGCCTTGGGAGTTGGAGAACATTCATTTTAATCAGTACTGTAGAGTATCAAATTAATACATAGAGATGTGACATTTGAGACAAATTGGGTAGCACTTCTCAATAAGTGGAGAATCAGGATGATTTTCATATCACGTCCTCAATAATCCCACAAATAGTTCATCATGCATAGTGATATTTTCCCCCTTTGGGAAACAGTATTAACATAGCTTTAAGATGATATTATGCCAAACTCTAGTGCCCTCCTCCTGTCAAGGTGTCAGAAGAAACAGTGATGAGGGAGGAGCATTCTCAAGCAGCTGCCCACTTGGAGACACGAGGTACCTCTGCTTCATTTCTCTGTCCCCATTCATTCATTCAACAACTATTTACTGAACACCTGCTATCCGTCCCAAAGTATGCTTTGAGGATACAAGAATGAATAAGAAGTGGCCCCTACATTTAAGGAGCTCTGAGACCTAAAAATGTTGGGAGAGAACTAAGGGCATAAGCACAGGAGACAAGAGATGTGGACCCAAACCCTGGCTTTCCTTCAGGCTGGCTGTGAGACCTTGGCCAAGTCTCCCAACCTCCCTGAACTGATTTTTTTGCAAAACAGAAACTATGATACCCACTTTCATAGGTTGTAATGAGGATTAAAGGAGTCTGTGCATGAAAAGTGTCACAGAGCTGCTATTCAATGACAACCAATTCTTCTACCACATGGAGAAAATTGCTGTCATGCCCACTTAGGTCTCTGGAGATCAAATTTGAGCTCTGCCACATGCCAACTGTGTGCCCTTGGACAGGGACCTACACCTCTCAGACTCCTCCTATGAAAAATGGGATAATTTCCCCCTCCATTTCAAGAGGACCATGAGCATGAGTGACAAGGTCTAGAAAGAACCTAGGGTGCCATTTGGCACGTAGTAGGCACTCAGTAAAAGGAAGCTAATATAACAAGGCATGATGGGTTTAATGGAGTGAAAAAAAATATTTCCCTTGACAAAACCTTTGGTCAAATTTTGTGACTCTCCGAGGGCAAGCACCATCACCTACGTTTTTGTTTCTTTTGCCACCATGATACCTTAGTCCAAGGCCTGCCACACAGTAGGAGCCCTGCAATGATAGCTAGTGCTCACATCACCTGACCTGGATCCCTGCTAGTCTATGTAGGGCTTTTGTGCACATTAACACAAGTGGCTACTCTGAGAAGAAGACACTGTCCTGTGAGCGTATGGCTCACTGGATGGAATACAGGTTGGGTTTTAATCCTTATCACCCCTCTGCCTAGGCATACTTTTGTAGTGCTTAACTCAAACAACTTGAATGTTCTGGAGCTTTCCTACAGAACCCTCCTCTTGGGAGTCTACAATCATTTACTATCCAACAAAAGATTCGGAGAATCATTGGATGCTTGGGAGAAGAGATCTCAGAGAGCTTTCACTTGAAACCCTTTAACTGGATTAAAGGGTTTAACCCTTTAAACCTTTGAGTGTGGTGTCTTACACCTGTAATCCTAGCACTTCGGGAGGCCAAGGCCAAAGGATCATTTGAGGACAGGAGTTTGAGGCCAGCCTGGGCAACATAGCAACAGTCCATCTCTACAAAATAGTTTAAAAAAATTAGCTAGGCATGGTGGCATGCACCTGTAGCCCTACCTGTTCAGGAGGCTGAGGCAGGAAGATCACTAGAGCCCAGGAGGTTGAGGCTGCAGTGAGCTGTGATTGCACCACTGCACTCCAGTCTGGGCAACAGAGCAAGATCCTGTCAAAAACAAAAAACCAACACAAACAAACAAACAAAAAAACCCCAACCGTTTAATGGCTTCCAGGATGGAGTCCGAACCCCTTACCTGGCCGTCAAAACTTCTGGCATCAACACTACCTCCACTGCCTTCCAGTTCTCAGAGACACCATACTCTGTCTTCCAGCTTATCTTTCAAACACACTGAGTCCCCTCTCCTGAATCCCCTCACACTACCATCCAACTCTTCTCTTAGGGTCTCTGCCTAAACTAAATCCAAGAGGCACCCCTGTGCACAACAGCCCTATTCTATTACCTCTTGGCTCTCTGCACTTGTCCCTGTTTCATGTCCATCAGTTGTGTATTTCCTGTTCCTTGTCTACTTTCTTTACTCTTGTATGTGTTTTCTGGACAGCAAGAGCACTCAATAGAGCCCTAAAGTCAGAGCTCAGAGTCTGAAGGAAGACCTGACTTCCAACTTGTCCAGGTGGTAGCTAGCATGTAACTTTGAGCGAGTCACTTAACCTCCTCTGACCTCTCATCATAGAAGGATGATAAGAATAATAAACCCTACTCCATGGGATTGTTGTAGGGAAGAAATGGGGCAACACATCAGTTGCTCCTAATAGTGCCTGACATAGAATAAATGCTGACAAAGTGGATGTGTAAGCTATTATGATCACTCTTCACAGCTGTGCCTAGCCCAGGGTCAGACACATAGTAGGTGCTCAACAAATACTGATTAAACAAGTGAATGGATAAATGATCATCTTGCCCAATATAAAAGGCCCAGACAAGAAAAGAGATTTAGATTCAAGGTACCTGGTACCATATTTCATTAACTCTAAGATGCCCACAGTCATAAGATGCACCTTAGTTGATGTAGCATTAAGAAAGAAAAAAATGCTGCCACTTAAAGTGTGATGTACTATCGATTAGAAGATACATCCCAATTTCAGAGATATTAAAATATGGAGAAGCTTGCACCCTAGAACCGATGAAATGTGGTAACTGCTTAATTGCTCCTACCCCTTAGCCTCAGTTGAGGTGTGCTTATCATTCTGACCGCTTCTCTGACCCAGAGCTCTCTGATGGCCAGGACTCCTCCTTTTCAGCATTCAGGTGGAGGCTCTTGGCCATGCGATCACCTCTTAATTTATTCTCTCGGCTCCAAGTCTCATTACTTCTCAATTTTCTACATTGAACTCTATTTAACACTTATTAGCACAGGTCTTTAGCTGATAAACGCCCTTTTCACGGGAAGCAGCAGGGTTCCTCAGGCTTGACCCTGCCTCCCATATCCATGCTCAAGGCAGGGGGGCCCAGAGACCCCCAGACATGGCTGGCTCAGGGTCACTGCCAGTCCACTCCCAGCCCCGCCCAGGATGGACCCCTTGGTACCAAAGAACCATTGGGTGGGGAGCTGGATGTGATTTCTCCCATGTGGATAGAAGGAGAGAGGGTTTTCCTTCAACTGCTGCTCTGGTAGGGACTGTACCTGGACAGTCATATCTGTCTCCCTCCTGTGCCCTTGAGTCAGGTGACCCTATTGGAGCTTCCTCCACTGACCTCAGCCCTAGAGGCTCAGGGGATGGATGCATGTCTTTCTGCCACCTCTTCCTTGGGGTGACTTCCTTCCCAACCTATGGGCCCAGGATCAGCGGGGAGAGAACACTTCCAAACAGAAGTGTCAAATTGAATGTTATAGTCCCACCTGTTGTCATTCATGGATAACTCAGGAGTGATTAGCCACTGTTTTGGATTACTCTTTCTAGCTTTCCCTTCATTAATGTGAATAATTGAGAATTGAACCCACTGATATTTCATTTTAACAGCAGGAGAGAAAAGCATTTACTGCATTAGGAAGGAGATTCTGATTTATAGATTTGATGGTGGACAGATGACATCTCTGTCCTTCCTCTGTTGATGCATTACATGACAGGAGTTGTTTCCCAGTCCTTTATTCTCATACAAGCTGCAGGGTCCATAGCCCAGGGCCTCTGAGATGAAGAAAACAAAGGAACTGGCACTTATCAAGCACCTTCGATATGCTCACCAGTGCAAGGGGGGCTTTATAGACAATGACACATCACCTCGTGATTAAGACCTTAGGATCCCCATTTTACAGATAAGGAAGCTGAGGCTTATAGAGGTGAGTTACCTTGCCTGAGATGAGCTAGGACCTAAGGGTCATGCGCAGTTTAAAAATCTATCTGGTTCTAAAGCCCACACTCTCTCTACTGTGAGTCCCTCTGAAAACAAGTCCCACAAAGTTCTCCAGGCCTACCCCACTTGCCTATCCCTACCCCACAGATGGGAGGGGCCTAGGAAGTCAGGCGGGCCGGCAGCATGATATTGGGATCTGCCTGGGCCTGCGGTCTCCAGCCCTGGCCTTGTTGAGGGCCTTGTTGCTGCCTGAGACCTGTCTCATGGACAATGGCTTTCCTTCCCAGCTCTGTCATCCTTCCTTCCAGCTCTTCGCTTCCTGTTTTCCCTCAAGACCTTTATCCAGCTATATTTTAGGAGTAAAACAGACTGGGCTTGGTAATGCATCACTTGTCCTGGAGCTAGTCTTGGGAAGTGGAGGGGCAGGGCGGGTCAAGCACATTTGAGCCTCAGGGCCTCCATACATTCCATTCCCCTTGCCTGTATCCGGTGGCCCCTCTCCCCAGTTCCATTCAGCTCTGTGCTCATGTGTCTTCTTATTGAAAGGCCTTTTCTGACCACACTGTGAAACACAGCCCCTGTTACCGATCACTCCCTATCACCTCTAGGCTATGATTGTTTATTTATTTGCTTATTGTCCTTCTATGCCAGAATGTGAGCTTCCTGGGGTCAGGGGCTTTCTGTTTTTTTTTTGCATCACTATTATCTGCTGATTCCTCAGCTCTAGGGCAGATCCTGTCACATGTTAGGTGCTCAGTAAATATTTGGTGAATGAACAGAATCAAAGACCAGAAGGAAAGAGTAGAGGCATTGGAGCAACTGTAAGAAGGGCAGTTGTGGGGTATGAGGGCAGGGGAATGGCAGGAGCTGAGCTGGCTTGAGGGACAGGCTCACACAGGGCCTGGGAGGCCACAGGAAGGAGTGCGGGCTTTACTCACAAGAAGGGGACAATCGTTGAAGGGTCATAGACAGGGAAGTGGCACAATGAGATTTATGCTTTGGAGACATTGGGGAGGGCAAGGGCAGACTGCAGGAAAGGAGACCAGACACAGGAGGCAAAGCAGGGACCACTTTCCAGCATAGAATGCTTCCAAACCTTCACCAGCACTGATGCTGATGCCAGGACAAGGGGAGACCAAGCCCAGGCTTGCCTTTATGGATGGGCATTTACACTGCTGGAACAGAAGGAATGCCCTCTTCATGGAGCAGCTTCGCCTTCACCATTGCTTAAACAGAATGTTTGTGATATTTCTGCCTGTGCTACTGACATTCACGATGTGACTGTAGCTGATTGAACAAGCTCACCTGAAGAGCACTGCTGAATAGATGAATGTTCAAGTGCTGGGGTCTCCAGTTGTAAGTGATGTGGATGGAACCCTAGAGATCAGACTTGGAAATTATGCAGAGGAGTCAGGGCAGGGAGAAAGAGCAAATACACTGGGCGATGATGATTGTCAGGATGATAATGAAAGCTAGCATTGCTGGGGCTCTTACCAGGTGCCAGCCACTCTTCTAAGTGCCTTACATTTTAACATTTAATTCTTAAACAATCCTTTGAGGTAGGCACTATTATTATCTTCATTTTACAGTTGAGGCACTGAAAGGTTAAGTAACTTGCTTGAGGTCACACAGCTAGTAAAAGTTAAAGTATGGGTTTGAACCCAAACAGTTTGACTTCAGCCCACAAAAAGGAATAAAATAATTTCACATTGTTGGGACTATTGGATCCAAATTAAATATTCCACTATAATAGGGAGCAGTGTCAAGCTTTGTACTTTAATGCATCTAACAGAAGGAAAAGATGTCGTGATCAAACTATATTCAAATGTAAAAGTTCTGCACAATAAAAATCATGTAAAATGAGAAGAGAAACAACTGACTTGAAAAATATTCTACCAAATGTGGCAGCAAAGGGTTAACCTCTGTGTTGTATAATGAACCCACACAAAGTGGTAAGAAAGGTATCTAGGAGTTCACACCAGAGGAAATAGAGTCAGCAAATAAATACACAGCAACACTACCTGGTCCTGATAGTTATCAAAGTAATGCCAATTAAAACAGTAAGATGGCACTTTATCCCCATTAAGTTAGGCTGAAGAACTTTGGTGGGTATGATGCAGTGCCGGAGTGGCAGCAGAGACTGAGACACACTCGCACATGGCTGGTGCTGATGTAAATTAGTCCTTTGGGAATCCAACTTGACAATATGTATCAAGAGTCATAAAATGCTCATGTCATTTGACCCAGTAATTCCCTTCCTGGGAATATATCCTAAGGAAATAATTCAACAGAAGAAGAAAGTTATATGCATGAAAGTGTTAATTTCAGCATTATTTATAATGATGAAAAATTGGAAACTGTAAAAATGTCCAACAATAGGGGCATGGCCAGGCAAATTATAGTAGATCTACCTAATAGATTTATGCAGCCATTTAAAATTATAA
Organism: Saimiri boliviensis; assembly: GCF_048565385.1. NCBI lineage: Eukaryota > Metazoa > Chordata > Mammalia > Primates > Cebidae > Saimiri > Saimiri boliviensis. Next base: position 32,733,608 of record NC_133459.1, on the reverse strand, counting down.
TAGCATTATTTAGCAATACAGAAAGATGTTTATGATGTTATTTTTAGTGAAAAAAACAGAATGCAAAATTGATTTTTTGTCTGTATTACAAACATGTAAAGTAGGTCTTATATGAACAGGTACTGGATGGAAATAAAAAGAGAAACAATTGACATGGGAAGGCGGTGAGATGTGGGTGAATTTTTTTAAAGTTTCTCTTTATGGCTACTCTAGTGTTGTTTGTGTAATAAATAGCAAATGATAGAAAAACCAAAATCAGAGTAAACTAAAATTCAAACCAACATCAGTGAAGTCCTGGCTGTGTGAAAGCTACGTGGGAGTGTCAGTTGGCTATGAATATAATATGAATAAAATGTCACATGGCTCTATTAATTGTAATATAGACTCCCGTTCTTGGGAGATGGATGCATTCAGAAGGAAATTCATGTAATAAAGCACTGATCAGTTGCAAGGTATTTTGTTTTGTTTTATTGAGATAAGGCCTTACTCTGTCACCCAGGCTGGAGTGCTATGGTGTGATCATGGCTCATTGTAGCCTTGACCTCCTGGGCTTAAGCCTACTGAATAGCTGGAACTACAGGTGCACACCACCACACCCAGCTAAATTTCTGTAGAGATGGCATCTTGCTATGTTGCTTAGGCTGGTCTTGAACCTGGGCTCAAATGATCCTTCTGTCTCGGTCTCTGAAAGTGCTAGAATTATGCCTGGCCACAAGATGTTTTTGAAGGTCATGGATTGTATCTCTAGCACAAGACCGAAAACTGAGTAGGTATTTGGGAGAAGTTAATGAGACAAGTAACTATGTTACAAAGAATAGTTAAAGGGAAGATCTGGAAGTGACAAAAAAGTTTGTCTCATAGGAGACAAATAAAGATTCATTCTCCACTGCTACAGGGAATAGAACAGTGCCCAATGGAAAGACGTTAGAAGTGGTGAATTTCAGCCAAGAATCAAGAAGTTGTTTTATATAGCTTTAATTACCCTAAATTGGAGTAGGCTGCCTTGTGAGATAATGAGTTCCTCATTTCTGGAGGTGATCAAGCAAGGCTTTGATTGATCAACCTCTGCCAAGGATTCTGTTAGCATACTTTCCAAACTGATATATATACTGGATTTTATCAAAGTTGGCATTCTGTTGACTGTAAGATGTGCCATTATTTTATGAAGCACTGAGAAAGAAAAAACTGCCTATTAAATGATCACATACCTTTGGTTGTAGGACTCATTCAATTTCTGAGTTGTTTGCATGTGAAAAAAAAATCTATGAAATTATATATATATATATATATATATATATATATATATATATATATCCCTGAGGGTTGCATGATGGGAGTAACCAAGTCTACAAGGTAAATGTGGCACATTTTTCAGTCTTAAAAGCAAGGCTTAAAACCTAGATGACCTATATATATAAAATCATTCTATCTATATCAGATAGTTAATGAAATACACATATTTCAACCAAATATATATTTTAAAAATATGTTTCTTTATCCAGCCTATCATTGATGGGCATTTGGGTTGGTTCTAAGTATTTGCCATTGCAAATAGTGCTGCAATAAACATACGTGTGCATGTATCTTTATAGCAGAATGATTTATAATCCTTTGGGTATATACCCAGTAATGGGATTGCTAGGTCAAATGGTATTTCTGGTTATAGATCCTTGAAAAATCGCCACACTGTCTTCCACATATACCATGGAATACTGTGCAGCCATAAAAAGAATGAGTTCATGTCCTTTGCAGGGACATGGATGAAGCTGGAAACCATCATCCTCAGCAAACTAACACAGGAACAGAAAACCAAACACCACATGTTCTCACTCATAAGTGGGAATTGAATGATGATCACACATGGATACAGGGAGGGGAACATCACTCACCAGGGCCCGTCGGGGTTGGGGAGGGAAAAGAGAGCATTAGGACAAATACCTAATGCATGCGGGGCTTAAAACCTAGATGACAGGTTGATAGGTGCAGCAAACCACCATGGCGCATGTATACTTATGTACAAAACCTGCACATTCAGTACATGTATCCTAGAACTTAAAGTAAAATTTAAACATATATATGTTTTATATAAATAAAATAATAAACTATATATTTTAACTAAATATATGCATACACATAAAATATTCATGCACATAAATACACACACACACACACACACACACACACACAAACACAAAGGAGTCCAGTGTAAATGGGCATCTTTTAAAAGATAGAGGAGGGAACTTCAGAGATGTCCTGCTGGTGGCTGGCCATACTATCTTGAGCCCCATGTCCCAGGTGCATGCACCCACATTCTTTTCCTGCTGAAGATTTATTCATGTGAGAAGCTTGGCTGAACTGCATGGGGGCTTGCCCTAGATGCCTTCTAAAATCCGTGACAAACCTAGGAGTCGCTAATCCAGTGGATCTCTAACACTTTAAATCAGCAGCTCCTTATCCACTCATTTCATTGACTTTGATTCCAAAGTGCTTTCTAATCCCTAGTATTGGTCTATGCCCTGCTTCTCAGGTGCTGTCAGCAAGAAGACTGCAGGGATCCAGGCCTCTGGGCCTCCTGTTGTCCCATAGCCCCAGCATCTCTAGAACCACTGCAGCCCTTAGTGATCCAGGAATCTGTGGAGGACCTGAGAAGGGATGACCACTTCACCCAGACGTTAGCTTTCTCCAGGCCCAAGTAAGCCTAGACCCAGTGCCAGGGTGGCTCTTCATGCCTCTCACCTAGCTAGTCTCCCACCTGCTTCTGGAGGCAGGGAGAAGACAGGTTGTCGCTGGGACAGGATTACACTTTGGAATCATAGCATTCTTGGGTTAATCTGCCGCTCACTGTGTGTTACCTGGGGAATGTTCTATATTAATATCTCTGAACCTCAATTTTCTCAACTGTAAAATAGGGTATGAGCATAATGAGATAACAACAGAGCTCACGTAGAGCCACACCCAGTGAGGTTGAGGGTACTTCACCCTCCAAGATCCCTTTTTGCCCTGAGAAAGAAAAGAATTTTCAACAGGAAAAGAATATGGGTGCGTGCACTTGGGTTCTGGGGGCTCCAGCTAGTATGGTCATGAGACTCTTCTCCTAAAGCTTCTGTGTCCATCTCAAATGAGGTACCTAAGATGCAGGAGGACTTCCTTCTTTTCTTGGGAAATATCTCTGGAAGACTGTGGTTTTAGCAGCTCCACCCTTCACAAGCCAGAGAGAATATGTATTTTCTTTCCTGTGCTCTACACCCAGCTGCCTTGGGGAGAAACACAGACCCAGCTTCGTGGCAGTGCATGGACTGGTGGGCATCTGGCTGAGGCTTCTTGATACAGAGAGTATCTTTGATTCTCATTGTCCAACCAAGCCCAAGCAGGAGGAAATGCCCTCTGAAACACTATAAAGGTTATGCAAACATAGGTACTTTGTTGTTGCTGTTGTTCATCTACCCATCCCATTCATCCATCCACACGCCTTGAATACCTCTTCTGAACAAGGCCTGGGAAAACCCACATGGGTAGCACCAGCCCTTGCCCTTTGGCAATCATGGTCTAGTGGAGGAGACAGATAAGAAATCAGACAACTGTGACAACTGCTGCAGAGCTGAGCATTTAGGGCACAGTGGTCGCTTGCCTAGGCTCCAGGAAAAGAGTGCACTGGCGCGACTAGATTCCACACAATGGCCTGCTGGGGAATTCCCAGGCTCTGGGCCAGCAGCACTTCTGCCCTCTCAATGTGAAAGTTTCCCTGGCATATCTGAAGAACAGAGATGCAACCAGTGCTCTTGGGGCAGAGTGAGGGGGACGAGCGGTAGGAAGCGATAAAGTTGGAGACTAGGGACCAGATCACACACAGCCTTTACATTATGGGAAGAACTTGGCTTCTGCTCTGAGTTTAGCAAGGCCCATGGGCAGGTTCTGAGCAGAGTCTGACCTGGTCTGACCTACCATTAACCAGCTGCTGTGTTGAGAATATGCTAAAGGAGTGCAGAATGGGAACAGGGAGACTGGCCCAGAGTCTAATGCAGCAGTGCAGGCGAGAGGCCAGGGGGAGAACAGGGGGAGAGGTGCAGCAGTGGAGGCAGAGAGAACTGGGTGTCTTCCAGACAGAGTTTGAAAGTGGAGCTAATAAAACTGGGTGGCAGATTAGAAGTGGGTGCTGGAGAGGAGCCAAGGTTAGTTCCTAAGGTTTGGGGGGATCAACTGGCAGCATAGAGCTGCCCGTCACTGAGGTAGCAAAGCCCGTAGGTAGAGCAGGTTTGGGGTGCAGAGATCAGGAGCTCAGGTGAGATGCCTGCCAGGAACTTGGGAGGAACTGGTGGGTAGGCAGCTGGATGGAGAGAGCCTGTCTGCATGTGCACGTTGGAGCATCCTCAGTGTGTAGATTGTATTGAAAGCCGTAAGGTCAGATGAGATGACCTCAAGAGGGAGTAGAGGTAGACAAGAGGGATTCTCTTTACTCCCCAAGGCTGCCTTTGCCTGTGGTCCTCAGTGTGCTTTGCCCTTTTTCCCCCAGGTGTGGACCTGGAAAACAGTCTGTCTGTTTCTGGTTCTTGTAGCAGTTGTAGTGTCTGCTCCTTCCAGGTCTCTAAGAAGGGGCAGATCAGGCTGCTGGGAACCGAGGATGGTACTGCCTTGGCAAAGGAGACCCAGCCCCTGCCCCAGAGGGCTTCCCAGCTCCCTATTTATCTCCCTGAAGCAGGTGCCCAGCCCCCAGCAGGCATTCAGCACAGAGGGACCCCACATCCCTCTGCTCAGCCCCTTGGCTGTCCTGAGAGAACCCTGCTGTCCTGAGAAAAGCAAGAAGAACTGTGTTGCCGAGAGGATGCTCCTCTCGGGGAAGGAGGCAGGTCATGTATGTGCGTGGGTACCGGGGAGCAAATGGCAGCACAGACAAAGTCTCGGCCGCAGCACAGGGCACAGAAACTCATCTCTGCCTGGCAGGCACCCATTGCCCAGGGAACTATGGATTGAAAAATCCATAATGGCAGAATGATGACTGATAATACTTGAAAGGAAACCACAACATCTGCTTTCAAAGCAGCCCTTCCGGGAATGCTGATCTGCCCTCGGCTTCGGTCTCAGTGCTTTTGTTGATGGCCATAACGCTCAGCCAGCTTGCTGGCATCCACACCTGGAGAACAGTGGCTTAGTCAATTTGTGGCTTGGGCTTCTTCCTAAAGGCTAATAATTGGTTCACAAAAATGAAGCTTTGGTGGCCCACTGGAGAAGGGAACCCCAGGAAAACAAAATGCAGACAAGCCTGGAGAGGCAAATGTATCCCTTTGTGCCTAGGCCCTGGCAGCTATGTTGAAAGAAGTTGTGTGGGACTTGGTTATATTTCATTGGCTTTGTTTATGTGACTGTGTGTATTTGAAGGAGAATATTTTATTCATTCAACATATATTTATTTTGTACTTACTACCCTGTGCTAGGCACAATTTGCAATTCTAGGCTCAGAGCAGTGAGTAAAACAGATAAAAATTCTCTGTCCTTATGGAGCTTACATTCTAGTATATGGAGCAGATAATAGACAGGCTACATGGTGGAAACCCTTCTCTAATAAAAATACAACAATTAGCCAGGCATGGTGGCACACGCCTGTAGTCCCAGGTACTCAGGAGGCTGAGGCAGGAGAATCGCTTGAACCTGGAAGGAGAGGTTGCAGTGAGCCAAGATCACACCACTGCACTCCAGCCTGGGTGACAGAGCAAGACTGTCTCAAAAAAGAAAAGAAAAATAGACATGTTAAATGAGAACACTGTGTAGTATATACATGTTGATGTGCAAAGCAAACTAAGAAGAGGCTAAGATGGGTCTGGGGCAGGGAGATTACCATTTCAGATGGGCAGTTGTAGAAGACCTTGAGAAGGTGGTATTTGTGTGAAGACCAGAAAGAGGTGGAGGAGTAAAGCCTGGGGGAAGAGTGTTCCAGCAGCAGGACGAGCAAGAGCAAGGCCCTGAGGTGGGCCTGATCTGTTAGAGGAGGGAGCAAGGAGTCCCAATGGCTGGCGTGGATGGGCCGGAAGAGAGGCACAGGCGGGGGAATCGGAGAGGCCGTGGGGACACATGACGTAGTCCCTGATAGACTGTTTTAAAATTAGAAGAAAACTGTGAGCCATTCAGCCCAAATTCCCAGTTTTTCAGATGAGGAAACTGCCCCTAACCACACTAAGTGATTTGTCCATCGTCTCACTGTCAGTAGCAGGACTGGTTCTCTCGAGTATCTTGACATCCAGATTATTCCTTTTCATTTAAACTCATCTACTCACTCAGAACACGCCTTATGGGTTACCAGAGGCTGGGAAGAGTTGTGAAGGGGTTGGAGGAGGTGAGAATGATTAATGGGTGGGAAAAAAATCGTGATCATGAATAAGACCTATTTGATAGCACAACAGGGTAATTATAGTCAATAATAACTGAATTTACCCCTTACCTAAAAAAGTAGTATGATTGGAACGCAAAGGATAAATGGTTGATGGGATGGATACTCCTTTCTCCATGATGTGACTATTAACCATTACATATCTATATCAAAACACCTCATATGCCCCATAAATATATACACCTATGTACTCACAAAAATTAAAAGAAGGAACACGCTTATAGGCATTTCACTCACTGTTGGACATGAGGTATAAACAAAACTGTCAGAGAGGCCTGGGTACTAGGGTGGGGAAAGAATAGACTCTCACAGGCATGTGCTCGTGGCCTCTCTGTTTCTATTCCCCATCTTGATGGGAACACAGATATTTACCTCACCTCAGAGCAAATGGAAATGGGACTCCTTTGCCAGTTTACCAAACTGATTTCTGGACTTTTGACAGTTTTTACATCAGTCCACTCCAACCCACCTTTATATCTAGAAGTGATTAGAAAGAGTTATTAGACTTGGGTTCAGCCTCTAGTGGGAAAAAGAAGGGATGCGTGTAGTAATCTGATCAGGAATGACCAGCACAGTGCCAGGCAGTGGGGATTCACTCATGAGCACAGGCAGCCTCTGCCTGAGACATCCTGGAGCCCCCAGCCCAGCTTGGGGATAGACCAGCAGTCAAAGCACAGTGATCATGGCTGTGACAGGGGATAGGGGACCATGGGAGTGAAATGGGGCATGGATTGGAGGTGAGCAAGTAGGGAAGGGTGTCTGGTCACCTCTTTTAAGACGTTAAAATGATAAGGGGAGATGTGGGGCCAGCTGGGGTTCTGGGTTGGTTTGGCTTTGTTTTTCTCAAAGGAGAGACAAGGGTGAATTTAAAAACCAAGGAGAAGGAGCTTTCTGGAAATTAGAGAAAAGGATCACAAAGTCCTGAAGAGAGAGAGCGTCCTGAGATGGAGGAAGAACCCCTTATTCTCTGCAGCTGGCTCTAACTTGTTAATGATGGGGAAGCATACCAATGAGTTTGTGTGGTGTGTTGTGTGTTGTGTTGTGTTGTGTGTATGTCAGAGAATGGATAGAATAGGCAAAGAAAGCTGAGGGAGCTGAAACCCAAATATCCTCAATTTTCTCCATAACTGGCTGAGGTGAGAAGGGTAGTAAGGCATCAACTCACCATTCATTTATTCATTCATTCAGCAAACAGGTGCCCCCACTGTATGAAAGCACTTTAGAGGCACTGCAAATATAGTTGTGAACAACACACACATTCCTGTCCTCACAGAACTTACAGCCTAGTAGGGGAAGAAATGTTAAATAACAAATAACCACACAAATAAATATAAAGATAATAATGAATATTGTAAGACTTCACTTATATTCCTACTAAGCTTCAACTTTATTAGAAGCTGCCCATCTGCATGTTTAGATGAGTGTTTCTGAAACTGAATCTGTTGTTCTGCTTTGTTCTGTTGAACAGAACAGAATAATGATAGAGCCCCGAGGCAGACCACTAGAGACTGCCTTCAGATGGGCACAAGTCTACTGACTTAATATTGCATCTTCTTATTAGTACTCAGACATAGCAGTTCTCTGTATTGACTCACAGAAGCCTTTGCCCAACCATAGTACTTTGGATGAGAAGAAACAACATGGTAAGCTAAAAGAATTGGGATTTGGGGTTAGAAAACCTGGAATTAAAGTCCCAGTCATGCTGCTCAGATGGGGACAAGTATGAATGAGACATTTAACCTTTCAAGACTTTCATTTCCTCCTGCATTAAAATAGGGTGGATCCTGACATCTGCTCTGGCTTCTTCAGAGGGTACTTGGGAAGGTGACATGAGGGAACCTGTGGAGAGATGGGTGGTAAATGTAAAGTATGGAGCATGTCTGTGGTTTTATTTTTCACCTGTGCCCACTTGGAGTTGGAGCCACTGACGGATGAGTGCAGAAAACTGACAGCATATTTCAGAATTCTGATTTGGTTTTGCACACTCTATAAAGCATAATCATTTGTTGGTTTAAGTGAGATCTCCAGGCTTTTTCAAAGAGTCAAACAATTTATACTCAAACTGCATTTTGACAGCCAGCCTTGGATATGCTCATCTTTTTTCAAGACCACATGTCTTACTTTTACTGATTATGTTACATGTTCATGGAATAAAATGGGAGACATTCACAAGAGCACGAAGAAGCAAATTAAAATCAACTGTTATCAGACACCCTAGATATAACCATAATTAATATGTAATTTATTCTTCCAGGCATATATGTGCATATTAGTACATAAAATTAGAAATATATACTTATACTATTTATATTGCTGTAATTATTCAGCCAGTCCCCTGTGTTTAAATTTAGATTGTTTCTACTTTTCCCCTATGACAGATAATGCTGTCGTGAAAAATTCCTATACATAAATCATTGGGTTGCATCTGATTATCTCCTTAGAATAAATCTATAAGGGCACGGCCATTTCAAAGAGTTTTGGTATGTGGTTTCAAATTGCTTTCTAGAAAGATTTATGTTCTTACCAGTAATGCATACCCATTTCTTCACTCCCTCCCCAACACTGAATATTAACACTTTTAAACCAATTAGTTTAAAACTGGGTGGGTAAAAGATGGCTCAACAACAGGTGTCAGAGGATGCCAGTCTCGAGGGATTCCCCATATTCCAGCAGCTAGAGGAATCCTAGCAGAACTCCTGTTTCTCAGAAGCTTGTTGTCCCGTGGCCAGGTTCTGGCCAGCTTCCCATCCACAGAGAAGCGAGTAAGTGCTCCCTGTGTTCTTGCCCCAGAGTGGGCACTTCCACAAGGCTGAGGTCAGGTGTGATGCTCAGGGGCATCTGAGTCCTGGAGAGAGAGAGGGAGCTTCAGGTCGAGGCAGGCCAGTCCTCTGACTATCATCTTGGATGCAATTCTGGACTTCAACTTAAAGGTCCTCTTTTAAGGTCCACCGGAATTGGGCACCAGGATGCTCTGGTCATTCACAGGGCATGCCTCTTTCCAGACTAGATGCAGAATCTCCAGAGGCAGTGAGCTAGCATTCTGCCCCTGGGAGAAAGACTCTTAGCTCAGCAGGGCCCCAAACCTTGATGATTAGATTCTGACAAGGTTCCAGTGCTAGGAGAGCTATAGCACGAGTCAAGGAAACTGAGGCAAAAACCCAGTCATAGACACTAGACCAAACTGGTGACAGACAGGAAGGTTCAAGCTTGGAGGCTCCTCTTGACTCATAATATTGAGCCTGTGGCCACATGGCTAATTTGAACTCTACCTTCTAATGCTGCCCTTGTACTAGTCAGGACCAATTTTAAAGCCTGGGCATGGTAGAGCCTGCAGTAGCCACGTGGGTTGCAACTGATCATAAATATATCACGGATTAGTTCTACAAAGGGGAAGTAGAGGATTCCCGGCAAGTGAGATATTAGGAGCATTTAAAAGTCCGCTTCTCCCCCCACCTAATCCTCTCTCATAGCCTAAGCATTGTCTATATTTTCAGTATCAGAGATGGCTCCATAGAATGTCTAAGCCAGAAATGAGCACATGACCTGTCATTGCCCAGGAAGTAGATCTCTCCCTCTCCCTCTCCCTCTGCCTCTTGGCCAAGGCAGAGAGGGTCTCCCTAGCTGAATGTGCTTTGATCTAGGCACTTTCTATTACTCTGGGAAGATTTATCTCTCAAATCTAATTAGCTTCCCTATTGAGAAACCACTTTCCCTAAATGGGAACTCTGTTCATGGGTTTCCTATGTCAGCACGAAGAGCCACTGATGGAAAGTGGTGGGGGATTGTACCACTGATGGGCCATCCATGTCCATTGCCTTCAGGGGTAATTGATAAATGACCAATAGGTCAGGGCTCAGCCCAGCCCAGGGAGAATTGAGGAGAGGTAATTGCTGGGGAAGAAGGAGAGAGAGTGAGGATTGGCAAGTCCAGAGCTAGATGGGGAACACTCTCAGAACATCAAGCTCCTAGATGTAGGAGAGAGTTAAAAATAAAAATGAAGTGGAATTAAGATGCTATGTGACCTGGCCATAGGAATACTTGGACCCTATGTATCAGGCCATGTCTTTCTAAAAAGCCCCCTAGGGAGATTTCATATATCCTCAATTCCCAGAGGTACTCCCTCCCCTCCTACATCCTAACCAATAGTTTAACACTTTGGAAATCAAAACAAATCTTAGTATCAACAAATTCTGGTTGTGCTGTGTTTTTCTTTCTCTCTTTCTTTTTCCCAAAAAGCCCAAATTGAAGTGACAGCACATATCATTATTGATGGCATGCTCGAATCCAGAAAATATAGTATATGTGCAAAGAATGGTGCTGGCAAAAAAAAAAACCCAAACCAAAACAAAACAAAACAAAAACCCTTGATTACTAGGTAAAGCAGTGGATCCAAATGCTCTAGCAAGCTGGCTAGATTCCAATGAGAATGTCTTTAGCCTGCTTTCATGATTTTTGTGTATGAGAGAAAGCCTACTCAAGTACATTTTAACATGAAAGGGAATCCAGTGGCTTAAGTTCCAGGGAAGTCCGAAGGGTGGGGGCTGTGGCCTCAGGAACAGCTGGATCCAGTGTCACTGGGACCTCATTCATCTCTCAGTCCTGCTTTATCTCTTTTGTGTTGCAACAAGATGGCTTCTGGGAGCTTTGGACTCACATGATCCTGGAGAAGGAGAGAACTTGTATTTCTCCCGAGATCCGCAGATCTGAAGTCATGGAAGAACTCTTATTGGCAGGTTATGTGCCACACCCCAAGAGAAATTCCAGGGGACTGAGGGATGGGATGTCATATTGGCTGGTCATCTGGGGCTAGAGGGCAAGTAGGCATTGTGATTTGATTGAGAGTTTGCGCAGAGCCACATGGGATGAGGGCAGGGCAGTTCTCCAATGGGAAGAGAAATGCTGGACAAATAAAAGCCGTAACTGTCCACTCTTGGATCAGCCTGAAAGGCCTAGGACCAGACTTCTTTCATCCAAAGCTCAGTGTGAGACTTAACACTTACCACTGCTGTTTGGGGAAAGGCCAGTCTAGACTAGATCATTGGAGTGACAGGGGACAAGGAGAGGAAGAGACAGCGTGTGGTGCCTGGATGGTGCAGAAAAGTCCCTCCAAGGTGTTGTCTGCCTCCAGACATGTCCCCACCAAGGGGATATGAGAAGAAGCAAAACAGCCAGAGAGGCTTAGAGCAGCCTAATCCATGCTGGCAAAGAAGTGAGAAGCCAGAGAGAGACTGCATCCTTCTGTGAAGATAATGCATGGGAATGCTTAGCCCAGTGCCTGGCACCCGGCGCCCAATCAATAAATGGTAGCTATTATTATTACCCATTAGGGATCATCCCTCAGCGCCTGCAGTCTGGGCATGATGGATGCAGGCTGTGCTTGTGTAATGGGGATTATTTATTAGTTGCCTTGTGAAAAGCAATGACAGAAAGGCACAAAACTATGTTACCACAGAGGGATCTTATCTCATGGAAATCAACGGCTTCTCTGTTTTTCCGCTAAGAAACAAGAGCGCTTATTCTCGGAGATTAATCCAATTCCACCGTTAAGACCTCAAGGGGAAGGAGGAGATGTAATTCCCACAGATTTCAGCACTGCTTTTGGGATAATTCTCCTCCACCTCCTAAATACCTGGGACTTGGGCAAGGACAGGAGGGAGGGCAGGGACCGGAAGTTGGAGAAGGAAGCGGGGAGTTGGTGTGAAGAGGTAGGAGAGTACACTTGGAGCTCACTTAGGCCTTGCCTGGCCTTCTCTACTGGCTCAGGGCAAAGCCCAAGGCATTCTATTTATGCATATCGGTTGCTATTGAATGAGGGAACCTGACCCACTTTGACCACACCCAGCAGCTGCACCTGCTTTCAGCTTCCTCACCTGGCCCAATGCAGACCCGGGGCTCATTTTACAGAACTTTGGCCCCTTACGTATTGCCATTTAATTGCAAATACTGTTTGCAAACCACTTTAAATTTTTGTAAAAATTTTCATTTCAGTTAACGGATGTAGCAAGAGTATATTTATGTGGCAATACTTATACGATAATTCAGAGAGGTCACTAAATCCCCATGTGTGGGCTTGGGCCTTTTGTTAATTATTTGTTTAATAACAGCTCTGCCTGGCAACAGTTGAAGACCTAAAGACAACAATCAGCAATGGCTCCCTAAAGAACCTGGGAAAATTTAAAATTTATGTAGCAAATAGAAGCAGAGTACAAATCACTTCTAATTAGCACACAAGGAGAATTTGCGGCCACCCTGAATATTAGCATTTATTAAGCACCTAAGTTGCCCCAACCTCTCATGATCATTATGTTGCTTATTCCCCACAACTGTTCTCGGAGGTATCTTTTATTAACTATGGTGTGCCCATTTTACAGGTGAGAATCTGAGGCACCAGGAGAGTAATAGCCTGGGGGTGTGTTGAACCCAGAACTTCAGAACTGGGGCCTGCCACTGCAAGACAAGGCCTCCTGGTAGAAGCCACCTTATCAGCTTGTAAACAGATATTATGATTTAGTCCAGGCGTCCCCAAACTTTTTACACAGGGGGCCAGTTCACTGTCCTTCAGACCGTTGGAGGGCCGCCACATACTGTGCTCCTCTCACTGACCACCAATGAAAGAGGTGCCCCTTCCTGAAGTGCGGCGGGGGGCCGGATAAATGGCCTCAGGGGGCTGCATGCGGCCTGCGGGGCCGTAGTTTGGGGACGCCTGATTTAGTCTTTTAAAATGACCCATGTCTATTATAAGCATTCAAACAATACAGTGCGAATATAAATATGAGACGTTTTATATTCACACACAATTCAACACTCCAGAAGTAGAGCATTGTTAAGGTTTTCAGGCATCACCCTTGGCATCTAGCTCTCTGGAGAGATAACAAATTAATGCTAATGCTGGAAGGAAAGATATTTTTTAAAAAATGAGATTGCCACATACTCTCCATTTAATTTTTACTTTTGAAAATTTTACTTAAATTCAACAGATGGAAAGAAAATCAAGGAAAGGTTGAAGGAATCATTAAGCTTAGATCATTAGACATTAGTTCCTCAAATATCTCTCTGAAGCTAAGAACAAAATTTAAAGAGCATAAGAAGTTGAGTTTTCTGTTCTTGTGTCAGTTTGCTGAGAATGATGGTTTCCAGCTTCATCCATGTCCCTGCAAAGGACATGAACTTATCCTTTTTCATAGCTGCATAGTATTTCATGGTGTATACTTGCCACATTTTCTTTATCCAGTCTATCATTGATGGGCATCTGGGTTGGTTCCAAGTCTTTGCTGTTGTGAACAGTGCTGCAATGAATGTACGTGTGCATGTGTCTTTATAATAGAATGATTTATAATCCTTTGGGTATATACCTGGTAATGGGATTGCTTAATAATAATAAAAGAAGTTACAGTCATTATTATTATCCTTTTTATTATTATTTTTGCAACATTTATTAACCACCGCTGCATTGAAGATGAGGAGGTTAGCGCATTTATATTTGCTCTTATTTGCGTAAACACCCTTTCCTGGTTTAATTTTTTTTTTTTTTTAGTTTGGCAAGATCTATAACATTTATATCTTATTCTGTACAGTCCTCAGGGTTGTATAATCTTAGTTCCATATTTAATAGGATTTAACACTCACCATCAATTTTCTTGCCATACATTTTACATTTTAAAGTGTTGTATTTTGATTGATTTCTTCATTTGCTAGAGTCCACTGTCAATACTTTTTTACCAGAAAGGCTCATGGCTGTTGTATTCCCTGAATTCCTGCATGCTCTTGAATGTCCGCCCGTTGTCTAAATATGTAAATGACAACTTCACTGGGTATACAACTCTTAAGCTGAAGTTCTCCTCAGAGCTCGAATGACTTGGTTGGAGGCCAACCAGACTCATTTCTCTCTTGTGTGACTTGGCATTTCTGCCTTGTCCATATGATTCATTCTTTTCACTTGAAATGTAGTATCTTCACCAGAATACATCTTGAAGGTGATTGCTATACATAAAATATTTGGAGACCTCATGTACTCTTTTGATCTTGAAATTCAACCTTCACTATTTCAGGGATGTTTTTGTCAATTATATCTTTGTATGCTTTTCTCTATGGATATGTTGAATTTCTTTTGTCAATATTCCCTATCTGTGATCTTCGTGTTTATATATTTGATCTTTTCCATGTATTTATTTAATTTTCTCAAGCTTACTTCCCAAGTTCCTGAGTTGGGTTTTCAGATATGTTTAATTCATTCCTCCTCCTTCTTTTCTTCCTCTTTTCTCTCCCTCCTCTTCCTCCTCCTTTTCCTCCTTTTTCTTTCTCCCCTTCTTCCTCTTTCCCCTTTCTCCTTCTCCCCTTCCTTCCTCCTCCTCTTTCTACTCCCTTTCCTCCACCTCCTCTTCTACATCCTCCCTCTTCTCTTCCTGTTTCAGCTGTTTTCAAAGTGATACTTCTTTTTCTTTCCCAGCTCACCTTTCATGGTTTTTGCTTATCTTATAAGTTTTCTTTCAGGTCCTTGAAACTGTTCTTTGAATTCCTTTTCAAAAATCTGTAATTTCTTTGAGACTAGACAATGGTTTTCTGAATTCATCTTGCTTCCTTTGACAATTCCCTCCAAGGTCTGTGTTTTCCATAGCCTTTTACTTTCTTCTTTTCTTCCTTTCCTATTTTGTTTACTTTGTAATTTATACTGACACTTCTCTGGCTAGTTCCCTACTAATTATCTCTCTCTCTCTCTCTCTCTCTCTCTTTTTTTTTTTTTTTTGAGTTGGACCAAATATTTGCCAAAGAATAATGTGCAGAACTCTGGGGCCTGGGAAAGGGGATTATGAACCGAGCAGCTCTGCATTGCAGGTCAGGTTTTGTGGTTCACTTGTCCTCTCTCACCAGATCTGGCATTTTTCTTTGCTCTGTGCCAAAGCTGCTATGTGTGGTGGTTTGGGGATGGATGCCTCATTTGTCCACTGCCTTACTCTGCAGCCTCCCTAGGACAGCGGCTGGGCCGTCCATCACTCAGGTGGAAAGGCACATGTTCTCTCCTTCAGCCTCCTCACTGTCCCTCCTGCTTGAAGTGCTGAAGAGTTTTCTACTGGACACTCCCATACCGGGTCCAAGTTCCCACATCTTGTCACTTTCATCAAAAAGTTTATTGAAGTCCTTCTGAAGATGGAGATCATTTCTTTTAAGAAAATTTCGCTGAAGGTCTGAGGATTTCTGTGTAGACTTTCAACACTTCTCCTTGCTTAGATTCACATTTCTCAGTATTTAGCAAATATATCTCATGGTTTGTGGTCAGGACCCATTTTCTTATTTCACTGAATATATGACTTCTACTCCTCTATATTTTTGTTCTTGTTGTCAGTGGACTTCAAGAGATTTTAAAAATGTAAATACCCTCACTGGACATATTTAAAAAGAAATCTCCCATATCAATGTTGTTTAATGGTCACACAGAATTCCATTATGCAAATGTAGTCACATTTACTAAAATTCTCTCTTAAAGAACATTCATGTTGATTCCTTTTCTTCTTTTTCTTTCTTTTTTTTTTCTAGTATAAACAAGGCTATGATGAATATCCTTGGGTATATGACCAGTTGGCCTCATCATATTTTAAAGAACTTGGGGAGAGCCTTAGAGAGTTTCAGGGATTTTCCCAGGGCCAGGAATCTAGTTTCTGGTTAGGCATGGCGGCTAACTGTCATCTCAGCCTTTGAATGACTGAGGCAAGAGGATCACTTGGGTCCAGGAGTTTGAGACCAGACTGGGCAACATAATGAGACCGTGTCTCTCCAAAAAAAGAAAAAATTAGCTGGGTGAGGTGGTGCACACATGTGGTCCCAACTACTCAGGAGGCTGAGGCAAGAGGATCCCTTGATCCCAGGAGTTAAAGGCTGCAGTGAGCTATGATCTCACTACTGCACTTCAACCTGGGTAGCAGAATGAGACCCCATCTCAAAAAAATAGCAAAATAAAAAATTTTTTAAAAAAGAATCTAGTTACTATAGACCTGGATGCAAGTTCAACCTTGAGACTCCTGTTTCAAAGCTGTCCAGCCTGCCACAGCCCTGCCTGTCTGTTCATCTCAGGGAAGACCCTTTCCACTGCCCATCCTCTCTAATTTTATTTCTTCTTCCTCTGGCTTTCCTATCTTGTAGATTTAGTCCCTGTTCTAAAAGGGATTAACCGTAAGAGAATTTCTGTGCAGCTTGTCTCCTGGATTCACACAAAAGGACTTAGATAAGTCTTGGCTTATGGGGTCTTAATGGGCTATTAGGGGAAAGTGGACCATCTGGGGCCACTCAAACCAGAGGGAGGCATCAAGGAGGCTGGCTATGCCTGGGGAGGGCCTTCCAAAGCCTCTTCTTCAATGTCCTCATTAAGGACAGACTCTGGGGGTCTGGGCTGTTTATGCAACGCAGATATTTGGACTTTCTAAATTGAGGATCAACTCTTTGGGGGCATTCACACATCAACTACAAATAATTAAGTATCTAACAGGTAGCCAGAGCCAGCTTCATAGACATCTGCCCTATGCAGTCATACAGGGCCCAGCTCAGGGAAGAACCCTGAGCTTGGTTTAATGCTCTTCTGTTGACCTCTTGAAATTTATAATCGTATTTGATCAAGGGGCTCTGCCTTTTCATTGTGTACTAAATGCTGATTATGTAGCTGGTCCTCCATGTGCCAGACACAACACCAGGCTCTTTCACCTGCACCAGCTGAGGCTGCCATAGGGAGAAGCAGAGAACTGGATCTGAGGGCTGCCTGGCTGGGAGTCTACAGATCTGCAGGCTACAGTCTGGGCAGCCTTGCATGAGAACAGCAGCAAGGTTAATGAAGCTGGGCAGACAGAAGGACACCTGGACAAGGTGACTGCCCTCTGGGCCTGTAGCCACAACTGGTCATACTGCAGACTGGTCATTCTGCATATATATGAGCTGGAGATCTTAGTCTGTTTTCTGTTGTTTATAACAGAGTACCTGAAACTGGGTAATTTATTTAAAAAGGAAGGGAGGCTGAGTTATGGAGGCTGCGAAGTCCAAGGACTAGGGGCCACATCTGATGAGGGCCTTTTGCTGGGGTGGGGTCGGGGGGTACTCTGCTGAATCCAGAGGAGGGGCAGGGCACCCTGAAAGCACACAACAAGAGTGCTAAGCATTCTCTCAGCATGTCTGCTAATACTAATGGGTTTTAATACTAATGCTAATGGGTTTTAAGACCTAAAAGCAACAGTATGGATGTGCTCGCTGAGGTCTCTCTTCATTTTCTTATATAGCCACCAGTTCATTTCCCATGCTAACCTATTTATCCATTAACCCATTAGCCCATTAATCCATGAATGGATTAATCCATTCTTAAGGACACAGCCCTCATGACCTAATCGCCTCTGGAAGGCCCCACCTCTCAATACTGCTACATTGGAGGTTAAATTTCAACATGAATTGTAAAGGGAACAAATACTCAAAACCATAGCAGGGCCCTTGGTCTGTACCTCAGGGGCAGAGGAGATGCCCATGCTACCTTCCTAGACTGTAGCCTGATGACAGAGGCTTTGAGAAAAGAAGGCATTCCTTAGACTGGTACTACCTTTTTCTCCCATCACTAGTCACATCCCTGAAGCAAAGGGACTCATTTCCAATAATTGTACAGACAGATCCCAGCATTTCATCCTAGCTAACTGTGACTGGAAGATGGCCTCCTTTTTTCTCTCCTTCCAACTCTCTCTTTCTCTTTTCTTTCTTCTGTTTTATTAGCTGCACACACACAAAAAAGATTTTTATTACCCAAATGAGCTCTCAGCACGTCTGCTAATACATTCCTAATGGGTTTGAAGATCTAAAAGCAACACCATGGATCACCATTTGCCTGCTCAGCAAGAATTTGCCTAGTGGGAGGGCGGGACTGAGAGGGACTGAGGGAGGGAAGGAAGACAGGGAACAGGAGCTACCTCTGTTGGCCAGGCCCACCATGCAAATGAGCTGGGATGCGGTCCCAACGTATTAAATGGATCAGAGCAGCTTCTCATTCACATGTGCAAATTAGATTAATCAGACCAGACGCAGAAAGAGGAGAATAATAATGCCATTACTAAGGACATGCAGGCACCCGCAGGGACGCGCAGGAGCCATACCTGGACTGAGAATCATATTTGGACGCCACGTCATGATCTGGCTTCTCTCACTGAACCATTAAGCTGGGACCAAATCTGCCACATGATCCCAGCCTCTGCAGCTCTCCAAGTCCTTCCTGTTGGACCCAGCCCACCCAGGCAGCTTCCAAAGCATCGATGAGCAGGGAAACCAACTGTGGTTTCTTCGCAACCCCCTTGGTGCCTAGGTCTGAGCCCTGCACGAGGATAGGCATCAGGGAGATTCAGTGTGGCCTGAGGGTTGAGAACACAAAACCCAGTGTGTAATGAACTGACATGGTCCTTACCCATTGTATGACCTTGAGAAAGTGAATTGAACTTCAGTTTCTGCATGTGCAGAATAATTCTCTCAAAGGATTGTTCTGCAGATTAAATGAGATAATATATGCAAACAACCATGCCAGATGCAATAAATATTATCTATTATTGTATTTCTTCTTCCTGTCCCTTTTTACTCCTTTCTGCCTGCCTTCCTGCCTTTCTCTCTGCTTTCCCCTCTCCCTCCCTCCCCTTCTTCTTCCTCCCATCCTTTTCTCCTTCCTTTCCTCCCTTCCTTCCTTTTTCTTTTCTGCTTCGTAGAGTCAGTTCCAGTTTTCTATAAAGTGATTCATAGAATTGATTCCATGGTTTCTCTAATTGGATCTTCTAGGAGAGGTACACATGTCCATTCCATCCAGAGATGGTGGTGTCCTTTGGATACCTCAGCTGCCTGCCTGGAGAGGTGGCCCCTTGAGTGGGCAGCCCTTTCCTTCCAGTCCATACAAGCTCCTGGGTCTCTTTCCTGCAGGCTTGGCTCAGCCCTCTTGTCTGCCCAGCTCTCGGTAGCTCCAGGATGAGTAGGACTTGCTGCCAAGACATTCTGTTTGTTTCCTGCATGTTGTGCCCTGACAGCTGATGTATGCAGAATCCACACACCTGTGCCAAGGCCTATAGGCAAAGAGGTTTTCGTGGAAAAGCCAGGGCAGAGGGATTCAAAGTTTGACAGAATGCGGCTTCTCATCATCCTCCCACACTTTTTCATTCCTCTCTGAGTTTTATTTTAGTGGGCAATGTGTGTCCGGGATTGGGGCAGAAGAAAAGGGTGGCAGAGCCAGCCAGAGGGCATGGTAATTGCATATAGCTCTGATTACCAGTGAGGTTGAGCATCTTTCCATGTTTATTGGCCAATTGCGTTTCCTTTCCTGTGAATTTTCTATCCATATTCTTTGCCTGTTTTCTTGGGTCATTTGAATTTCTTTTCCTTTTTCAGTAATTTGCAGGAGGTCTGAATAATATTAGGACATTCATTCTTTGTGTGTTATGTCTATTGTGCAAATTTTCTTTTAGTTGGCTGCTTGTCCCTACCCTGTCAATCTTATTTTCCAAAAACTGACCTCAGTGAGGGATGCATCAGCACCAGGGTGTGCACATCAGTAAAGATAGTTGAGGTCACACCTGGGAATAATATCCATCAGGTGCATGTCAACAGAAGAATCTAGATGAACCACCGCTCCCAGTTACTTTATGAACACAACTGGGCTTTGGAATTTTAAAAGCATTGCTTTTCCTATTTGCAATAAGTCCATTTCTTTCCTGGGTGGAAAGAGAGCAGAGATATGGTAAACTCTCACAGCCCTGCTGTAGCTGGGAGCTGAATTTGAACAAAATTGTTAGGGGGTGGTCCAGAAGTGGGGCCTGGTGAGATAGCTGCCATGTTTTTCTGTCTCCTGAGAGCTGAGCGGGATTGCAGACCTTTGGAGGAATCGAAGTTTTGCACAAGCCCTGGGTCTTGACCTGGAGGCCGATTGCAGAGACCATATCCCACAAGCAGGAGGCCAGACTGGCTTTTGGTCCTAGATTGCTGGGTTGGTAGCAAGTGGAGTCCAAAGAGACAAGGTCCGATGTCCTAGAGCATAGCCCTGAAGCTGCCGGGCCCTGCTGAATTGTGTACTTGGCAGCCTCTGATGGTGACAGTGGAGTAGTCCTGCAGCTGAGAGCTTAACATGGGTGATTCCAGCTTCAGTAAAGCCAAGACCCCATGTGCATATACAACTGGGGTTTGTCATTCTGTAAGAAGCCAAGACAGCACAGAGTCGTCCAAGTACGGACTTACGGGAGTCTGCCTGGATCCACTTGTGGAGAATTCACAGTCTTCGAGAACCTTTCTTCTCTTTCTCTTCATCACTGGAAACATTTACGAAGAACCCATTGTGTTCAGGACTGATGAGAGCTCATGGAAATACTTCTTAGCTGTGTAAACTAACTGATCTATGAATGGGGCCAATGAGATTAGATTCCTGGGCCATCAGTGTTCGAGAAGTAGAAGTGGCTCTAGGGAAGTTGTAAGGACATTTTAACTAAGAACTAGCTAAATTCATTTTTTTAAGGTGAATATTTATGGAATATCTGCCATGCGCTGGGTGTTGAATAGGACTCTGGAAATATAATGAAAAACAAAAATAGGTATAACCCTTCCTTTCATGGATCTTAAAGGAGAGAGTAGGAGACAAGCATTAATCAAGGAGCCCCTAAATATATGTAAAAGACAATTGTGAAAAGGCCACCCATGGTGCTGTGAGCATGAGGTTGGGAGAACTGGCCTAGTGGGAGGCAGTGATCACTGAGCTGGCTCTGAAGGAAGATGGAACTCATCAGGGGGAAGACAGGCCTTCCCAGCTCAGTGAAGTTCACCTGCCTGTCACTCATTCTCCCTTCCTCCTCTCGCTCACCTACCCCACTCCCATAACCCAAAGCATACACCCCTGGATCCAGTGGATTATTATGTCCTATTTATTCCATCTCTGAAAAATCCCCCAAGTTTAACCCTCTTTTCAGATTCCCCTGTTGGCTCTGCTTAAATTATCTTTTTATCGCTCCCAGATTTCTTTAAGGGTATCCTCACTGTTTTATTGCCCTCCAGTGTCTTCCTTCACTAGTTAACACATCCAGGAGTCAAAGAATTGTCTCCATCCATGGGCAAAAGCCTTCTTAACAGAACATGATCTTTTTCATTTAACCCATTCACATTGAAAGGTGGTTAGAAGCTAGACACTAAGGAGGACATTGGACTTGCTAGAAAGAAAGGGCTAGGTTTCTTGGAAGGGGTAGCCTTTGAGCTGTACAAAGAAGAATGGATAAAATATGGATATAAGGGGTGGGCAGGGGGGACCACTGCAAACAAGCAAAAGAGTGGTGGTAAATATTTCCAGGGGGGTCTAGGAGTGTGAGTTCTGAGAGAAAGCAACTGGATGGAGCAGCCAGGAGGGGGATTTCCAAAGAAGTGTTTCCTTAATATGATAGGAATAGATAGAAACTAGATGATATAGAATTATGAATCATGAGCAACATAGGCAAAGGAATGCATTTCTCTTTCAATATTATTGGTCGTAAGAAGAGCAAAGCAAGATGGTGGCTGGAGGTAGAAGTAGCAAAGGAGAAAAAGAAGTGATGAGAGAGAGAGAGAGAGAGAGAGAGAGAGGGAGAGGCTGGCCGAGGGTGTAGAAGTGCGGACTTGCTGATAGAGAAGGGCCCAGGAGACAGAGTGGGCGGAGGTGGCTGCAACAGGGTGGAGAACACAAGCCCAAAGACTCCCACAGAGAGAAGCCCTTCTTGAGAGAACAGGTAAGTGGAAGTCAGTCAGTGGAAGGCATTAGTGGAATGTGATAGGCAGAAGCAAGGGGAGGGAGGGAGTCAGTGTGGCTTGTTGTGGTTCTGTAAATCAAGTTCTTAAATAGTAAATGTTAATAGTTAATTTGCTGTAAAATTTTCAAACAATGCAAAGTACAAACTGAGGGTCCGCCTTCACCAGCCCTCTCCTGCCTTCACCTCTCAGAGGTTTATAGGGTTCATGGATAGATGTGTAACCCTCCAGATTCTTTTCTATGCATTCACACCACTGTAAATATATCTAGATAGGGATATATACATAAACACAGACATACACCTATATAGAGACACATACATGTACACACTTACACATTATACATATGCAGATATAGTCATACTTGTTTGCATAAGTGGGACAATACAAGCTGTACTATTCTGAAACTTTTTTTTTATGTCATATCTCTTTAGAGCTCTTTCTCTATTCATATTCATTCCTACTGGTGGCTCTATGAATCTCTGTGCCATGAGTTATCTAACATTTTATTGATGGACTTTGAAGTTGCTTCCAGTGATCTCTGGTAAAAAGCCATACTGGAGCTGGGCACGACTGTAATCCTGACATTTTGGGAGGTGGAGATGAGTGCATTGCTTGAGCCCAGGAGTTCAAAAACAGCCTGGGCAACATGGCAAAACCCTGTCTCTACTGAAAATACAAAAAATGGACAGGGAAAATGTGGCACATATACACCATGGAATATTATGCAGCCATCAAAAACAATGACTTCGTGTCCTTTGTAGGGATATGGATGAACCTGGAAACCATCATTCTCAGCAAACTGACACAAGAGCAAAAAATTAAACACCGCATGTTCTCACTCATAGGCGGGTGTTGAACAATGAGAACACATGGACACAGGGAGGGGAGCACTACACACTGGGGTCTGTTGGGGGGAACTAGGGGAGGGACAGTGAAGGGTGGGGAGTTGGGGAGAGATAGCATGGGGAGAAATGCCAGATATAGGTGATGGGGAGGAAGGCAGCAAATCACACTGCCACATGTGTACCTATGCAACAATCTTGCATGTTCTTCACATATACCCCAAAACTTAAAATGCAATAAAAACAAAACAAAAACAAAAACAAAAGAGAGAGAGAAAAAAAGAAAATACAAAACATTAGCTGGGCATGATGAGCATGCTGAACACTGTGGCACATGCCTGTAGCTATCCAGGAGGCTCAGGTGGGAGGGAGGTGGAGGCCTCAGTGAATTGTACTGTCATGAGTACCAATGCACGTTTACGAGTTTATATAAGAATGTCTATCAGATGGAAAGTGAGGAGTGGAATTTTTGGGCCAAAGACTCTGTGGGCTATAATTTCGTTGTTGTGAGATTGTCTTTCCCAAAGCTTGTTTATACTCCTGCTAACCACCTGGCTGGATTCTCTCCTGCCCCCCACCCCCCCACCCCTGCCTCTCCCAACACTAGATTTTATCAAGCTTTTCCATGTCTGCCAATCTGATTGTCAAATAATGCTATCTCATTGTTGTTTCGATTTGCATTTTCCTGATTAGCAACACGGTGCCTCTTTTCATATATTTATCCTCCATTTGCTTTCATGATTTTTTTTCAAGTGGATTACCTGTTCATATCTCCTGCCCCCCTTTTTTTTTCCTGTTGGGTTATTTGCTTTTTTTAATTGACTTGGAGCACTTCATATATTCTGGGTCTTACTGTGTTGTGCATTATATATGTTATGTTATGGCTTCTTTTCCTACTCTGGAATTTGAATTTTAACCTTGTTTTGAGGCCCATTTTATTGAGTCAGAGACAGATAGCTTAAATGACTTGCCCAAAGTCCCTCTGCCTGGAGCTGTTTTCTGACTCCAGTGGTCTCAGCAGATCCAGTATTCCTCTGCAGAACAGCAAGACTGTGTCCTCCTCTGGCTCCCATTCAGGGGGATTTTTTAAATTGCACACACTTCTGGAATAAGCAACACTGGCTGAGGCAGGGAGACCCAGGATGATAGCTGCTACTGGTTTCTACTCCACCGTTCCATTTCTCTTCTCCATTTCAGTGAGAGAATTTCCAAGATTTTCTAGCCCATACTTCAAGTTCACTTAGGACAGGCAGCAGTAAACTAAAAGGTTTTAATGTTCTCTGGAACCCTAAAGATTCAGGGATGGTGTATCAGGAGCCACCTGGAATAAGGTTGCCAGATGTTGCAATTAGAAATACAGGACACAGGCCAGGCGTGGTGGCTCACACCTGTAATCCCAGCACTTGGGAGGCCGAGGCGGGCAGATCACCTGAAGTCGGGTGGTCGAGACCAGCCTGACCAACATGGCAAAACCCCATCTCTACTAAAAATATAAAAAAATTAGCCAGGTGGGGTGGCGCGTGCCTGTAATGTCAGCTATTCAGGAGGCTGAGGCAGGAGAATCGCTTGAACCCAGGAGGCAGAGGTTGTGGTGAGTCGAGATCGTGCCATTGCACTCCAGTTGAGGCAACAAGAGCGAAACTCCATCTCAAAAAAAAAAAAAAAAAGTAATACAGGACACAGCCAACGGGTGGTCACTGATGCCTCTACTTCCAGCCCTTTGGGAGGCTGAGGCAGGAAGATTACTTGAGGCCAGGAGCTCCATGCCAGCCAGGACAACATAGCAAGACTGTCTCTACAAAAAAATGAAATATATCAGCCAGACATGGTGGCAAGTGCCTGTAGTCCTAGCTACTTGGGAGGATCTCTTAAGCCCAGGAGTTCTAGGCTGCGGTGAGCTAAGATTATGCCTCTGTACTCTAGTCTGGGCAACAGGCAGAAGACCTGTCTCTAAGAAAGAAGGGGAAAAAAAAAACCCGAAACGCCCACTTAAGTTTGATTTTCACATAAGTAACAAGTATTGTTTTAGCATAAATGTGTCTCATACAATATTCTAGTATACCTATGACCCACGCATTGTTTACTTATACTAAAACATTATTCACTTTTATCTGAAATCAGATTTAGCTGGGGTTGTATATTTTATCTGGCACCCCTAATCTGGGGGAGACAGGAAAGGGTAGGAGGAAACTGGGTGAGCTCAGTAGGCTCACCCCTAGCCTCAGCCTAAGGATAGCACTGTTAAATGTCTTAAGAGTTTTAGATTTAAGAATGTAAGGTGTGAAGAGATCAAGTGACTTGGCAGAGCTGGGGCTTGGATCAAGATGTATCTGATAGAAGAGCCCATTGTTTTCCCAAGTCCCTTGAGTTTGGGGTGACCGATTCCCCTCTTGATGGCCTCTCCCCAGGGTGTGGAAGAGACAGCTCTGGAGCAGCAAAAAGTGTGAGGCGATAGGCCTGTCAGACCACAGGCTTCCCGTGTGCAGAAAGTGTAGGGTGAGGGGAGAGAAATGTGTTTCCTGCAACACTTTCATCACCTTAAATGGGGTGAATCCTGATTAATTCAAATTAAATAACTCTTTAATTGGCTCTAACTTCATTTCCAGGAGTGAGCTCACAGCCCATAAATGGATCTTTGGACTTCCGACTACTGGATATCTTACTTATATTACTGCTACATCGTAACACCTTTTTTGATACCTAGTCTGAATTTTTTCCTTTTTCTTTTTTTACAGAGTTTTGCTTTTGTCACCCAGGCTGAGTGCAATGGCATGATCTCAGCTCACTGCAACCTCCGCCTCCCAGGTTCAAGTGATTCTCCTGCCTCAGCCTCCTGAGTAGCTGGGGTTGCAAGTGTGCGCCACCATGCCCAGCTAATTTTTTTTTTTTTTAGTCGAGATAGGGTTTCACTATGTTGGTCAAACTGGTCTCTAACTCCTGACCTCAAGTGATCCGCCTGCCTTGGCCTCCCAAAGTTTAAATTTTTAAATCACTTTTATCAATATATAATTGGTATACAATAAAATACACTGTTTTGGAGTGCAGAGTTTGGTGCGTTTTGACAAGTTCATGCATCCCTCTAGTTACCACCACAATCATGACATCTAGTTACCACCACACATAAACATCTTTGTCGCCCCAAAAAGTTTCTTTGTGCTGGTTCTTGGTCATTCTTCTCCCATCCCTGACCTCAGGTAACTGATCCGCTTTCTGTTGTGCCAGATTAGATTTGTCTTTCCTAGAGTTTCACAAAGCAAAAGTGTTCATTGTAATCATACAATATATACTCTTTTGTGTCTGACTTCTTTCAGTATAACAATGATGATATTCATTCATGTTGTTGTGTGTATCAGGAATTCATTCATTTTTCCTTACAGCTGAAAACTATTCAGTTTTATTAATATACCATCATTTCTTTATCCATCCAAATATCCTTTTGGTGAAAATTTGGGTTGTTGGTTTGGGGTCATTATAAATAAACCTACTATGAATGAACATTCAAATATAAGTCTTTGTGTGATCGCATGTTTCATTTCTTCTGGGTAAATACTTAGGAATAAAATTACCAGGTTGTGTGGTAAGTGTGTGTTTACATAAAATACTGTTCAACTGTTTTCCAAAGTAGTTATGCCATTTTACATTCCCATCAGCCAAGTATGGTGGACATGCCTTTGCAGAAACTTGGTATCTTTACTCATTAAAATTGTAACCATTCTAATGGGTGTGTGGTGGTATCTCATTTTGGTTTTAATTTGCATTTCCCTGATGGCTAATGAGAGTAAGTATTTTTTCACTTGTTTATTGACCATTTGGAAATCATCTCTTCAAGATTCTGCTCATTTTTAAATTGAGTTGTCTTATTAGTGGGTTATGAGATGACATTATATATATATGTAATTCCTATATATTAATATACTATAATTTGTTTGTGCATCCATATATATATATATATATATATATATATATATATATATATATGGAGATAGAGAGAGAGATTTTTACCTGTCCCAAAGTCATGAAGATTTTCTCTTGCTTTCTTCCGAGTTTTAGCTTGTATATACACTTAGATGTATGATCTCTGCCCCTACTTTTTTTTTTTTTTTCTGAGATGGAGTCTTGCCCTGTTGGCCCAGGTTGGTGTGCAGTGGTTCGATCTCAGCTAACTATAACCTCTGCTTCCCAGTTCAAGCAATTATCCTGCCTCAGCCTCCTGAGTAGCTGGGATTACAGGCACGTGCCACCATGCCTGACTAATTTTTTTGTATATTTAGTAGAAATGGGGTTTCACCATGTTGGTCAGACTGGTCTCAAACTCCTGACCTCATGATCTGCCCCACCTTGGCCTCCCAAAGTGCTAGGATGACAGGCATGAAGAGGTATGACCCCTTTTGTGTTAATATTTATGTATGGGGTGAAGTGAGAGTTGAGGTTCATTTTTTCCATGTGTGAATATCCAGTTGTTCTAGCACCCTTAGTTGAAAGGGCTATTAGCAGATCATATTTTGAATAAGATGCAGATACAACATGATTGATTCCCTATCAGCATCCCCTCCTTGTTTTAGCATTTTTTTTCCATCAACAAGTGTTTGTTGATTTTCTGTGACATGTCAGGTATTGTTTTAATTGCTGGGCATCAGCTTTAAACAAAGTGGAACAAGTCCCTGCTCTCACGGAGACCATGGCTTAGCCACTGGAGGCAATGAACAGTTTAACCCAAAATCATAATAGTAGACCTAGCACTAGAAAGAAAACTAAAATATGGTTCAGAAACAGAGTGGCAGGACATCCTAGAGTGAAACTCACCCAGCTCTTGTTGAATGACTGAATGAATGATGGACCCTTGAAGTGGCTACTGGGACCGGTTGTAGGAGACCGGCCAGTGGGTGGAGAAAAGGATATCCCTGGCAGAGGGAGCAGCAGGTACACAGGCAGAGATGCCCACAAGGGCATGGCACCCTCAAGGCGCTGGGTGGCCTTGGTGGAGCATAGAGCACAGGGAGGGCTGGCAAAGATGCAGGCGGAGGGGCAAGCAGAACCTAGGTCATGAAGGCTTTGTATGTCCAAGGCATTTGGACAAGATCCTGGGAGCCTAGGGAGTCCCAAGGAACTCAAAGCAAGAGATGGCGGGGCTAGAAGCCCAAGAAGGATGAATTAAAGGGGAGTGAGATGAGGAGGGCAACATTTCTAAGAAGGCAAAGTTTGAGCAGAGACCTGCAAGATGGGGGATGTGGGTACCCGGCTTTCTGCAGATGGGCTGTTAAGGAAAGAGCCTGATTACCAGAGCCTCCCACTGCCAGCCCAGCTTCTCAGACACTCCCTTAGGGGCCTACAGTTGTGACAAGGGTCCTCTGCAGAGCTTGTGTGCCATCAGATGTCATTCAGGTCTCCTCCATGTCTTGGCTACTCCAACCACTACTTACAAAGCTGCACCTTACAGCAGTGAATGACTTTAGCAGATTTCATTCTTTCATTCATTTCTTTAATTGAAAGGTCTGTATTAAGCATAGTAAGTGAGCTTGGCACTACACTAGGCTCTGGGGAAACAGGGATGAACTAATGAATGAGCTCGAGTTACTGATTCAGCAAGAGCCTGTCCAGAAAAGTCTTAAATGCACTTGGTACGTGAAGTCTTTGCTCTGCAGAAAAGGGAGCTCCATGAATGGCTGAGGCTACTGGATTTGGGGGAGTGAGGAATGGGAGACAAGCAGAGTCTAGCCTAGGAGACTGTTGCAATAGGTCAGGTAAGATACAATGCAGGGGTGAATTAAAGCAGTGGAGATGGGGAGGGGATGGGAGAAGGAATCTTGGACACTCCAGGTTTCTAGCTTGAACACAGGGCATGGTGGTGCTACTGATTTTAGGGGACACAGGACAAAGAGCAGATCTGGAATAGGTGGATGCATGGGTAAAGTGATGAAGAGTCCATTGGAGGCACAGGAAGGCTGAGATGCTCCTGGCAGAAATGTCTAGGACTTTGTTGCACTTGAGAGTCTGAAGTTCATGAAGGAGATCTGGGCGGGAGGTCAAGCCTTGCAGTGTATCCACAGAGGAATCGTGATTGACAACAGAGATGGAAGAGATACTCTTGGGAGGTGTCTAAACAAACTCTTGCTCTGTGTCAGGCGTTTGCCCAGCGTGCTACTAAATGTTTAATATACTGGGTAGGATATTGGGTTCTGATGCCCAACTCCCTGGGTTAAAACCTTAGCACTAGCACTTGTTACCAGGGTGACCTTGGGCAAGTCACTGCAACTCTGTATGCCTCTGCTAAATGTTGATGGTAATAAATTCACCTTTTGGGGTATTTTGAGGATTAAGTTATCTAGTATGTGTATAGCACATAGGATAGTGTGATACCATGTGATTGGTAAATGTTAGTTGCTCCTAATATCCTTTAATTCTCACAACACACCTATAGCATAGTGGTTATCATTAGTTATTTTACAGATAAGGCAATTGTCCAAGGTTATGGAATCAGGTAGTGGAAGAACAAGGACTTGAATGCAGGCCAATGTGTCTCCAGAGTCTACCACCATCCAAGGCTGTCTTCTATTATAGGAAAAAGTCTGTGCATTCCTTGGCTACTTGATGCCTTCAGCCCCTCTGGGCAGAGGGGTTCCAATGCCTGGCCGGGCCCCAATCTCTGCTGTGCCATCAGCCATGGCCAGCATCTTCCACCTGCAACCTGGAACCAGCAGACCCCACAGCCCAGCCTGCAAGCCTTATGCACACACAAGCAGGATGCTGCGTTTCTCACCTCCTCCAGATGTTTGCAGCTACTGTGCCACGTTGGAGTCAGGGGCTACATGTCCCTGCCTTGGTCCCGGGACAGAGGAAGAAAGGAGACTTGGAGTCCACGCTGACGGGGATCTGATTACCATCATGCCCAGTGCTCTGCGTTACACTCCAGGTGCCCCGTTTGGAGAAGAGAGCTAGTCAGGAGCCCTGTCTGACAGACTGTGGCAGCTTCGGGTTGAAGCCAGGAGAGCAGACTTGGAAGGACTTTAAGCTATTAGCATATACAGCACAGATAGAGGCCAGAAGTTCTGAGAGGAACTGGGGTTAGGGAACAGGCTGAGTCATGGCCCAGCAGGGAAGCAGGAAGGCAGCCAGCTCTGGGGAGGGCACTGAGAACAAGCAGGCCTGGGCTGAATGCCTGGCTCTATGCACCCGCTCTGTCATAAGATGTTGTGCCTCTCTGGGCCTCACTTTCTCCAGCTGTAAAATGGGTATGGCATGGATAAATCCCTTCTAGGGGTGATGTGAGGACTCCTTCCTATGCCAAGGATGTTACATGTTAGCTTTCCTTCCCTTGCCCCCTTCCCTACCCAAGGAGGGAGGATTTCCTGCAGAAGGCGAACTTTCAGCAGCATGGGGGAGGTATGGAAGGAGATGGATTGAGAGAGTGTTGCTGCAAGGGCATGAGCCTTGTACCCCAGGAAGCTGGGCTGAGTGGAGAATTTCAGGGTGGAGGGATTACTGGGCGTAAATATGTAAAGAGGAAAGGAACTGGCCACTGTCATTCTACAAGTCCTGGCTGGTGCCAGTTCTGTGGCAGGCATTGGACTGGACTGGGGTAGTGCCATGGTGAATGAGGTGCCACCTCTACCCTCAAGGAGCTCCCTGGGTTGGGGTAGTCAGACTCATTAATGGAGCGTCTCCATCTAGTGTGCTAAGTGATGCTCAAGGGTTGGACAAGAGAAACAGCTTAGAGTAGAGAGTGACTGTTCCTTCTACATCAGCACCAGTTGCTGTGCCCTGGCAGCCTGAGAATGCCCTGAGGCCCCCTGCATTCCTCTAAGGGTGGGAAGATCAAAGAGCTTCCAGGCCTCTGCACTATAGACTGGAGGCTTGAAAGAGAGCACAGGTTTGTACCAGCAGGACTAAGCTTAGCAGTGCACTGAGGACCTTGACCTCCAGCCAGGGAAAACAAAGGCATAAGATCTACTGGGGAGCAGAGACTTTGACATACATTATCCCACTTAACCTCCTTAAAGAACTGAGTGTCCCTTTTTTATCCAAAGCCAAGAGAGGTTAAACAACTTACCTAGAGACGCACAGTGAGCAAGTGGCAGCACCAGGATTCACACTCGGGTACGTTTCAACTCCACTGGCTTAATCTTTCCTACAAGCACCCTCCTGCCAACCCCATGCCTTCCCAACAGATGGGCCACTTCCATCTCTCTGCCAAGCCCTGCGGACGTGGCTATGTCCTGCCTTCCTCCAGAGAAACCTGGGCAGCCTCAGGGTCTGGCCCACCGCAGTCCCTCCTGTCCTCCCCAGCTGCCAAGCCACTAATTAGTGTGCCTGGCATTGTGGACTGCAATGTGCACTAGCAATTGTTCCTCACAGCTTCCCTCTCACTCTCGCCTCCCCTCGAAAGCCTAGCTCCCAGCTAAATTTAGCTGTGACTACTTCTTAGGGAGGGGTGGGGTAGTTGGGGAAGGAAGGCTAAGTCCTAAGCCTTGAGTCTCCAAAGTGAAAAGAAGGCAGCCCAGGGCTCCATCCCTCCAGGACAGCCTCCCCTCCATCACCTGCTGGTGCAGCCCTGAGGCTGTGGCGCTGTGTTACTGCACACACTTGGCTTGAATTTGATGGATGCTGAGGTCCATGTACAATAGCAATAAGAACTTTTAACACCACACCTCTCTGTCTTCATCAAAGCTGCCTTGTTTTCATTGACAGATTTTATAATAAGCAGTCATTACCCATTTGTTCAATACTTTTATATTAACATTGGAGTTAATGTTTATGCATTGGGTTTCTGGGGTTCTGTGCAAGATTTCCCTCCCTCCCTTCCTGCCTTCTCCCTTTGCGTTTCCTTTCCATTTTCTTTTGACAGGGTCTCACTCTGTCACCCAAACTTGAACGCAGTGGAGAAATATCAGCTTACTGCAGCCTTTAACTCCTGGACTCAAGGAATCCTCTCACCTCAGCCACCTGAGTATTTGGAATTAAAGTTGCATGTCACCATACCTGGCTAATGTTTTTACTTTTTGTAGAGACAGAGTCTCACTGTGTTGTCAAGGCTGGTCTGGAATTCCTGAAATCCTTCTTCCACCTCCCAAAGCGCAGGCGTGAGCCACTGCACTCAGACCAAGATTTCTTTTGAGAAGGATTTGTTTTCTTAAAAAGCAAGTTTGAAAACCAGAGCTTCACACTTGAGTGCCTTGCTGCTTTGAGTGTGATCTGAGAACCAGCTGCATGGGCACCTCCTGAGGGCTCGTTAGAAATGCAGAACACAGCCCCCACCCCACACCCAGTGAATCAGAACCTGCTGCACTTTACAAGATCCACAAGTGATCTCTACACTGTTTGAGAAGCACTGCCTTAGTCTAAATCAGGATCACTGGGGAACTTGTCAAAATGCAGATTCTCTGGCTTGTTCCATGAGATTCTGACTCAGGAGTAGGGGAAGGCCAAAGCTATATCTATTTGTCCATTTTGTCCTTTTTTTTTCTGAGACAGAGTTTTGCTCTTGCTGTGTAGGGTGGAGGGCAATGGTGTGATCTCAGCTCACTGCAACCTCTGCCTCCCAGGTTTGAACAATTCTCCTGCCTCACCCTCTCTAGAAGCTGGGATTATAGGCATGCACCATCATCCCCGTCTAATTTTGGTATTTTTAGTAGAGATGGGGTTTCACCATGTTGGTCAGGCTGGTCTCGAACTCCTGACCTCAGATGATCCACTCGCCTTGGCCTCCCAAAGTACTGGGATTACAGGCGTAAGCAATCGTGCCTAGCCTATGTCTGTTTTTCATAGCACCTCTGGTTATGGTGCGAGTCTTCTGTTTGCCCTGAGATGTTAACGTTCACCCTCTGCTAACATCTTCAGGGAGGCAGGCTGCCAAATAAATGCACAGAAGTAAACTTCCTCAAAACATCTTTCCTTTCCAGAGACCCTGTGCTCTGACATCCCTGAGATGGGTGATGATCTGGGGAGAAAGCATGCCTGTGACCTGGAGCTTCTCAAGTTCTCACTTTAGCCTTGACCATGGAGTCATCCTTCTGCTACAGGGAGAGATAGATGAAGTCAGCAGACATTATGTGGGAACCAGGTCTGTCCCCAAGAAGAGGCAGTCTTGCATATTACAGACCAGATCTGCAAACATTCCTGCAGACTCTCTGAAATTACTGTCTATGTAACCAGTCCCCAAGGATTTCATGCTAGGTCTTTCCTCCCCTTTTTGCCTGCTAGACCTTCCCACAGGGAAAAATGTTCCCAAGTACAGAGATGTCTCAAGAAAGGTGACAAGGAGGGGAGAGGCAGGTGATTAGACCAGGTGGATTGCCCACATCCTGGAGCATGAGGCCCAGAATGAGTTCCTGGCATCTGCTAAGTGCTCAAAAAATAATCATTTATTTTTTTTTTTTTTTCAAAAAAGCCATCTCCCACCTGGATTGTTGCAATACCTTCTAAGCAGCTCCCTGCCTCCAGTCTCCCTCTGCAGAGGGCACAACTGTAGACCCCTAAGGGAGTGTCTGAGAAGCTGAGCTGGCAATGGGAGGCTCTGGCAATCAGGCTTTTCCCTTAACAGCCCATCTGCATAGAGCTGGGTCCCCACGTCCCTCATCCTGCAGGTCTGTGCTCAAACACTGTCTTAGAAATGTTGCCCTCCTCATCTCACTTTATTTAATTCATCCTTCTTGGGCTTCTAGCCCCGCCATCTCTTGCTTTGAGTTCCTTGGGACTCCCTAGGCTCCCAGGATCTTGTCCAAATGCCTTGGACATACAAAGCCTTCATGACCTAGGTTCCGCTTGCCCCTCCGCCTGCATCTTTGCCAGCCCTCCCTGTGCTCTATGCTCCACCAAGGCCACCCAGCACCTTGAGGGTGCCATACCCTTGTGGGCATCTCTGCCTGTGCACCTGCTGCTCCCTCTGCCAGGGATATCCTTTTCTCTACCCACTGGCCGGTCTCCTACAACCTGCCCCAGTAGCCACTTCAAGGGTCCATCATTCATTAAGTCATTCAACAAGAATTGAGTGAGTTCCTACCATGTGCCATGAACTAAGCTAGAGTCTGGGGGCATACAGTGCATACAATAGATTCATCAACTCATTTAAAATACTCCCAGACCAAGAAGCTTCGGGATAACCTGTCTCCTCCCTTCCATGGTTTGCTAATGCGGAAACTGAAGTACAGTATGGTTAAATGGATTTCTCAAGGACAAACTGCTCGAAGGTAGAAGGTAAGGACTAAAACAGGGAGTCTGGCTCCAAAGTCCAGGGCATGGGCACTGTGCCACTGTGCAGCCCCTTTGCCAAGGTCTGTTTCTCAGTGTCTCCTCTGCTCCCGCTCCTCCGTCCTCCTGCCCTAGTTCAGAGAATGGAACCTCCGTTCATCCAGTAGCTCAAGACAGAAAGCTGGGAGTCATTTTGGCCACTGCCCTCTCCATCTGCCAGTTGTGTTTGACTCCTGAATATCTCTGACATCCGTCCACTTTTCTTCACTGTCCCCTGACACCTCCTAGCCTGAGGTTCTATCTCATTTCCCCTGGACAGCTGCATAGTTCTAAATTGTCTTCTCTGCCTTCACCCATGCCCTCGACACAAATCAACAGACTTGAAGCCAGCCTGACCAGAGCACCCAGCCTGACTTCCACAGGCCCCTCATACTGCCCTCCCTCCAAAGCATCTGCACATGGTATCTGCTTTGCCTGGGGGAGCTTCTCATCCTCCACCCCTAACCCAGTGGAATCTCACTCTGCCCATTCCTCAGCTCTCAGTTCCAGATACATTGTCCCAGGGGTTCTCCTCTGATGGTCTGTCTACCCCAAATTCCTTTGCTTCCCTTGTGGGCCTGTCTTGCTCTGTGATTACACGCTTGGCAGTGTCATCACTGTATGAGCACCTGTCTCCTTCAAGAGACTGAAGGCTTCAGGGGAGTGTGTAACATATCTAGTTCTGGTCTTTACTGTATACTCAGTGCCTGATATATAGTACGACAGAAATATCTGATGAACAAATGAAGGGATTGTTGTGACAATCAAATGAGATATTATAGGAAAAAGTATTCAAAACAGCCCCTAGCATAAATCATTACTTATAAGCTAATAGTAATGGGTCTTGTTAGAACCAACCTTGAACAAGCCTTACCTGATGCCCAAAGGGGGATGGAAATTGCAAATAATGAGGATAGCGACTGCACACAGCTGGAAGGGACTATACAGAGCTGAGGGTGGAAGCTGCAAACAGCTGGGAAGGTGCCTGTGAACACCTGGGGTGGTGACTGCACACTCCTGAGGATAAGGCCTGCAAATAAGTGGGAAGTGAATGCAAATAGTTGGAATGTTAAGCTTCAGAAAACTGGGAGTAAGGACTGCAAAACAATCGGAGCAGAGGCTGCAAAGATCTGGGGAGCAGAACAGCCTCGGAACACACATCACCCTCTGCCTCCGCAGCACTGGGTCCCTGCACTTTCTCCTCTCTCCCAACAAAGTGTGCCCAAGAGACCCTGGGGTATTGCTCATGAGCCCACAAACAAGCCTGGTTCACCCGGTCTATTCTGATCACCTAAGTAACTTTTCCCCTCCTTTCCCATCTCCACCATGTCACCGTCTCTCACTTCCTCAGTTAGGCTTGCATCCTCCCACTACCTTTGTACATGCCAGGCCTTCCTGGAAGCTTCCCACCCTGTCCTTCAGATCTTAGTTCCAATACCCCTTTA
The DNA here is from genome assembly GCF_048565385.1 of Saimiri boliviensis. Lineage (NCBI taxonomy): Eukaryota > Metazoa > Chordata > Mammalia > Primates > Cebidae > Saimiri > Saimiri boliviensis. The sequence goes on along the minus strand of NC_133459.1, from coordinate 32,697,969 downwards.
TCAGAGAGACAAGATCAGATCATCCTTCTTCATCTTCCTTCATTTCATCATCTTCAGTGAGAACACTGATAAGCATTTGCATATACTTTTTGGGCTTCCTGATGACTGCCCGTCATCTCTACTAGACTGTAACCTTCTAGAGAGCAGGGGCCTAGACCTAGTCCAGGGCCTGACGCGTAGTAGGTGCTCATAAATGTGAGATGGATGGAAGGACGAATGGAGGAACTGGAGCAATGGGTGAGTGGACAGAGAGTTCCTTGAAGGCACAAGCAAAGAAAATAAAATAACTGTCTTAATTGAGTACCTATTGTGTACCTGGCCCTGGAACAAGTCATGCCTTTCTTGTTAGTGCTTGGGATGTTTATGAATGAATCATTCTTTGTCTCTCCAAGGAGTCAGAAGATGTTGATTTTTTCCTTTTCTCAGCCAGTGTTTCACTGTGAGACCTGACCTACTAGGAAACCTTTTCGGAAAAGACAAAATATTCCTGCCAGTGCTTTGCGCTGACAGCTACCCTGCCTGTACCTTGCCTCGGACAACAGCAAGGAAGGAGCCAGTGGCCCTGAGGCTCCAGTTTACCCATTATACGAGAGGGATTTGGGTTCTAAGATGATCCCTAATGACCATGCCAGGTGGGGTAGTCTGAGTCTGTGAAACTTTTCAGGAGGCTCGTTGTATCTTTATTTTAGAACTGACCGGGTTCCAGAGTCCCAGCCCCAGACCAGAGTTGAGGGTTCTGGCCACAGATGCCCACTGCCTTGGCCAGGAAAGGGTCCACAGTGAAGGCCCTCCCCTGGCACCAGGTCACTTGTTCTGTCTACCAAGTTGCCTACCAAGAATCTCACAGATCCCTGAAACAGGCACAGAACCCAGACTCACATAGATACAGAAACCCCCTAAGAGACCCCCAAAATAACAATAGTCTATCTTTATAAAGCACTGACTGGCATTGCTCTAAACTGAAGCTCAGAGAGGTTAAAGAACTTGACCAAGGTCACACAGCTTGGAAGTCAGAGCTAGGCTTTGGACCCAAGCAGATGGCTCTTGAGTCCCTACTCTTAACCCCCACATCATCATCTGAGACACCCAGGCACACTCACCAACAGACACACAAGCTCACAAAAGTGCACGCACACGTAAAACACACACAAGCTTTTCCGGTGAAGGCAACAAAATGGCTGCTGTCTCCCTTCTCTTTCCTTTCTTGTAGGGATGTAGGCTGCAGGCTAAGAACTCCTCACAAAGCCAAAAAGGGTCTCTTGTTACCAGTCGGTTTCTCTCTCAAATGGACTGGTGTTCACAGTCGTCCTGCTAGCCAGGCTGGAAATGAGGCTTGGAAAGCACTGAGCCTGCACTGCCCTTGGATGCTGGTATCCACAGTAGGAGGAAGGGGCAGGGCTATTTCTCAGCAGGTTGACGACTGCTTTGGATGGTGGCTGAAATGCCTCCTTTATCTCTATCCCGTTAATTCAGAGATGCCATAGTAAACCCGTTAGAAGAACACAAAATAGGCTTGTCCTGCTTGCTGCGCTGACAGCCACCCCTGCTGTATCCTGCTTCAGACACAATGAGGAAGGGAGCCCAGGCAGCTTTGATGGGGCCAGGTCCTACTGGGCACAGCCACCCTGGGCATCTCACTGGGAGGGGATTGGCATGGGGTGGGCAAGGAGAACCCCAGAAGAACTGAGAAGGGCAAAGTAAACCAGCAGGAGAGATAGGAGTGTATTAGATGGGCACACAGAGCAACAGAAATATGGGGTTGAAGTCCAGGAGCTTGAAGATTAAAGTCCAGGAGCTTCTGTACCTGCGATGATGGGAGGGTGGAGATGGCTGTGGTTGATCCTGACTGTTATTCTTATTGACTGTGTGACTTGGGGAAAGTTATTTAACTCTCTGTGTGTCAGTTTCCTCTTCTGTAAAACAGAGATGGTAATAGTACTCACTTCTTAGAGTTGTTAAGAGGATTTAATGAGGTAATTTTGCAAAGAGCTTAGTGTGATGCCTGGAATATCATAGACATGCAATACATAAATGATAGCCCCCATTCCTGAAAACAATGAGGATGATGAAAATGCAGCAGAGTCAGAAGAGACAGAAGGGTCTGTACCAGGGAAAGGTGGCTCTCAGGCATCCTCGCATCACCCCAGCCACCCTGAGTCTCTACAGCTGTTAGGTACAGTGTCCTCTCCTGGCCTTTGCATCTGCTGTTCTCTCCACCTAGAGCACTCCTCCCTGCTCTTCTCTGGATTAACTCCTGCGTATCCTTCAGGTGTCAAACTCAGACCTCACTCTGCCCAGGAAGCCCCTCCTGACCCTCACCCTGTAGATCTGGCTGAAATGCCTCCTCTCAGGGTTCCCACAGCTGCCTGTACAGCCCATCATGACCTTTCTCGCCCAGGGGTGGGTTGTGGGTCTACCTGTCTGCCCTCTGTGGTGTGTCATGCTCACAGACACACCAGAGATTCACAGAGATTCACAGAGCCTGGAACACAGGGGGTGCTAAATAATATGTTGGGAATGAAATAAAATACAATAAGATAACTACTTGTAATTTGGATAAAAGAATATTGTCCCATTATACCCAGCGGCTTCTCAAAGACCAAATTTGAAGCACCAGACATAAAGAGATGCTGAATGTGATGGGGCCAAGAGTACAGGCTCTGGAGTCAGACTTTGCCTGTTATAATCTCCTTCCTCAGTATTTGCATGACCTTGGGGATATTGCTTAACCTTTCTCTTCCTCAAGTTTCTCATCCGCCTAATGAGAACAATAAAGTCTGCACCTCACGGAGTTGCTTCAAGGATAAACAATGCATTTAAAGTTTTTTTTTAACGATCGCCATTCTGACTGGCGTGAGATGGTATCTCAATGTGGTTTTGATTTGCATTTTTCTAATGACCAGTGATGATGAGCATTTTTTCATATGTTTGTTGGCCTCGTGTATGTCTTCTTTTGAAAAGTGTCTGTTCATATCCTTCGCCCACTTTTGAATGGGCTTTTTTTTTTTTCTTGTAAATCTGTTTTAGTTCTTTGTAAATTCTGGATATCAGCCCTTTGTCAGATGTGTAGGCTGCAAAAATTTTTTCCCATTCTGTTGGTTGCCGATTCACTCTAATGACTGTTTCTTTTACCGTGCAGAAGCTGTGGACTTTGCTTAGGTTCCAAATCAAATTCCTGAATGGTTTTGCCTAGGTCCCAAAACCTGAATGGTTTTACCTAGATTTTCTTCTAGGGTTTTTATGGTGTTAGGTCTGACGTTTAAGTCTTTAATCCATCTGGAGTTAATTTTGGTGTAAGGTGTCAGGAAGGGGTTCAGTTTCTGCTTTCTGCACATGGCTAGCCAGTTTTCCCAACACCATTTATTAAACAGGGAATCCTTTCCTCATTGCTTGTTTTTTGTCAGGTTTGTCAAAGATCAGATGGTTGTAGATATGTTGTGTTGCCTCCGAGGCCTCTGTTCTGTTCCATTGGTCTATATCTCTGTTTTGGTACCAGTACCATGCTGTTTTGATTAACTGTAGCCTTGTCGTATAGTTTGAAGTTTTTAGATGGGACTGGCTCAGACAAGCTCTCAGCAAGCCTTAGTCTTCCTTAGAGTTGACGCTCCACCTCATGCCTGCCTTTCCCACATTGTGAATCGTGTTGACCCTGACCTGGCCCCCTGCCCCTTTCTGTACACTCTTTCAGTAGGTTATAGAAGCTGTTGTGATTTTTTTCTAATTTAACATTTATATCATTTTATGTCCTAACCAAAAACAAATGGCTCGAGAGGAAGGCTGGGGAGAGAGAACATCTGAGTTGAGGCTTCCAGTCCCACCATGGTAGTTTCTGTTTCTTGGGCTTTTATCCCACAGGGTCAGAGTGTGGAAGGGATGGGTCAGAGATGGGGGTCTCAGGCAGAGGAGCAGCAGGAGCAGGAGCAGGCAAGAGTGTAGCTCACTACTCCCACTGCAACAGAGGATGAGAGGTGTAGTGAGGGGTTGGCAGGGGATTGGTCATGGGATGTCCTGGGGGTCCCTCAGAGTTATGTGGAATCCAGCCTGCAGGCAACAGAGTGCCACTGAGGGCTTTGAGCAGGTGAGACCTAAGAGAGACTGCCTCCATGGAAGGATGGACAGAGATTTGCTGGGTGATAGGGAGGGTGTCTGAACATTTGTGGGGTTGAATCTCCTGCTCCCACAGGGTCCTGTTCTATAGGGGGACATACAGAGGAGAGTTTGCAGGATAATAGGGAGAGCTTCTGAACATTCATGGGGTTGAATCTCCTGTTCCCACAGGGTCCTAGTCATGCATGACTCACCTCCCTCACCACCTGCACTCACTGGGCCTGTTTGCCCATCTGCCCACCCAGCCCTATTGCCAGGCTGGGAGTTTTATGGGAAGGGGGTCATTCCTGACCAGCTCTTTACCTCCAGCACCCTAGACAGGATTTGGCTCAGAGTAGATGGAAGTGTTTCCTTCCATCCTTTCTTGCTAACTTCCTAACCCCTCTCCTCTTAACTTTAACTTCCTTACCTGCTTTTGTCTCTCTTTGCCTCTTTCCTTGAATAACGCCCTGGGCTGTGAATCAATTTCTGTCCTCTGTTTTCCCTACACCCTCCCCTATATCCCATAATCTGTCACTCCTTTACTGGAAAAGCTTTGAAGTCTGCAACACTTAAAGAACCTAAAGGGAGGGGGTAAAGAACCAATATCAGTTGAACACCTTTTATATGCCAAGAACTATGCTGGGAACTCTACATGGATTCCTTCATTTAACTTTTATAATAGCACAAGGAAGAATTTATTAGTGTCCCGCCTTATAAATGAGGGTCAGAGCAGTTCAAAGTTGCCCAATGTCGCATTGTGGCAGAGCCAGAGGCCTCTTCGAAAGAATGGTTCTCTAGTGGTGGAACCTGAGGCATTTTGATGGGGCAGTGGGAAAGATCTGGAGTAAGGAGACCTTCCCGACCTCTCACATCATGCCCTGGTGGCATTGCCTCCATTGCCTCTGCCTTGGGTCAGGGGTTTCTGATCCGCAGCCCTGCTATGAGCTGGAGTAGATTCCATGAACCTCCCTGGGTGAGATGGTGCTCCAGGAAGGTAGAGAGAGCCTCCCACATCCTGCTGAGACAGGGCTGCAAAGGTAGGGTTGGAGCTAGCGTCAAAATGAGGCCAGAGGCCAGATCCCCAGAGCTAAAGTCCCTTCCTAGGCGGAAGATCCCCAGGTGGGTTCTGACACTTAAGTTTCCTCATCCCCAACCACCCCCTTTTGGCTCCACCAGCCACTGTGCAAATCCATTTTAACAAGTCCTCGATCATCTCCTGCCTCTGACCCCATGCATGACTCTGGCCCCAGTCACAGCCCTTGGCCAAGACAGATGAGCTCCCCTTCTGGGTCTTACCATGGCAAATGGAGACCTGTAGCTGTCCACATCCTGAGCTTCCTCTGAAAGTTGAATCAGCACATTCTACTCAGATGAGAGAGCAACCTGGGTCCCTTGGCTCAGCATCAAAGGGTTAGAAATTATCAGCAAGTTGCTGTTGAGAATAGAGAAATGAAATGTGTGAGGATATAACTTTTAACTTAAAATGCGATGCTTCCTGCATCTGGAGGTCAGGAGGGACCTTGAGTGACATTTGTGGAGCTGCTGAGGTGAGCATGTGAGATCAAATGTACTCATTAGCCATGCTTACAGGCAACGGTGGAGGGAACAGGGAATATACTGGTTCCACCCACTCGGTATCTCCCTATCAAGATGGAAGCAGAGCTCAGATTCAGTTTGACATCCCCAAAGCAGGCCCACAGCCATGCACAGAGAGAGCATCTGCAGAGGCCACTGGCACATCAGAGGAGTCCAAACAGGCTGCACCAGCTTCCAGATGTCCTTTGCCTGCTGCGGAGGGGAAGCCCCCCAGGTGGTTCCTTTTGATGGCACCTGTGTAGCATCATCTCTGCTTAGAGCAATCCAGGTTTTGGCTGTCAGGAATCTTATTACAGAAGGAATCTGGGTGGATGGCCAGGCTTTGTGTGAAATTCCCTAACCTCTGGACTTGGGAAATCTAAGCACGCGTGTGTGTGTGTGTGTGTGTGTGTGTGTGTATACACTTGGGAGAGGGAGGATCCATGGATCTGCTGAATGTCTTCTAATTCTCAAAAGGATCTATTCATTTATTTCAAATAATACTATGTATTTTGTCCCTGATACTGTTCCAGGCACTGGGGATATAGCAGTGAACAAAACAAAGTCTGTTTGTAGTCTAACCCAGGAGACAGAAAATAAATACATGACCCTAAAACTGTCAGGAGGCCTTGTGATTACAGTCAGTGGATTCCAGTCTATGTGAGGGGTATCCCTGGATCCACTGCACCTTACAGAGAAGGTCTGAGTGTAGGCTGGATGCCCTCAGAGGCCAGGCCCTATGGTGCTGGGCATGGACCCTGGAGAGAGACACAGTGACTCCTTCTGGCCCTCTTTCCTACAAATAGCCTGAGGCCAGCCTCCTGAAGGAATGCATGGGAGCCTGCCCAGCCAGGGGCAGTCTGAGCAGAGCTTTGTGCAATGGGAAGTACATGGCTTCCGAGTGTTGCGAGGTGGACTGGGTGGACACATCAAGCACCTGGCATGCCTGGCTCAGGGTGGCTGTTCCGTCCATAGAGTGCCCTCTTCATTTGCCTTATTAGGGACACTCAGAGATGAAAAGTATGCAGTCATCCAAGTGCGCTCCTGTAGAAGGGGCCAGGAAGCTCCAGTCCTAAGAAGGTCATTCCTTGGAGATACTCCTTCCACTCTGTAGGACTCGGAGGCTTTAATGCGCAGTGTAGGAATTGGATCCTGAGATGGGCCTTCTCTGGCTCTCAAGCTCATGTTCAAACACTTGCCAGTATTCTCCTGAGGTGTGCTTTGTGCCAAGCCCTGTGCTGAGATGAGCAGCTCTCAGCCTCTGATCTTGAGACACTCACAGCCCTATGCAAGCAAAGCAGCTCTGCCACTGACTAGCCCTGGGACATCAAGCAAGTTATTTAAATTTCTCTAGGTCTCATTTTCCTCATCTGTAAAATGGGGATAGTCATAGTACCCTCCAGGACTTTTGCAATCTATAAAGCACTTAGCACAGCATTCAGTGAAACCTGCTCTTTGGGGACAGACAACCTGACTGGCTCATGTCTGTGTCCCTCATGCCTGACCCCATTCCTGGCTCAGAGGAGCATTTCCAGAAGAAAGGCAGAATGAGCAAGCAGTGGGAGGAATCTCTTCTGTATGCTGGGTTATCAGTTTCTGGAACTATGTGAGATTTGTGCGAACCCATATGACCAACAGACAGTTCTTGCAGGCTGCTATAAAGCTATTGCCAACACCTGTCCCTATGAGCCGCTGCATTGTGTATTTGAGCCTTTGATATACCGGGGATGTTTGCCAAGGGAAAGAAATGTTATTGGACATTTTTCGTGGTTGTAAAGATTACTTCTTGATGAAAACACACAAAAAGAAAGACTTACAAGCTGCCCTTAAGGTAGGCAAATGAATGATGTGTGTTTACAACATCCGAGCCATTGCTCAAGTCTGTCAGCTCCTTAGACTCCTTGCAGGGGCTGAAGCAGAAGGACGGAAGTGGCCGACACATCCATGTGCCCAAGCAGAGGGCAGTTCTGCACTCAAACTGCAGTAGCCCATTATTCTGGTTCGCCCCTTGACTCTTCCTACACCTCTCAGCGTGTTGACAGCTTTCCTATAAAAGACGGAGCCTTTTACCTGAGCTCTGTCGTGTTCACTCCCTGTTCCCCAAGCTAGAAGGCAACTTCTCCTGAGTGCATCTGCCTAAAGAGCCTATCCCTGCTTAGGCACCCTGGAGGCTCCTCCTTTCTGGTGTGGGAGTCCTGTCTCCCCAGCCAGATCTAAAGGGCAGGGTGCCTGGCCATTTCTCTTAGGCTCCTTATGCCCTCAATGCATTTTCCTGCACTAACAGGTAGGCAAGAAAGAGAAGAGGAGAATCACCTTCCCAGGTGCACTTCACCTTCTCACTTCAGTGATCACACCTAGCTACCTCCTCCCCTGACCTGGGAGCCCCCTGGGGCAGGAAGCTTGTCTGGTTCAACCCACAACCCCCTCAGGGTCTGCAGAGCCTGGGGCAGTTCATGGAGTAAATGAATATCTGAATGAATGAATGAATGAGTGAATAATGAAACCCAGCTTTAGCCTCTATGCTGACCCTTCCCTCATGCCATTTCAGACCCCGTGTCCTGTGCAGGAAGCCCCCTTGGCTGTCCTAGTGGGTAGCAATGTCCCCTCTCAGCTGTCTGCGCTGCCTCCTCCTCTGAGCCTGCTTACTGGCATTCAATGTTCTTCCAGCTTTCAACACAGCTTGGGGCCATGCCAGCATGCTGGGCAACAGGCCCGGTGCATCCTAAGACAGAGTGTGGTAAGTGGGGGCTCCTAGCAGGGCTGGATTCTGGCAGGGCTGGGCCTAGGGTCTGGTTGAGGAGGGGCTTAGAAAAAGACAGGGCCTAGGTCAGGAGGGGTGACTGGGAGCTGAGTCTTGAGGTCAGAGGCTGAGGCCTGCTTGTAGCTGTGCAACCTTGGATGGATGGCTTACCCTTTCTGAACCGCAGCCTTCTCTCAGTCTGCAGGGGAGAAACCTGAATGGAGACTCTCAGTCTTTTAGCTGTAGGGCTCATCCTGCTGCTTCAGGGCCTGTGCTGAGCCTTGGAGAAACATCCGTAGATGAGTCAGTCGCGCTTGTGCAAGTCATGGTGTGTGTGTTGGTTTCCTACAGCGCTGTAACAAATCTCTACAAATGTAATGGTTTAAGACAGCACATATTTGTTCTGTTAGAGTTCTGGAGGCCAGAAGTCCACAGTCAGTCTCACCAAGCTGAAGTCAAGGTGTTGGCAGAGCTGATTCCTTCTGGAGGTTCTAGGGGAGAATATGTTTTCTTCCCTTTCCCAGCTTCGGAGAGGCCACCTGCTTGACTTGTGGCCCCGCCCTCCCATCACTCTGATCTCTCACTGCCGTGGTCTTCCTGCCACCCTCTTATGAGGACCCTTCTGATTATATTGGACACATTAGAATAATCCAGGATGACCTTCCCATCTCAAGATCCTTAACTCAATTTCATCTGTAAAGTCTCTTTTACCATTTAAAGTAACATAGTTCCACATTCTGGAAATCGGGGCATGGATATCTTTGGGTGGGGGTGAGGAGTATTATCAAGCCTATCACAGTGTGGCCAAATCTAAAACTGTGAATCAAATAATCATCAGATGAATGAATTACTATGAACTCTAATGGCGCTAGCCACAAAGCAGCACTGTGCTGTGAAAGTATCACGGACACCTGGCTTAGCCTCCAGGAACAGCAAGGGCTGGGCCAAGTTCCCCTTTTTCTTTTCTCCGTTCTTTCAAGGCTTATTCATCCCACTGCCCCTTATGCTGTCCAGAAGTCCCCAGGGAGTCCCTTTCTGTAGCCACCCACCACCCATGCCCGCAGTCCCTGCCTCAGACTGGGACATCCTTAAGGGGTGCCTGTCGTGAGCTTTAGCAGCAGTCCTGTGAGGACTAGCTTCCCTAGGGAGTACCAGTGATGGAAATATCAAAATTATGAGTATTTGTCTCCTGGGCTGGAAGAAATATTTAGCTGTTGTTTAGTCAGCTGTGCTGCCTCTCTCTAACCACCCAAATTTGCCTTTGCCTCTTTGGAAGACTTACAGGAACTGCTCATCAACTCTCCATGGCTCTCAGGGCACTCTGAGGAACCAAGGTGGGAGGGTGAAGTCAGGTAGAGTTTGGGCTCCTTCCTTGGAGGCACTCCCTCTCACCCACCTCCCAAAATAGGCACCCGCCCAACCTGCCAAAAGCACTTGAACCAATCCCACATGACCTTCCCAAACTTGCAGAAAAGGCAAAGAAGTAATCAGCTGCTTGCCACTGTGCTCCATAGGGAAAACCCAGCTCTGTCATTTCAGGAGGATGTAACTCCCAGAGCTGCTGGGAATCTGGTGGCTCTGCTCTCACCCATGCACAGCACAGAAAGGACCTTGGAATGTGTCTGGCTTTGCACAAAACCTGAAGCAACTGGGATCGGGGAAAAGACCTGAGACAGGCACGATGTTTCCCCAGGCCCTGCAGCTCTCCCAGCCTGTGAGCGGTATCAGGCTGGGCTCAATAGCTGCCGCACTTGTGAGGCTGGAACAAGATTGGTCATGGGCGGCCATTTCCATGAAGCCACCACACTGGTTCACCCATGCACATGAGACACTTCTGCCAGCCTCAGGGACTCTGGAGGTCACGGCTAATATGGCCTAGGTGGGGCTTTGGGGGAGGACAAGGCTGGTGTTCATCTACCACCCGTTAGTCGTGAGTCCTGCTCTCTGGGAAGGTGTTCTTGGCCGTGCCAGAAGCATTGAAGGAGATTCTCTTAACTGCCAGTAACTTCCCACCAGTCCCAGCAGACACCGCAAGGGCTGCCATAATGATAATGATAATGGTTCTGGTAATGATCATTGCTGTCATTTGCTGAGTGTTTATGTTGTGCCAGGCACTGTGCTAAGCTCTTTATATGCATTACCCCAATTAATCTTCCCAGCAACCTGATTGTTATCTTCCTGATTTTTCTGATGAGGAAACTGAGGCAGAGGGAATTAAGCAACAATGCAGATTGTTGGTTGAGGAGAGAGGCAGCATGGGTTATGGTAAACAGAGCACATATTCAGGATTCAGATCCAGAGTTTGCCATTTACCAGTTAAGTGAGCTGGAAAATCACCTGCCTGCTCTGAGGCTCAGGGAAAGCAGGAGGGAGCAAGTGGACACATGTGGACATAGGGGCTCCTCCCCAGGGGCCCAGCCCTGTTTTGGCATACATCTGAACTCCGGTAGGCCTTGAAGGCTGAGGATGAGCCTCAGAGGAAGCCATCTCCCTTCTGAGGAAGGCCCAGGCTGGTAAGGAGAGCTGCCCTATTGAGTGGGCATCTGATCTTTCCTGGCAGGAAGGGCAGGAGGCAGGAATATGCCAGGAGAGCACCTGTAGTATCATCTGCTCCTGGGTGCCTGGACCTGAGTTTAGTCTTGGGTGTCATTGGATGTCACTTTGAGGTCCCACCTGTTGACCTAATTTTACAGGAGCAGAGACAATGGGCAGAATCTGGAATGAGGGTGGAATTAGTGATTGCAGACATAGGGATTCCTGAGGGAGGGAGAAAACGAGGGAGGGTATTGAGTCTTGGACATCATCACCACACCGGGCCTGCCATTGCCTAGAGGTCTGGTGTGTAAGAGGTGAAACTATTCCATCTTTCTTCACACTCTGAAGCATATACACTTACTCACTCACTCATTCATTCATTCATTCATCTAAGGAGCAAGCCAGCATAGTGGCTTAAGAGCACAGGATTTGGAGTCAGATGGACCTGGCTTTGAATTTCTGCCTTTTTCATGAATTCTTAGTGTGACCTCAGAAAAGTCACTTACCTCTCAAAACCTTAACTTCATATATGTAAAACTGAAATAATAATACCTGATTCACAAGGCTACAAGTAGAGTCCAATGAGGTTGTATTATAAATCACTTAGCATAGTGCCTGGCACCTGTTACTACTCAATAAATAATTTCAAAATCTCTATCCACCCATCCATCCATCTATCCATCGCACTGTCTAGTAGAAATATGACCTAAACCTCAAATGTGAGCCTTGCATATAATTTTAAATTTCTAGTAGCCCTATTAAAAGAGTAAAAAAGAAACAAGTGAATCAAATCCAGTAGTATACTTTATTTAACCCCATCTGTTCAGTATATTACTATTTAAAAATGTAACCAATGTAAAAGGTGATATTTTACATTGTTCCTTTCATACTGTCTTTGAAATTGGGTGTGAATGTTATCCTTACAGCACATTTCATTTCAGACCAGCTGCCTTGAACAGTGTGGGCATTCCCCAGGGATTGGTCCTTGTTTTGTTCTTCTCTGACCATGTTCTTTCTCCTATGATCTCACTGACTCCCACTGTTTCAATTATCACTTCTAAGTGAGCAAGTTGGGAATGACTTACAGACCTACTCCAAGGAGCTAGAGAAAAGACAGGATGTGCTCAGAACATGCCAAGGGGGACACGTGACCAAGAAGGGTAAAGGCTAGCAGAGGCCTGAAAAAGTATCATCAGGATGGTGAAGTCCCAGAACAAGCGGGTGTATGAGTTTCCTATCGTTCCAGTAAATTTCAGAATTACCAACTTTCACAGTTAGAGTTAATCACAGTTATAAAACTCTCACCAACTTAGCAGCCTAAAATGATGCACATGTATTTTCTCAGTTTCTGTGGGTCAGGAGTCTGGATATGGCCTTGTGGGTCCTCTGAGCAGGGTTTCAAAAGGCATCTGTCAAGTGATGGTGGGGCTGCATGCTCATCTGGAGGAGGAGTACAATTCCAAGCTCATTCAGGTGTCTGGCAGGTGGATGTCAGGTGGAGGCCACCCTCAGAGACAGCCCTTGCATCCCAGGGGCCAATTTCAATTCCTTGCCACGTGGCCTTTCCAACATGGCCCCTTCCTTCATCAAGCCTGCAAGCAGAACTTACCTCTATTCTGCTAAGACAGAGTCTTATACAATGTAGCATAATCATGTGGGTGACACCCCTTCCCCTTTTTCATGTTCTGTTGGCTAGAAGCAAATCAGAGGAGGGGGTTACACAGAGGCATGAACACTAGATGCTAGAGGATTGTTGGGAGTCAACTTGGGGGTCTATCTGCTACCTGGGATTTGTAAAAACACTCCAAAGATGGACAGCAAGAGGTTAGCGGGCTTAAGACTCACCCCACCTCCCATGTGAGTTCTAAGTCAAGGAAGGGTGAGATGCAAAGGTAACTCACCCAACAGGACTCAAAGAACCAGCTTGATTCATTTCTATACAGGCTCCCCAAAGTGTGGGACTGTGGCAAGGCCAGGCTGAAAAATGAGTGGGGCTTCTCATCTTCCTCCCAAAGAGGAGACAGCCAGGCTCATGAGGCAAGGCTGACCAGATTTTCCCAGCCGGCCACACAGGGAAAAGGTGGGCCACAGGGTAGGGATGGTGTGTTTTCTGCCTAGAAAGCAAATGCAGTCAGAGCAGAATGCAAGAGTCAGCTGCTTTCATTGTTGCTGTAGTGACCCTGTTCCTAATAAAAAGTAGGTTCTTGATAACCAGTTGCTACTCTTTTCTTGAGGAACAAATAAGGGTGGTGACGAGGAGGAGAGAAAGAAGCCAGAAGTGTCCTCTCCTCGATGGATGGGAGATAAGGACTTCCCTCAACACGCATAAAAGGAATTTTCAATTATGTTGGAGTAGGAAGAAGTGCCAGGCCCACTGCTAGGCAATAAATAACCCATCACCCATGCACTGGAATTTATAGGCTGCTGAATGCTTTTGTGTTTGCTGACCCATCGGGTCTGCATACCAGCAGCAGGCGCAGCAGGAGTTTAGAAGTGAGAAAGCTGAAGCTCAGGCTGTCAAGTGGCCTTGCTGTCAGGTTGTGGGGCTGGACCTTGAATTCAAGTCCCCTGGTTCCCCAGCTAGTTCTTCCCTTACTCTGTATTTTGCTGATCACAGAATAAAGAGAGAACTCAACCTCACTCTCACTTAAATCTGCTCTTATTTTGATGTCAGCATCAGGGAAAGATTAGCAAAGATCGTTAAATTAGTAGCTGGAAAGCGTCTAGGGTCAGCTCAACATAGGCACACTAAGACCATGACCCATCAAATTTTCCTTGCTTGTGATAGCCAGGGGTTGAAAATAGTTGTAGAGATGGTCAGCTTCCATGCTTTAGCATCTAAGAATACTCCTGCAGTGTTGGGCTCTCATCTGTGGTTTCTGACCACCTTGCAGAAAACTGTCTAAGGAAGACATGGAATCCTTCTGAGTCTCTGTTATCCTAGGAGATGGGCCTCTTCAAACCAGCCCTTCTTCCTTCATCTCAAGCTTTAACTGGCTCCATGGAGGCTCTTCTTCACAGACTGGAGGTCAGAAAGTGCAAATAAAACCGAAGCAAGGAATGTGATCTGGGCTCTTCTCAGAGATCCATTGCCCCAAGTGAGGCATTGGCATTGGGGCACCCCAAACCTATTGGCCCTAATCTCATTGGGAAGGCCCTGTGAGGCGTTTCCCAGATGGAAACCCTGACTTCTTGGTTACAAAGAGTTAATGTATTATTTTTCATAATACCTCTAGAACACCTGTTGAGTGATCATCATGGATGTTTGGCTGGGATTTGACCTGGGAAGTGAAGAGGGGGAAGTGGATCACTGTGGAGAGAAAGAAATCAATACAGATACCTTTATGATATAGGGAAGGAGTGTGTACACTTGAGCCTGGGTTCACCTGTGCGTGCAGGTGTGCTGGGTGATTAAACAGGAGTATTCATGCATTTGTTCACACTAGAGTGTGGTTGTCTACCTGTGTGTGGAGAGCCTTGGAATTCAAGCAAGGCATATCCTGAGAACCTGACATTCCTAGATCCTCAATTATGTTTATAGACTACTTCCCCTATTCAAAAAAAATCTGTGAAGTATGTACTTGAGAAAAAACTGTTTTGGTGACCTCTTCAGACCTTTATTGATTCCATAAATGAGATCAAAGCCATTTATAAAATATTAAAATCAATTCACCACTAAAATATACTCTCCTCTACATCGCCTCACATCATCATGACTAACATATTCACATGGAGTTTAACTAAAGCTTCTAAGACGAAATAGAATCATGATGAATAATGCCACACCCCTATTAACTTCTCCTGTGACAAGGGAAAACACTTTGCGGGATGTTTAAGCCTTTTCTTGTGCTTAAAGGTCAGCTGGGCAGCCAGAGGACTGCCTCTGCCACCTGGTGCTTTATGGAAATGTTTACGTGGCTCCCAGCTGTGGTCTAAGCGCATTTCCACAGAGAATCATGGGTTTCCTGGGCATATACTCACAACACTCTCAACCGCCTTTTTAGCTGTCACAAAAGTATTCATTCCCACTCAATGAGCAATTTTTGCCCTGGCTGAAGCACTTGCTGAAATGATTTCATAAATCATCTTTTTCTTGTTTTCAAACACTCGCAAATCAGAGCTACCATCAAATTCAACATCCACTCCTTAATTCACCCCGCAGCTTCTATTTTCTTGCTAAAAACCATTACTTCCTTTGACTCCCTCACTTGTTTTCACTTTCATTACCACCCTGGGCAGTTGGCTCTATTTTGGGAAATGATTTTTTTTTCACAATAAAATAAAGATGCTTATCACTTCTTACTGGAGTTGCCACATAAGCCCCAACAACAAACCCCCTAGAACCCAAGATGCTGAGGGGTCAAATAGGTTTCTTCACTAGCTGAGTGTCTCCCTCACAGGCCAGCCTCCTGGCACATGTGATTCACATTTAAGCCTCAGTATAATTGTGAATTATGTCCTGGACCCAAGGTCTACTTTATATAGACCAGGCCTTCAAGGATTTGCAACCATCAGGGCAGAAAATGTCCACAGCTGATGTTAGCAATGTGCAGGTGAGATTGAGGTTGGCCTAGAATTGCAGTCAAGAAGGCTTCACTGCCGGTGCACCGGCAGAATCTTGGGTCAAGACCAGAGGCTCAAGGCTGGACTCCTTGGATTAGAAAAATCCCTGGAAGTTCAGGTAACCACATAGGTTTCCTGTCCTGTGAGAGTCAGGTCTTGCACCATTTCTCCCTGGAAACCATCTCTGACCTCTCCCTTGTCTCCCCAAAGCAGGTGAGCTCCTTCCACTAAGCTCATGCCATTCCACCTCATTCCTGGGCCATTGGACTTACACTCTGTGCTGTGCTTACTGTTGATTTCTCTCCTCTCTGCATCCTGCATTAGACTGTGATTCCCTGAGGAGGGACTCCTTGCCTGCTCTTCATTCTGTGGCGAGTCATATGGTTTATGGAGAGGATGTGCCCCTAATGTGGCTATCTGCATTCAGGGCTGGCTTCTTGGGTTCATGAACTGTGCAGTCACATAGGGGACCAAGGACCCTATGCATAGTATTATGGTCTGCTACTACCATCTTGAAATTCTGAACTACTGTGCCCTGAAAATTAGGTAGCCGTTCTTATCCGCGTTTAATAAACTGGTAGACAGGAAGTATTTGTGAAGGGTTGTTATACCTAGATGTCTAATATCAGTGTAGCATTAGATGAGAACCCCTGAAGGCAAGGACCCTGGTTAGGGAGCACTTCCTGAGAGTACCCAGCATCAGCTGAGGCACATGCTTACCCTGTGGCCTTGGCTGGAGAAGGTTGAAGGTATGGAGAGGGCCACCTGCACCCAAGAGGACTCTTCAACAGGTACCTGGACAGACATTGTGTGTTTATGGCGCTAAGCACAGCATGCATTTGTTCTCTTGCATAATTTCAGAACCAGACAGTGAAATTATAAAGCCAGGAATGGCAAGAATGATGAGGCCTTGCAAATCAGGGAGGACATAGCACCATAAACTTATCAAGCCTTCGCCCAAGAGGCCCTCTGTGGAAAGTGGGAAGCAGGAGGGTCTTTACTCCACGGCCGAGGGGAAGAGGATAGGTGGAGAGAAGACTCCTAACCCCATCTGGATGACTTTGATTCAAGCTCCATGAAGTTTACCAAGGGGAAGCTTGCTGATTCGAGGCAACCCAGAGGGACAGAGTCAGTCCAGCTGCCTGAGCCAAGCAGCCCTCTGCACCTTTGACGTATAAAGAAGAACAGTAAATGTTTCCCAAGTGCTTTCCATGTGCCACTTGTTGCAGTATTAAATGCAAGTTCTCATCTGATCCTCTACAGTCTTGCTAGAGAGGTGTTATGAGCACTACCATTTCATAAATGAGGACACTGAGCACAAAGAGGTCTGATGATATGTCCCCAGTCACTCAGCTAATAGTTAAGAGGAGAGACAGGATATAAAGCCAGATACACCTGATGCTGAAACCTGAACTCCCAGTGCCGCAGTTCCCTACCCCTCAACCAGCTAGGGCCAGGAAGGCCCCGCTTCTGGGATCTGGGAGCAAGGGTTTTTATATGAGGGGAGGGGTTGGACATCCATCTGCCTGAACAGATCAGGAGGAGAGAAGAGGCTTGGGGTCCCCATCCTTAGAAATAAAAACAGAAAAGCAGAAGTCTTAGTGGGAGGGGGAGGATGTGTCCTAAAATTATCTCAAAACAAGTCAGAAACCTGGAATGTACAAACCATAAGGCTTCTAGAACTTTTGCCCTTGTCCTACTCCTATTGCTTATTTCTTGATTCATCCTGCAGTTACCTCCAAGGAGCCTAACATGTGCCAAGCGAATTTTACTGGGGACTGGGAGTGCAGAGATTCAAAGAGAATTACAGATATGGATGAGGTGTTGATCATGTGCCAGGGGCTGGTTTCCTCACAATAGCCCTGTGAGGCATGCACTATTATTATCATCTTCGTGTTGTATCTGAACACACTGAGACATAGAGAGGGTAAGTCCCACATCTAGGAGGTGGTAGAACCAGGATCTGAACCCGGACAGTCTTGCTGCAGAGCCTTCTCTCCATCACTGGATGACACCACTTCAATCTCAAAGATCTTACTGTTTAGAGCACTTTTTCTAATCCTCAACTCCACATTGGGACCACCCAAGGATCTTGTAAAAATCTGCACACTGACAGAGGCTCTCACACACTGTAGGTGAGAAGACAAATTACACAACCACTTTGGACAAAAAGCTTGGCAGCTTGAGAGTTTCTTGAAAAGGTAGAGACATATCTGCCATCTGACACAGCCTATTTACTCCCAGGTATTACTCTGTAAAGTTTATTCTCTGTAGATTTATTACTGAGTTAAAAACGAGGAAACTGAGGCCAGCACAAGAAAATTAGATGCCAATTTATTCAGCTCCCGGGTGAGGTTCTGTAGTCCCGGAGAGAGGGGCCAAGGAAGTCGCGCCTGACTCCTCTCAGGAGTGGGGTTTTATGGGGAGTGTAGGCGTTCAATTGGATTTGGAGAAGCAGGATGTGGATGGGGCGAGCTGCTATTGGTAGGTAGGTGGGATTTCCAGCGAGTGGGCTAAGTGCTGAGTGCAGAGGGAATTTCCAAGGGTGGAGTTAGGTGCCGAGTGCAGAGGGGATTTCCAAGGCGGGCTAAGTGCTGAGTGCAGAGGGGATTTCCAAGGGTGGGGTTAGGTGCCAAGTGCAGAGGGGATTTCCAAGGCAGAGCTAGATGATGGGCATATTCTGATAATGTAATTTTTAAGTGGGAGGGAGATGGGCATGTTCAAACCTCCCGGCAAGGCAACCAGCCTTACAAACGCATATGTTCACAAAAAGACTTGTACCCAAATGTTTGTAGCAGTTTTATTTGTAAGAACAGAAAACTAGAAATAGTGTGAAATGCCCATCAACAGATGAATGAGTAACTAAATGGTCGTATATCCCTCCAATGGAATACTATGCAGCAATAAACAAGAAGGAACTAATATGAGCAACAGTATGGATGAATATCAAGTGAACTATCCTGAGTGGAAGAAGTCAGACCCAATTGAGTCCTGTATGATTCCATTTATATGAAATTCTGGACATTTTAAAATTAATTGAGAGTGAGGGAAAGCAGATCGGTGGTTGCCTGGGGAGAGAGGATAGAGAGAAGAGGGGAGAGGGACTGCAGGAGATGGGTCCTGAGGAAATTCTCAGGGATGACTGATACCTTCATTTTCCTTTTTGTTGTGATGGTTTAAGAGGAGTGTACATACTTTAAAATGTATCAAAGTGTACAATTTAAATATTTGCAGTTAAAATAAAGTGTGTACACTTTAAATAGATGCCAGTTATAACCTCAACACGGCTATAAGAAAGTCCATGCTGAGACCTCATGCTAGACCAAATAAATTGGAATCTTTAAAGTACAGACATCTATACTTTCAAGTTTCTCTGAGATTCCAATGGGCTTTCAAGGTGCAGAAGTGCAGGTGGAGTGGGGAGACAGATGCATAAGCCGGGGGTGGGTACTTAGATTGGAGGAGGGGCCCCATAAGGGGCTTTGAGAGGAGAATGGCATGGCCGAGGTTGCGTTTAAGACACTGCTGTTGGATCCGGGGTGAGGAAGGCAGGCTTTAGACTCTTAATCTTTTGACAGCAAGATCTGCACTCTCAGGCAGGTGGCACCTGCTCTTCCTTCTTCCCTTCTCTTATTCATTCACAGATATTTACTGAGGCCCAGCTACATACCAGGCATTGCTCTAAGCTCTAAGGACAAGAATGAAGGAAACAGATAGAAATATCTTCCTTCATGAGCTTACATTCCAGAGAAAATAAACACTGTGGTTACAGGTTCTGTATGATGTGTTACATGCTATGAAGAAAAAGTAAGCAGGGAGCAGAGATGGGGAGAGCTGGGTCTAGGTGGGGCTTGCAGTTTTAAAGAGGATCTCACTGAGAAGCAGATGTTTGAGGAAACACCTGAAGGAGACGAAGGAGTGAATCTTGCTGATTTGAGGGAGGAAGGTTGTTCCAGGAAGAGGGAGCTGCAAGTGCAAAGGTCCAGAGGCAGGAGCAAGGGAGGGGGTAGAGAGGAAGACAGAGAAGAAGCAATTCACCTGGAGCCCTGCAGGCCATTGGAAGGACCTGGCATTCCCTCTGGGTAAGAGGAGAAGCTGTTGGGGCATTGGAGTGGAGAAGCTGTAATAAATTTGTTCCCTCGAGGTTCCTTGTAAATCAGATGTTTGTCAAGTGAATCCTGCTTCAAATATTCTATGAGAACCTGGCTGACCTTGCTTGAAACTGGCTGGATTCCACAGAGCAGGTGTGTTTGCACAGACGCTGCACATGCTTCACTCAAATGAAGTCTTTCTGTGACCCCCCTGAACCCCAAACTCATTTCTGAAGCCCCCTAAATAGCAACACTGTCCCCTTACAGAACCCACTCTTCCTTCCCAGGGGCTGCTTTCAGGCAGACCCGCTCCTCATCGTTAAAAGTGGATGAAGCCTGCAAAGAGGGAGGGAAGCATGCAAGGAAGATACCAACCGTGAGTGAGGCTGCTGGCCCAGCAGTCTGAATCCTGAACTAAGGAGTCTGAGCATACTCTGTCTTGCCCAATCTGCATGAATTTGCTGGGATGATTTCCATTCCTTCCAGCCTAAACAGCTAGTATATCATTTACTGAGTCCTTACTAGGTGCCAGCGTCTGTGTCACGTGTTTTTCACGTGATTTATCTCATTTAATCCTCTGAACATCCCTGAGTCTTAATAACTCCCTGTATTTGTCCATTTGTGTTGCTATAAAGGAATATAGCAGCATAAATATAGTGAGGCTGGGCAATTCATAAAGAAAAGAGGTTGATTTGATTCATGGTTCTACAGGCTGTACATGAAGCATAGTGCTAGCATCTGCTTCTGGTGAGGCCTCAGGAACCTTACAGTCGTGGGGGAAGGTGAAGGGGACCCAAAGTGTCTCATGGCAAGAGTGGGAGAAAGGGAGGGGATTTCAGGCTCCTTTAAACAATCAACTATGTGGACTCATGGAGTGAGAATTCACTCATTACTGCCAGGACAACACCAAAGCATTCATGAGAAATCTACCTCCATAACACCTCTCACTAGGCTCAGATTCATACCATCTCACTCTCATCTCACTGATGAGGCCCCTGAGGATCAGAGAGGTATGGGGTAATTCTCAAAGTCACACAGCTAGGGTAAATGCCCAGGACTGTCTGATTCCAGAACCATGCTTGGAACCACACCATGATATTGCCACTGCCTCCTAGATGTCACTGAGACACTGGTGTCCTTTGCCTTCCAAGCAGGACAGGGCACACAAGACCAGGAGACCCCTGTCCCAGTGAGCACAGCTCCCCAGTCTTACACAGGCCTAATAGGACATCAGAGGCAGAGGCAGCGGCAGGCGGTGAGGAAGAGGTAGGGTTTGGGATCAGGCTGGTGTTGAACTGGCAGAAGCACAGGCCCTTGTGAGGATGCCCAGTGGCATCAGCTACAAAGCCTTCGACACCCACTGATGCACCTGCAGGGGGCTCTGGGGCGATGGCGAGACCAGGCAGGGAGGCTGTCAAGCCATGAGTTGTGGGTGCACCACCATGGAAAGTGGAACTACAGCTGGCGAGTGGGGATTGGCAGGGGAGGGGCTGATGCCCTCTAGCACAGTGATGGCCTGGATTTCATTTAAGGACCAGTAAGCTGGAAACAACAGAGAAGTGCAGGAGATGGAGTCAGAGATCATGGCCTGGGGTTGCCTGTGCCCACACAGGGATCAGGAAAAGGATAGGAGATGTGGCCTACTCGAGACCCCACCTGCCATGGGCATGCTTCCTCAATCACTGCCTCCCAATAACTCACTAATTCCAGAGTCACCCTCAAACCAGATACGTCCCGAATCAGTGTGTGCTTTCTAAAGACATCATATACATAGACTTCTGGTAAGTACTGAGACTGAAATGCAAAACTCTTATTCCCCAGAGAGATCCTGTTAGCTGGGAGAGGAGGCATCTGATTCCCAAGCTCAGAAAGGTTGGCAAATGAGAGTCTCTGTTTCCATGGGAAATGTGTGTGGTGCCCCTGGGCTCCCGTGGTGCCTGGCACAGGCTTCCACTGTAGCAACTCCTTATCTCTCTGTAATTATTTGACTGCACATCTGTCTCCCCCACAACACCATGAGCCCCTTGAAGGCAAGACCTATATCTGATCGATGTCCCTGTCCCTGATGGCTGGCCCAGACTGCTCCACAGAGTTATAAAATAAATTGTTGAATAATTAGGAAGAAACTGCTTCCAGAGAGCATCAAGGTTCCAAGTCAGTGGTCTGATAATGTCTATGTGAGCGAATCTACCTCCCTTGGATTTTGTGTGTTGAATAATTGAGTGAGGTATGCCAGAGGCAGACCAGATGTGAGATTGCTCAAATCGCTGACAAATGAAAGACAGTTTACAGCACAGAGGAGGTGGTCCAAGGCCAAGACCTATCCCAGGGAACTGGGCCTCTGGGGATTCTCGGGAGGTCGACTTGAGGAGGAGGATGGGGTAGGACAAGAGCCCAGCTTCACTTGGAGGACAACAGATAGCACAGGCCTGGGGGCACCAGGGATGGCAAAAGTGGGCTGGGAGCAGGAACAGGGCAAGGTTCTCACTGTGGACCAGTGTGGCCTGAAACCAGAGGGTTTCCATCACTTGGGGAACAGGGTTTGGAAAGGGGCTGAACGTCAAGGTACCAGACAAAGTTTTTTTCATTCATTCATTTGACCTGTGCCCACGCTGCTAGGATCCAGCAGGAAGGCACAAAGCTGCTGCCCTTGTAGAGGTTGGCTTCTGGTGCGGAGACAGGGGACGAGTCAACCAGGGGACAAGTCAACCAAAAAATAATCTAATTTCAGATTGGGATAAATGTCGTGCAGAACAAAAGCAGCGTCAGGGAAAGAGAGCGGTGAGCTGTATTACATGGGACAGGGTAGTCTGGGAGGGCTTCCTAGAGGAGCTGACCCTTGAGAAGAGGCCTGAAGGTGTGAACCTGGGAGTTTTTGCGGACACTGCAAAGGGCCTTGAGTTTGGCAGGTTTGAGGAGCCGCCTGAAGGCCCCTATGGAAGGAGTCGAGGGCAGCAGGGGGGCAAGGGGACAGGGTGAGCAACTGTGCTGCTTTGCTTTGACAGAGGGTTTTCCAGGACACAGAACATTCAGTACTAAACCTGGATATGTCTCAGGCAAACAGACTAAATTGGTCACCTAGGGGCAGGGCCTGAGGAGAGAGAATCACTGGGGCCAGAACATTCAGGGCCACCTCTGAGGTCATGGGGAGGATGTAGGGTTTTATTCTTCATTTGATGGAGATGGAAGACAATGGCTCGTTTTTGATTTAATAAGTATCTATGTGTGCCCTGCACTGTGCTGGGCAGTTGATAAGGATGAGGCACACACGATCACTGCCTTCCCGGAGTTTCAGGCTTTTCTGTTTTCTCACAGTGGCCATTAAGCCAGTGGTGTCACACATGTCACCACATGCCTTCTCTGTGGCATTTTTCATCTAGGCTCAGAGTAAACAAAGAGAAGCATCCATCGTCTTCAGAGCAGGCACTTTTCCTCTCCATCTAGATCAGCAGGTCGCTCTTTCCAGACATCATCTCACTGTGATTAGGAGGGAAGCACGTGTTATCTGATCTGGAAAATTGAGCAGGGTCTCACTTTTACTGGGCACCTGTGTGGGAAGGTCACAGGTCAGCAGGGAGTCGAGATAAATGGGCAGCTACAACACAGCATGGAGAGGCCCTTGTGCAGGCAGAGGGGTATCGTATATGCAGTAGTGAACATCTCTTAAACACTAGCTGTTTCGGCTGTCTACTGTTGCATAAAAACATCACCACACACATAGCAGCTTAAAACACATTTATTACCACACAGTTTCCATGGGTCAGGAGTCCAGGCATGGCTGAACTAAGTTCTCTACTAAGGATCTCACAAAGCTGTCATCCAAGGACAGCTGATGCTGGGGTCCTCTCTGAAGTTCACATAATTGGTGGCAAAATGGTTTCCTTACAGCTGTAAAATCAGGACGGCTTGCTTCTTCAAGGTCTGCAGAAAAGTCTCTGCAGCTTCAAGTCTCTAACCTCCAAACCCTCAGGGCTTACCTGATTTGACCAGGTTCACCCAGGGGAATTTCCTTTTGGATTAACTCAAAGTCAACTCATTGGGGACCTCAATAACATCTGCAAAAAAATACCTTCACCTCTGCCGTATAACTTTACCTAGTTATGGGAGTGGCAGCCCATCATCTCTGTGGGCCCTATTCACACCCAAGGGAAGGGGATTGTGGAGGCGGGCAAGGGGTGGGAAGCCTAGGAGCGTTTCAGAATTCTGCTTTTCACACTGACTAGGGAAGAGGTGCTTTATAATTACCAACTCATTTCATTCTCAGAACAAACCTATGTGATAGATGCTATCATTGTTCTCATTTACAAGTGAGAAAACTGAGGCAGAGAGGTGGTTACTAATAAGGTCAAGGTCCCACAGCCTAGAGGACCCAGTGCTTTGGCAAAACACAGCCTCACGGAACGAGGATTCCTGTAGCAGTGGTGGAAAGAGGCAGTGGGGAACCTACCAAAGTTCTCTTTGCTGTTTCATAAAGCGTTGCCATGGAAACCCTGCATGAAGCATCACTTAAAGAGCTGTTTGATTATTTTTTCAGGGTGGCATCTGCAGTCACCTAGCAGCAGCACTGACACACACACACACACACACACACACACACACACACACACAGTGACTGAGTTATGGGTCTAGTACAGGCACATGGGAGGAGATCTGGAAGGTCCATTGATAAAGAATTGTTCATTGATAGGATCAGGGTTCTGGTTAGTGTCTCTGCTGCAGGGAACCCAGGTCTGGGAACCTTTCAGTCCTGATGGTCATGGTGCTGTCGGTCTTCAGCCACTGTGGGTCCAGAGAGACTCTCTTTCAACTGACCCGTCTGTCTTCTCCCACTGGCCCCAGCCCTGCCTGCCCTTCCTGGATCTTCTCATGTCAGCAATCTTGGTGTCTTTACCCAACCTGGGAGTGGGATAGGACTGTGTAGAGCTCATGGATGTTAAACCTGGACACATAGACCTATAAGGCATGAAACTTGTTCACTCACAGCCCCTTTGATGAATTCCAGCTCCCATGATGACACAGAAAGTCCTGGACACTTAGTGATCTTGTCCCAAATCTTAAAGCAAGATCTAGCCTTGCAGATCAATGAGGCAGGAGGCCCAGGGTAATCATGATGATGATAATGACTGCTGTCTAGGACAACTCCTTGCCAGACCCCATGCATAGTGCTTTGTATACATTGTTTCATTACTCATTTGTCAGTTCATTCAACAAATATTTATTGAGCAATGACTCTCTCCCAGGTTCTGGGTCTATACTAATGAATGGGTCAGAGAGGCTCCTTGCTTGCATGGAGCTTACCTTCTTGTAGGGAAGTTAGACAATAAACAAAGGGGGAAAAGACAGCCAGTTGTGATAAGTGCCATAATAGAACAGCCTTGGAGAGAGGACCTGTGCACTTCTGCCTCTTTGATTTGTGTGGTGAGGGGAGGCCTCTAGGAGGAGTGATGGGCGAATGCAGGAGCCCTGAAGTAGGAACTTGGTAAGCCTGAGGACCAGAACCACAGTGGCTGGAGCATGGTGAGGAAGAATCAAGGGCACCAGCAGAGGTTGGCCGAGGAGACTCTGCACATCCAGGAAGGAGGGTGGGTTTTATTTGAAGGGAGATGAGAAGGCTTTTGGGGGGTGTTAAGCAGGGGAGAGACATACTCTAATTTGTGTTTTAACAGATCCCTCTGGCTGCTGTGTGAGGAATGGCTGTGGGTGAAAGAGTAGAATCGGGAAGCTCAGTTAGACCTTTGCAGACACTGGGTGAAGGAGACTGGGGCTTGGGCCATGAAGGCAGCACAGGAGCTAAAGAGAAGTGCTTGTATTAAGGTATGGTCAGCAGGGCTGGATGATGGTTGTGAATGTGGGGGTGGAAAAAAGAGAGGATTCTGGAATATTCCTAAAATTTTGGTCTGAGCAAGTTGGATAGAGATTCCATCTTCAGAGCAACTCTAGGGTATCATGTTTTCTGCATTGCATAACTTAAAAGCAGACCCACAATGGCCTGACACCTGTTACAGCATGATGACTCTCAATGACATTATGTGAAGTGAAGGAAGCCAGTCACAAAAAGATAAAAAGTATGTGATTCCACTTACATGCAGTACTTAGACTAGTCAAACTCACAGAGACAGAAAGTAGAACGGTGGTTGCCAGGGGCAGGGAGGAGGGGGAAACAGGGGAAAATTACACAGTGGGTACAGTTTCAGTTTTGCAAGATGAAAACAGTTTTGTGGATGGATAATGGTGATGGTTGCCCAAAAATGTGAATATTCTTAATACGTACCACTAAACTACACTTAAAAATGGTTAAGATGCTAAGTTTTATGTTATGTATATTTTGCTATAATTAAAAAAAAACAGAGCCAGGATCTCAGTTGGTAAAAGGCCAAGCCAGGCTTGAACTCAGATCTGGTGTGTTAACTGCTGCATCACCCTGCTTCCAGGAACACAGGTCCCAGCCTGGATGTGAGCTTCCTTGTAGTACCAGTGTCAAGGTGGAGATCAGCTCACATCTTACATCGGTGTGACCACCAAAGAAGGACACCAGGCCCCAGCTGTGGCTGGTTTGGCACCTGCAGGTGGCATGTTTGAATGGAGCGATGAATAATAGAAAGTAGACGGAACGCCAGCACTTTGTCTAATAGTGTCAGCATATGCAAAGCAGCTCAATAGAAATGATGATAGTGATGATGATGATGGTGACCGTGGTGATGATCAGGGTGACACAAATGTCAGCTTCCACACATTGGCGTATCGGTGCCAAACCCTTCACACATGAGGTTTTATCAATCCTCACCACAACCCTACAATGTAGATACTTTCATTAGTGTGCATTTCATTCTACGGATGAGAAGACTGGGGCTACGTGACATTAAGAAACTTTTGTTAAGGCTGCCCATGAGTAAGTGGGAGTGAAAAATCAAAACATGGCCTGTCTCCAGAGCCTGAATGCCTTTCTAGTAATGACCCAGGTTAAATGAGGAAACTAATTAAGAAGGTATAACAGCCCTCACTCCTGAGTGTTCTATTTTTTGGGCCAACTTGAAGGGACACCCGGGTAATTATTTCCTAGAATGAGCATCCTCTGCACGGGCCCCGGGACGCTCCACACTCAGCCTCCCGCGCGGAAGCAGACACTGCATTTGCTTGGCGACAAGTCACAACAAAGCTCGGCACACTCCCACCCCACCCCACTCAGGCGGCGCCTCGTTGGGGAAAATAAGATGAGACAAAATCAAGCTGAGCTCCTAATTCACATTCCATCTCCAGCAGCTCCTTGATGATAAATAATTCTGGAAATGGAAATGAGGCAGGAGAAAGGCGGATGGGGATCTGGGCAGCGTGGCCCAGCAGCCTGTTCTACTTGGGATTGTCCCTTCTTCCTCCTGGGGATGGCGAGACAGGGTTCATGGGGGATGCATGAACACCTTGAACTCCTCCTGCTTTTAAAAGAATTATTATTTTCAATTGTGGTGAAATACCTAACACCACTCATTATCTTAACTGTTTTTAAGTGTACAGTGAGTTCATTGGCATTAAGTACATTCACATTGTTGTATAACCATCCCGGCCATCCGTCTCAGAACCTGTTCATTTTCCCAAGCTGAAGCCCTGACCTTTTAGTCTGTATTAGCTCCTCTTTTTCCTCTCCCCCGACCCTTGGTAACCTCTATTCTACTTTCTTTCTCAATGAGTTTGACTACTCTAGGTATCTCACTTAAGTGGAATCATACAGTGTTCTTTTCATGACTGGCTCATGTTTCACTTACCATGATATCCTCATGGTTCATCCAAGTTGTAGCATGTGTCAGAATTCCCTTCTTTTGTAAGGCTGAACAGCATTCCATTGTTTGGATGCCATATGTCACCCATCATGGACACTGGAGTTGCTTCTTTCACTTGGCTGTTGTGAATAGTGCTGCTGTGAACACACCTCCTTCTCCTTTACCGCAGGCTTGGGTAAGTTAATACTGACTTAACCCTGGCCACCCTCAATCGTATGTGTTCCCTCCCCGACCATCAACAGAACTGCCACCCCCACACCCCTCACTTGGCCTCCACTAGATCTTACCCTGGGCCCTGCGGGTTTCCATAGCAATCCAGTACCACCAGCTGTGGAAAGCGGTCAAGTTTAGGGGTTTGAGTACAGGCTTGTTACTTACAAGGTTTATGACCTAGGGCAAGTTAGTTCATTTCTCTGGTCTTCGTTTCCTCGTCTGTAGAAGCAAGATCATGATGATACTATACCTACTTCGACACTCAGGGGAGGGGTTGAAGGAGATAATACTGGCCCTAAGTCTGTGCCAGGAATTGTGCTGGGCCGGGTGCTTTGCATGGATTATCTTCCTGGGTCCACACAACAACCCTAAGAGGTAGTTATATTATTATCCTCTTTATAGATGAGTAAACAGTCTTGGGGAGGGGAAGGACTTGCTCGAGGTAGCATGGGGGATTGGAGAAGGGAGTGTGTGGCAGGGAATCAGCAGCACTGGGCAGCATCACTGGGATGGGCTGATAGTTTCTCTGATAGTATCACTGGGCAGTGATACTGGGATACTGAGCACTGGACTTGTACCCTTATCCATGGGAAGCGCCCTGCAAATGAAGGCTAGTCTGAAAAATTTTGGACATGGTCGTAATTGGCTCCTGAGTCAATAAAATCAATCCAGATCTCTCAGGGAGCAGGGTCAGCTTGAACAGGCAAGGCCCTTTTCTATCTGGGACATTTTGAGCTTGGAGTGGGGCTGACAGGTGAGCCATGCTGGGCAAAGGCACTAGGAATCCACCCCTGACCTTGGGGGACTGTGGATCCTGTCTTCCTGGGAGGAGGGTCCATGTGTTTTATCTCTTTTCAAAAGATCTGTGACTCCAATATGGTAAAGACTTGGATTCTAGCCCATGGATCTCAGAAAAAGCTACAGACTCAATAAGGTCTATAAGCAACAGAGATTGGGTTCTGCTGAAAGCTTAGAGAGGGCAGGCTCCTGAGTCAGCTGGGCTGCAAGCATCCTGGAAACATGGTGAGTCGGCACAGGTTGAGGTTGCAGGACAGACAGACTGTGCGAGGACTTGAGGGGCATATGAGAGAAGCTGGTCCTGGCTGTGTAGCAGAGAATGCGTAGGCCACAGTGACCACAAGACACCACATTTTTATGGCTCTGCAAATTCAAATTCATTTACTGCTTGAGTATCGGTCCTGGGCAGGTGTTTAATGTGGTGGGGAGCTCTCCTCCACTTGGAAATTCGGGGATAAAGCCTCCTTCCACCTTGGAAACCCACATCCCATTGGGTCTGATCAGCAACATCCAGCCAATGTGGGAAGAACAAGCAGGGTTACTTACAAGGTTTACAATCTAGGGCAAGTTAGTTCATTTCTCTGGTCTTGGGAGGTTTTTACGAGCTAAGCCCGGCCATGGCCCTATATACCCGCAATCCACCTAACTGCAAGGAAGTCTAGGAAATGTTGTCTAGCTGTGTGCCCCAAGAAGGGAAGATGGAGTTTTGGTGGAGCTGGATATTTTTGCCACATGCAGCTATCCAGCAAACACTTGCTGATGCCCACTGCCTTAGGGAATGTTTAGGGAACAGAAGTCCACTGATGTGAATTCAGTAAATATATGGCCGACAATCTCACAGAAAGCTGAGTACATTGAGGTTGTCATCCATCCACTCATTTATGCATACATTCATTCATAATGAAAAAAGTCAAAAAAGGTCTCTGTTTGCATGGAGCTTGTGTGTGTGTGTGTTTGTGTGTGTGTGTGTGTGTAAACAACAAAAACAAGAACCACGTAAATGACTACCAATGACTAAATGCTCTGAAGGTATAATAAAAAGTGGTGAGGCAGATTAGTTGAGGTTGGATTAAATGTCAGGGTAGGCTTCCTGAAGATGTGACATTTGAGCCAAGAGCTGAAAGATGATCATGAGTGAGCAATGCAAAGTGGAAGACAGAGCACTTCTGGGCCAGGGAAAGTTGTGCAAAGGCCCTGGGGCAGAGAAGAGCTTCATGTACTTAGATCATCCACCGTCCCTACTGTCATCCTTATTCAGACCTCCACCTCTTTGCTCCATTACTTTTCCTCTGTTTAATACCACTGGTTCTGTAACTGAACTATCAGATTCAACGGCTCTGTTCAGTCCTCTTCTAGCTTCAGCTCTCTTGCTGGCATTTCACACATTGCCAGCCAAGTTGTCATTCTCAAGATACTTGTGGGCATCATAGCCTCTTTGTCAGCATTTCCTAGGACTCAGCCCTTAACTGCTCTTCTCCTTCTCTCTGCCTTGGCTCCTGTGGCCTCCCCACCATGCCTAGTGTCCGTGGAGATGTGTACAAAGCACACTGGAGCACTTGGCTCCACGGAGGAGAAGGGGATGTCTTCCCAGAGGTGACATTTGAACTGAGTCTTGAAAGGCTAGAAGGATGTGCCAGATGAGCAAAAGCAGAAGAGTACTTCAGAGGTGGGGGCAGCAACTGCATAGGCATGAAAGGGCATAAAGGAGAGGTCATGGAAGGAGAGGTGGCAATTCCAAAGGAGCAGGAATGTGCATGGTTGAGGGTGCGGTTAGGGTGGAAGTAGCGGGAGGAAAACCTGGTCAGATGGCTGAGTCCAGATTGTGCAGGACCTTAAATATCTTGCTAAGAAGTAGACAGTTTCTTCTGCTGGCATCAAAGAGTCACAAGAAGCTTAAGGATGGTTCCTGGGTTTGTTTTATAGGCAGGTGAATGTTGGAGCAGTAGGACTGGAGAAGGGAGTGAGTCTGCCAGGAAACATGATGCCGAGGTTGGGTGGGTAGGTGGGAGAAAGCCAGGGAAGAGATTGATTTTTCTTGGGAATCAACAGTGTAAATGGCTGGCATAATTGCTTGGCACAGAGCAGATCCTTGAAGGTCATTTGTCCCCACTTTTTCTTAGGTGCTGCAGCCTGGGATGGGCTCTGATAGTTTCTTAAATACTGGAGCACCTTTTGTAGAGTGTAAGCATCATGAGGGCAGGGCAGACACTTATGGTCAGATCCCCAGCACACCACTAGTGTGTGAAGACACCAGTTGAATGAGTAAATGAATGAGCCACTCCAGTAAGCCATGTGCCTCTTGAACAGATGACAGAATGAAATACAGTGTCACTGACATTTAGACAAATTCTTGTCACTTTGCTCAAGGTAGGGCAGAGAGAATTAGCCTGGCTTCCGAAGCCCCCTTCCAGCTCTGGAGATGTGTGCTAATGGATTGGCCTGGGAAATGAGGGTGGAAGGTTGGAGACTTGGCCAATGTCAGTCAGGAATGACTGTGGTTCAGACTATCGGGTAGAGGACCAAGGAGAAAGAGAAATTGGGGTTCTCAGATGTCTAGAAAAACACCCAAGGTTCTGGATGATGCCTGACTCAATGTTGTAATCAGTTAGGAGCTGGAATTAACAGCTTTCTATCTTTGGTGAACAATCACAACAGTGGAATGATCAGGTCAACAGTGGCTCTTCAGAGACATGAAGACAGATGCAGGCTCTTTGGAGGCCTCTCATCCCAATCCATTGCTGAATAGGAAGGAGAGAGACATGATGCCCAGGGACATGGCATAAGGCTTCATCTCTGTACATATGACTTGTGCCCCAGGACAGTTGCAGGCCAGGTATGGAGAGTGGGGAGTGCAGCTCCCTCGATTTCATCTGGGGAAGTTCAGGGCCTAGTAACACCTGATTCCCAGGACTTGATTTCCTGGGGGTTGTCAGTAGCCTAACCTTTGCTGTAAATGTCATCTTGCCCAACTATGCCAACCACTGGCTTCTCAATCATGTTTCCCTTGATGCCCATCCTCAACAAGCTCTCCTACCTAAATACCTACATGCCATGTGCCATGTCCTGCACATATCCACATACGCATTTTATCCTTATGCAGGTTACATGCATATATAGACACACACATGCTCATGTAACACCAACATACCAGCATGACTGTAGACACACACACACACACACACACACACACACACACACACACACTCCTCTCTCTCTCCTCTCTCTCTGCCGAGGAGATATAAGGAGAGTCGTGTTGCTGGAACATTGGGTGTGAGGAGGAGACGGGTACAGTTGAAGACATTGGCGACACTAGCTCAGGCGTCCCCAAGCTACGGCCCGTGGGCCGCATGCGGCCCCCTGAGGCCATTTATCCGGCCCCCCACTGCACTTCAGGAAGGGGCACCTCTTTCATTGGTGGTCAGTGAGAGGAGCACAGTATGTGACGGCCCTCCAAAGGTCTGAGGGACAGTGAACTGGCCCCCTGTGTAAAAAGTTTGGGGATGCCTGCACTAGCTCCTGGAGAATCTTAAGCGACATTCTAGAGCTTGATACCAACTGAAGCACTTATAGGAGGGAAGAGCCATGATCCTACTAGTTGTTTAGAGACTGGGTTGGATTGGGACAAGTCTGAAGACAGAAGAATGAGGAGGCTATCTGCAATTCCAAGAGGAGAAGCTGAGATAGGGTAGGGGTTGGTCATGGGGCCTGAGCAATGGAGTGTGGGCAGATATGAGAGATGGAAAGAAGCTAATTCAAGAGACTGGGTATGAGAACAGATGAGGTCTCAGCTTCGATAACTGGCTGGATGATAGGCCAGTCCCAGGTGCAAGGAACCGGGAGAGATGGCTTTGGGGCAAGGGCAGAAGAGTGATTTGGGCTGTAAGTAAGAAGGTAGGAGTCACCAACCCTTGGAACCAGAGCCTGGAAAGCACGCAGTGGGGGCTTCTGTACTCCTGGGCAGGTGCCAGTTCCTCTCTCTGGAACGTCCTTCCTTCTCTCTCAAGACCATACCAAATGCCTCTTGCAGGAAACTTCTCCAAATTATTCCTTCCCATCATCCCTGAAGCTGTGAGCCACTAGCTGGTGGGCCAGAGCAGCACAGGGTAGCTGAGGAGAGGGTCGGAAAGGGGGCCAGGTCTGAGTACAGTGATACACAGGGTCTCCTCTTGCATTTTATTTTGCAGCTGGGCAGGACTATTCATGAGTTATTCTTATTAGGCTGTAAGGGAGATCTTTAGAATTCAAAACAGCAGATCCCTGCCTGGCTCAACAAAAGCAGTGCAGGTCTAAGGGATGCCGCCTGCCTGGCAGAGCCAGAGTGCATCCTGTGTTCTGCCTCCTAGGGCCATCTGCTCTCCCAAGCCACCGTACCTGGCTTCTGTCTATTTCATTCCAGTCTCTACACTGCCCTGGCATCTTCTCCTAGGGCACTCCAGGGGCTTATATGTGATCACATCCCAAACTTATTGAGCACTTCCTGTGTGCCAGACACTGAGATAAGCACTTTGCCTGGTTTATCGGACTTAATTCTCTCAATGGCTCTCTAAGCTCGGTGCAATTACCCCCATTTTATTGGTGAGGAAGCTGAGATGCAGGAAGGTGAAGTAGCTTGCTATTTAAGTAATGGTGCTGGGATTTGACCATGGGCCCGGAGTCCACTTCCAGAGTCCACTCTTTGAATCCATACCTGTTATATAACCAGTAACCCACAGCCAGGAGAGGCACAGATGGAATTCAACCCAGGTCTATGAGAGGCCAGAGACAGTTTCTGAACCACGATGCCCTGTGTCTCCCTGACTCTGACAGCCCTTGATACCCACCTCTGAGGTCACAGACAGAACCAGCAGATGCCTGAGGTGTCTCTAGGGTCAGGTCTACCTCCACGCCTCTATTCCTGCATTCTGTGCTGTGTCTTTGAAAACAGGAGCTTAAACACAAGTGTCAGGCAGGCCCTGTGAGTGTGTGATATAGCTCTGGCCTCTGAGGGCTGTTCTGGTTGTATAAAGAGACATCTGTGTAAAAGGTTATGAATTCAAAGAGGCTATATGGAAATGGATCAGTATCTTGAGATGGACACTCATGTGGTTTACTCAAATGTATGGGAGAGTGTGTTGTGTCTGTTGTCGTGTGTGAATGTAAGAGCTGTGTTCAGATGCATCCTGAATTTGTCTGTTTTGATATGCACATGTTTATGTGTGTAAGAATGTGTGTGTGTGTATGCATCATAGCAAAGGGGAGTATGTACATGGATGGGTTTGTGCATGTTGAGTGTGAGAGTGTGTTAATATGCCTTTGTTTCTGTGTAAGACATTTTTGGGTCTTCCAAGTAAGGAGCTTTTCCAGGGCAGAGGAGGGCAGAGCCCATTCTACCACTTGCCTCTGTGACTTCAGAGGACCTGAACAGATGGCCTCCCCTGACAGAGGGGCCTCCATGAAGCTCTGGAGAAGTAGTTGGGCTCCAGAGATGAATGAAAATGAGTAGATGAAGTAGGGGCTTTCCTTTCCCACTGTTCCTGATCCTCAAACTACAAAATGTTCACCAAGCCCCATTTCTGGTCCAGTTAGGGGAACCTGTGGGAAACAAAGCTCCAAAGCAGACTCCATAGCCAGCAAGACAGTCTTGTGACTCACCTACCCTTCCTTCACTTCTACAGCTGCTAAGAAGGAAGTTGCAGCCTGACTAAACATACATCCCAGTTCCCCTGGTTCCATGCTGTGTGAATGTGAGCAAGTGACTCACCCTCTCTGAGCCTCAGTTTTCTGTTCTGTCCAATGGGCACAGTATCCACTTCAGTGCTATTATGAGTATTAAATGAGACAGGATTAAATGTGAAGTTAGTCATAGAAGTGGTCAGCAAGTGATGGTGCTGATGCTAAAGAGGAAGTGAGGAGGATGAGGATTCACAGGACACCCTATGGGAACTCAGGTGCACCTGCCATCTGCTTGATTGCAGACAAAAAGGATATCCACTCTTATCACTCTTATTTAACATGGTGATGAAAATTCTATCCAGTGCAGCAAGGCAAGAAAAGGAAACAAAGGACATACAGATGGGAAAGGGAATTATGAAACCATGCCTATTTCCAGGTGACGTGATAGTGTATGTAATTTGAATCCCTGTATTTGTAGTCGCTGTGTTCACCATCTTTCGTAGCAGGTACAAGAAGCAGATGGGTGATGGTGATCAGATGCCTCCTCCTCAGTTCCCCTTTGGGCCCCTCTGTCTAACTCTTCTTAGAAGGAGAGAGGCCATGGGTCTGGAGCCTTGGGAACATTGTGCTTCTTCCAGTAGAATACAGGTTCCACTGTCTCTGGCCTTAAGAAGAGAGATGGCTGTGAGGTGTGCTGTGGCTTCAGGGCCCTGTGCGGGGAGCCAAGTGGAGGAAATAGGAGCTCTAGAGTTCTGTTGTCCAAGGATTAGTTGGTGAGTGGGACATCACCATGGGCATCCCAAGTAATGCTGGTCCGCAAGGAAACACTTCCCTACCAGCCAGCAGCATATAGGGGACTAAGACCCTGCCTTGGGCAGGAGCTGTAGAGCCTGGCCCAGAATAGGGCTCCCACCCTGGGGGAGGTTAAGGAGATAACAAGATCATTTATGCAGTCTGTTGGGACAGTCCTGGCAGGGATAGAATGACACCCCAGGTGGGTAGCCTCACTGATAGTTATAAACCCCAGCCCCAAAGCAGGACCCTTTAGCTGGGTTCAGAGCCTCCTCCACTTTGAGCTCCTTTGCCAAGATTGGTTCAGGGCTGAGGCCATAAGAGGTAACATTCTATCTACTGCTGGGCAGGGATGTGGACCAAACATGGCAGCCCTGGCTATAAACCTTCCAAATCCTTAGGGTCATTCTGCGTCAGACAAACAGAAAACATACCCTGCTATAAAAGTTGTCAGGCAACTGGGCACAGTGGCTCATGCCTGCAATCCCAGCACTTTGGGAGGCCAAGCAGGTGGATCACTTGAAGTCAGGAGTTCAAGACCAGCCTAGCTAACATGGTAAAACCTCGTCTCTACTAAAAATACACACACACAAAATTAGCCTGGAGTGGTGGCATGCACCTGTAATCCCAGTTACTCGGGAGACTGAGGCAGGAGACTCCCTTGAACCCAGGAGGTGCAGGTTGCAGTGAGACAAGATTGTGCCACTGTACTCCAGTCTGGGTGAATGAGACTCCAGCTCAAAAAAAAAAAAAGAATTGTCAGTATTCAGTATCTCTTTGTCCTCTTTGTCCTTCCTTAACATGCTACATTTATGTGGAAGTGATAAGGTGATAAGTTTACCTCTTTAGTAAGAATTGATTTTACCAACACAAGGTACTAACCAATGATTCTTGGAAGGCCTTAGGCCAGCCCTGCCCCCAGAACAAACAGTTGTTTTCATGTTCCAGTGGGAGACATGTTTATGAAAACAAGACAAAACATTTTCACATTAACCTGGAAAGTCCTATGTAAGTGCCAACTACCTTTGCTATTGTTTTATTATCATGATGACTAATATGGAAAGTAAAGCAACTCAGGTCTACCTTATCCCAGAATCCAACACTTCTCAAAATGTGTTTCACAGAACAACTCAGAGGTTATTAGGCATTACTGAGAGAAAAGTCCCAAAGTCAGGGGAGTGATTATGTGGTCAAATTTTTGGAAATTCTGGATTAAGGAAGGTTAAGCAGGTTTCTCCTGCAGAAACTCTCCAATAAACTTGTGAGCACTGGTTGCTTCAAGAGGAGGGAGTTTCTGTGGTATTTTTCAAAATTACCTGACACACTGACTGTTTTTCTCATTAAATTTATTTCTCTGCCAGTGTATTATGGAACACACTGGAAAACATTTTTCAACCCCGCTATGCAATTAGGTGTAGCCCCAAATTGCATATTTAGCTAGTCTAAGCTTAATGCTAACAGTATTTTGCCGTATGTCACCATAGGGTACCACTGATTTTCCATGTGTTTTTTTGTTTTAGCATCCCTGTGCTGGGGTGCCATGGGGCAGGGAGGGCTGAGCAGGGAGCAGTGGGCAGATGTTGGAGAAGTTCACTTAGGCTGCAGAGGGAAGGACCTGGTGCCAGCCTCATGCTCTTCCTCCAAGGGACTAAGACATGCCACAGTCTCCTGAAACAGGAGCAGCATTTTACTAGTTTGGAAAAATCAAACTTCCCTTAGAGAGTGACAGAAGAAAGAAGGAGGCAATGTGGCTCATGCTCCCCTACAATCTTGCTGAATCCCAAATCTTCTCAGGTCTTACCTTAGGAGTCTCTGAAACTTCCCCCTCTGCATCTGCTCTTCCAACTCAATATTAAATTCCTTAAAGGCAGGGTCTAGCTCTTCCCTTTTTCCTCTTCCCCATTTCCAAGAGAAATGGCTCCAACTTTTTAAGAGGTTGAAATCTTTGATGCAGAAGAGGTACCTCTTCCCTCTGGGTCAGGGTTGCCCAAATTGGCAAATTAAAATATAAGAAATTAAATAACAGAGTATTTTTAGTATAGGTATATTCCAGATATTCCAAGGGATATGCTTATACTACAAAAGCATTTGTGTTTCTCTGGGATTCACATTGAACTGGGGGTCCTGTATTTTACTTGGGGGCTGTATTCTGGGGCCTGTGATGTTTCCCTTTCAGTGTTGCTTCTTTAAAGAATCCCAGGTGGAAGAGAAGAAGCCGTGGGCTCTGTGGTTAGAAAGCAACCAGGAGAGTTCTGACAGCCTCTCTGTGGCCCCTCTGGTGTGATGATGGATGTCTTTGCAGCCCCAGCTAGCCCAGGTTGGAAAAAAGGGACCAAAGAGAGCTCTGACCGGGTGTGGGTTGGGCATACTCTAGGCCTGGCAAGGAGAGGAACTCTGAAGTTACCCAGCGCAGGGACTCTACACTGGGGAAGCAGTGAAACACACAGGACTTGAATCCTGGGAGACCCAGATTACAACATTATAATGGGCACAGCCCTTAGATCAAGCAGCTTGGGTTTCAACCTCAGCTTTGATCTCAACCTGCAGTGTAGCCTGGGTCAGAGTTAGGTCAGCTGTTCCTCAGTTTCCTCTTTTTAAAAAGGGGACAATTGTAATACCTCCGTCCAGGTAAAATGAAGTAAAAGAAGGCTGAGCAATGTGCCCTGCTCATAGTAAACACTCAAACCGTGACTCTTTATCACTTTCACTACTCCTGCTAGCTGAGTGACCCTTCAGGTCTCTAAATTCAGCTCTCTCTTTGGCAAAATGAGGGTCGTCATTACCAACCTAAGGATTAGCTATGAAGACTAAAAATGAATCCTATTTTAATGGGGAAGGGTGGGGGCTATAAGTACACAAGCCCTTTCCTGCAGCCAGCACAATGCCCACCTGTCCCCAGGGCCAAATGGTAGTGAAAAGGAAATTTGATGTAGGTCTCAATCTTCAAGTGCCACCTGCCTGTCCCCTCCAGTACCTGCCAGTCACCTCTGTCCAAGACCTACCCAGGTGCAGCCCAGTTTCCTCACAGTCCCTTCCCATCCTTGACTCCCATCAAATCTGACCTTTCCTCACTTGTCTTTATCATAGGAGAAGGATGGTTCCTGAGCTATGAATTATATGCCTAACATAAGTACATAACTGAATAAGGAATAGTTCAGGGTCAGCAAACTGCGGTCTGTGGGTCAGCTGGCTGCTTTTACAACTAAAGTTTGTTTGGAACACATACTTGCCTGTGGCTGCTTTCATACTTCATGGAAAAGTAAGGTCCCTGCGACACAGACAGTATAGCCTACAAGGCCAAAAAGTATTTACTATCTGCTCCTGTGTGGAAAATGCTTGCCAATTCTTACACTAGTTTATTGCTTCGTGTGTGTGTGTGTGTGTGTGTGTGTGTGTGTGTAATTCTGATTAATATATATTTTATTATGTATACATATAGATTTAATTCACTCAACACATTCCAGCTTCAGCTGAGCACTCTCTTTCTGCCAGACATGAAATCAAATGCTAGATATATAAAGAATACAACACTGTTCCTGCCCCTCAAGGAGTCCAGAGATGAAAATAGACACCTATAGAAATAATTACAAGCAGGCTCAGCTCCTGTCTGGAAGCCAGGGTGTTATAAATGGATGAATGAATGAATTACAGCGTACGGCAAAGTGCAGGAATTGAAGTGCAAGGAAACCCCCACATAACTCCACAGGTGGAATTGTGAGATTGCAACATTAACAACGTGAGCAGAGGGAGCCTGCCTAGTTAGTGGACCAGGAGATTCGGGATTCTGAGAGCCATTCGCCAATGACATTGTGACAGTATTTATACTCAATCAAGTGTGTTCTTGTGGTATCTTATGGGTTATACAAGGCATCAAGGGTATCACCGAGGACTTTACAGAGGAGGTGCTTTGATGGAGTTTGCCAGATGAAGAATTTGAGAGAAAAGGAAGAAATGCTTGGGGAGCCTGTGGTTTAGAGTACTGAGGGTAGAGAGGATGAGATGAGAGGAGACAGAAAACATAAGCAAGAGTCAGATCATGGCTGGGCGTGGTGGCTCACGCCTGTAATCCCAACACTTTGGAAGGCTGAGGCAAGTGGATCACGAGATCAGGAGTTCAAGACCAGCCTAGCCAAGATGGTGAAACCCCGTCTCTACCAAAAATACAAAAATTAGCCGGGCATGGTGATGCATGCCTGTAATCTCAGCTACTCAGGAGGCTGAGGCAGGGAATTGCTTAAACGGGGAGGGAGAGTTTGCAATGAGCCAAGATTGTGCTACTGCACTCCAGCCTGGGCAACAGAGAGAGACTCTGTCTCAAAAAAAAAAAAAAAAAGTCAGATCACAAGGATGGGGGCTGCCTAGCCTAAGCTTTACTGATGGCAACAGAGCAGTTCTTATGGTTTTCTTTTAATTTCCTTTCGCTTATTTTATATTAATGTTCCAAATCATTATGTATTATCATGAGAGTCACCCAAAGGACCAGAGGTTCTGTGTTTGCCTGTGCCTTGGTGGTAAGGAACTTACTTTTATAATATGGGCTCCTGGCAGGGTCAATAGTGCAGGGCCATGATGAATTGTCATTCTAGAATGCTGGCTCCAGCATCACTGGGGACAATGCGTTGGAGAGGGCAAGGCCAGGAGTAAGAAGATCAGGGTTGGGGGCAGAAGTCTAGGGAAGAGACCATGAGGGTCTTCAAAATGAGAAGGAAGTTGTAGGGTTAGTGTGATTTACGGAGGACAGGAAACTCTAGGAGAGAGGCCAGGTTTGCTGTTCTCAGAAGCAAAAACCTTAAAAATAAGAAAGGCCCTGGAGATTGAGCAGTTAAAGCTCAGAGAGGTAAACGCAGCTGGGCTAGCAGAATATAACTTACATGACTAGGTTGCTGTGAGTTGTTCTCAATCTCAGCTTTTCAGTCTCCTGGAGTAGCTCAGGCTCTATTTCTCATATTATGATTCTGTAGGTTTAGGGACAGGGTCTAAGCATCAGTATCTTTATAAAACTTTCCACATGACTCTGATGCTGAACATTGCAAAATCACAAACATGCAGTTGAAAGAATAGGCTTATGGTGAAGGCCTTTTGCCTGATGATGGTTAGGACAAAGCCCAGCAGGGCAGGGCCCATTGACTAGTTGTGGGTGGCATCCTCCATCTGAGGCCCTGGCACCTCTACCTCTGTTTGATGGACAGGTAGCAGGAAATCTACAGGACCAACCTAGAGGTCAACTTGCCTGGTTGTCACCCCAGATCCTCTCCCTGAGGAGCATGTGTGTGAGTTCCTTGTGAGGATGTTTCAAGGTACACTAGTCACCATGGACTTAATGTGGAATGGCCAATGCAAGAATGGCCTAGTGCCGGCAGCAATGTGGAATCTTAGGCGGTGATGCGGAAATCCCCCTGTGCCCCTGCAGTGAGCTCTGTGGCCTTGGATAAATGCCCCAACATCTCTGGCAACCATGTGTATTTCAACAAGGGATGATAATAATAGCACCTCTCTCAATAGGTTGTTGAGAGATTAAATGAGATTATTAAAGTCTCTCAGTAAACTCTTATGAGGGTATTATTATACATCAGGCACTGTTCTGGGAACTGAGACATAGCATTGAACAAAAAAGGCCAAAAAAATGCCTGTTCTCATGGTGCTTACACTGTAGCAAGGTGAGACAAACAGTAAACAAAAGAATGTATCAAGCAAAAATTATATCTCATACGTAGTATACAATGTATATTAACTTTATATATGACATATTACATAAAATATATAATTATATATATGACATATAATAAAATATAATTATATATCAGTTAGTGGAGAGGAAATGGAGACAGCAAGTATAGACAGTTCTTTGGGGATGGAAATGTATGAAAAGCACTTGACATTAAGAATAGCACAGAGTAAGCATGCAGTGAATTATGTTTAAAAGGCCAAACTGCTACAAATAAGGGAGTCATAAAGATTAAGTAAACTAACATATGATGTAGAAGTGTCTAACACAGATCCAGGACTCATAAAAGAGTAATTTTTCTTCCCCCCTCCCCTGATCCTACCCACTGTCCCCAGATCACACACACAGGCAGGCACACACACACACACACCACACATACACACACACACACACACACACACACACACACACACACACGCAGGCAGCACCTTCTTGTCTTTCCTTGAGGAGGATTGTGGGAAGACTAAATCCTTCTCTCTGAATTCTTCCCAACTAGACTACCACTTGGTATCAATCGTATGGCCATGGAGATGAAACAAGTTACTTGGTGGAAGATAAGAAATCAAAACATATGGAGGGTGCTTGTCCAGAGAGCATAAATGACTCTTCATTATAATATGGGAACCAAAGTCTCAAATTAAAAATAAAAGAAGGCATGAGGTAGTTTTTGCTGCACTTCAAGCACAGAGGAGATTCATTGTCATAGAATCACTGAGAATATTATGTTGATTGGCAAGAGTTGGGCTTTGTAGAAGGGACAAAAATTCCCCACAGCTAATCTACAATGGAATTGTTCAATGTCAGACACCACTTTAATAATATTGTTCTGGGCTGCGCTAGATGTAAATATCCCCCTCTTCATTTTGTAAGCAATCAAAGGGAAGCTTTATAGATGGGAGAGCATGAAGAGTTATCCTATCTGTGCTAAAAAAAAAAACACGGACAATCTAAAAAAAATCAAAGAAATGGTGCCTTAGAAAGGATTCGCTTTGTAGCTTATCTCCAATCTCCTATGTCTGTCCAGCAAGTTGCACATTAGACACATAACAAAAGACCACACTTTAAATGTTGCCCTTGACAATATTAAAAACTACAGGATTGGCAAACCAGACTGGTGAAAAAAATCAGACTATTAAATCTGGACAGTCAGGTAATCTCCCTTCGTCTTATTGCAGTGCCTAGAAGGATGAAGGGAGTAAGGGAACTCTTGTTTATTAAGCACCCACTATGTGCTTGGATGCTTTGCCTCTGTCAGAAGCAGTCTCACATTCCAAAGTGCTGAACAATGGAGGTAGAAAGACCTAGGTCCGCAACCTAGCTCTGCCGTTTTCTCATTGTGTGGCCTTAGACAAGCAAAGGAATTAAGCTCTGCGTGCCTGCTTTTTTAACCTGTAAAATGAGGATACTACATATACCACCAGATAAAGTGCCTAGTATGTTTCAGGTCCTGGACTAAAAGTAAAATAAGCTTTTAGTCCAGGACCTGAAATATGCTAGGCACTCAGGAGTAGGTATGATAAGTCGAATTTTAATCTACACATCAGCCCTATGATGAGTTGAATTATGTCTCCCAACGAGATATCTTGAAGGCTTAACCCCCAGTACCTGTAAATATGACCTCATTTGGAACAGGGTCTTTGTAGATGATTAAATTAGGATGAGGTCATTAGGATGTATCCTATCCAGTATGAGTGGTGTCCTTATAAAAGGGGGACATTCAGACACAGAGATAAGGCCCAGAGAGTACCATGTGAAGATGGAGGATTGGAATGATGCATCTACAGCCAAGGAAGACCGAAAAATTCCCAGCAAACCACCAGAAGCTAGGAAGAGAAAAGGAAAGATTTCCCTACAGGTTTCAAAGAGATCATGGCTCTGCTGACAGCTTGATTTTAAACTTCTAGCCTTCATAACTGTAAAAAAATAAGTTTCTGCTGTCTTCGGCCACCTAGTTTTTGGTGCTTTATTACAGCAGTCCTAGCCAGTGAATACATCCTTCCAGGATGAAGAAGTATCCCCATTTTTAGAAGAATTGAAGCCCAGTGAGGGAAAGTTTACAGCTCAAGATTGTGCAGCCAGAGCTGGGATTTGAACCCAGGTCTCTCTGAGCTCAAAATCTGCTCTCTTTCTATTCACGGTGGGACCTCTCAGGAGTGGAGCTTGGCATAAAAAAGCAGGTGGGGTTGGAAATGAGCTCCATTCATTACACCCAGGTCCCAGTGGAAGCACCAGGTCAGAGTGAACAGCTCATTAACTAAAGAGCAGTGAGCGTTTGAGAGTGACTTTTTAAGAAGAATCGACTTTTATTTATAGCAATGTTCCATTCATTAATTTCAAAGGAAGAAAGCCCAAAGCAGAAGCAGGTTCATTAAAAATTTGACATTAGTAATTTAATTAAATTGGGTCTTTGCGTCTCATTGCGGAAAATGAAACGTTAGTTCTACACCAGTTCTCAGCTCACTTCCCTGGTTGGCTCCCTCCCCTCACTTTAGCTTGCTTTTTTCTCCAAATGCTTACCTGACCTGCCCCTCCCATCCCCAACACTCATAAACACATACACATCACAGTCATTGCCTCTGCTGTAAGCCAGCTGCATGGGATCATGGGAAACACTAAGTAAGCGGGTAGCGTGGGATCATGAGAAATGTTAAGTAAGCCAGCAACAGTACAGGATCATGGGAAAC
Source organism: Saimiri boliviensis (assembly GCF_048565385.1). NCBI lineage: Eukaryota > Metazoa > Chordata > Mammalia > Primates > Cebidae > Saimiri > Saimiri boliviensis. The sequence continues at coordinate 32,654,740 of NC_133459.1, read as the reverse complement.
ATCAAGTAAGTCAGCAGCAGATCATGGGAAGTGCCAAGTAATCCAGCAGCATGGGATCATGGGAAATGCCAAGTAAGCCAGCAGCATGGGATCATGGGAAACGCCAAGTAAGCCAGCAGCAAGGAATCATGGGAAATGCCATGTAAGCCGGCAGCAGTACAGGATTATGGGTAACACCAAGTAAGCCAGCAGTGGGAGATCATGGGAAGTACCAAGTAAGCCAACAATGGGGGATCATGGGAAATGCCAAGTAAGCTAGCAACATTGGATCATGAGAAATGCCAAGTAAGCCAGCAGTGTGGGATCATGGGAAATGCCAAGTAAGTCAGCAGCAAGGGAATGTGAGAAATGCTAAGTAAGCCAGCAGTGCAGGATCATGGGAAATGCTAAGCTGGGCCAATGGATAGGAGGTAAAGCTTTTCATCTAGGTCATCTCACTTGTCACAGGTAAGGAATAACCTCTGACCTCTCCCCCGGCTGGGTTTGGTTCCCTACCTGTCCCTGTCCCATCATAACACTTAGTGTGCATTAATTGTGCACACCACCCACTGGACTGAGAGCTTAGATTCACTTGTGTTGTACTCATTGAACACCAGGCTCTGTCCTAAGAAATTTGCATACCTGAACTGGTTTAACTCTTGCAACAATTAATTTAATATAAGGAAGGTGTTGTTGAGCTCCCTGTCTTACAAATGAGGAAACTGAGGTGCATAAAGGTTAAAAGACCTCCTGACAGTCCAACAGGTGGTAAGATGTCAGGATGGGAAGTGAACCCAAGCACAGTGGCTCCAAGTCTGCTCTTTCCACCATCGGGCTGCATGGCTTCCCAGAGACAGCCTCAATAAATCATTGCCAGGCGGATTAATGGAGAGGTACTTAAATGGTAGTCTGGGCATGATGACTCAGACCCCTACTCCTCACCCCGTGGGGGTATCCTGGAATGATGAGAGGTGTTGACCTTTAAGGCACAGGCAGTTCCAACTCTGGGGGATAAAGCAGAGGGCAGGGGGAGCTGGGTCAGGTAGAACAAGTGACTGACTCACAGGCACAGAGAAGCTGCATCCTCCCTCCCTCCTTATGGCCAGGTCATGGTGCTCTTGCACCTATCCCAAGACATTTCCTCTGCCTCATGAGAGCACATGACCATGATTGCTTGGCTCACACACTGTGTCTGGTGTTCCCTGGCTCCCAATTTTCCCCTTTAAACAGGTCAGGCTGATGAGAACCCAGGTTCTTGTCTTCCTGCTTCTTGTCTTACCACTTTGCTGCCTATTCCGCTGCCTATTCCAACCTCTTCAACTCCCCTGAACCTGTGGGGCCAAAGTGTCCCTCTGGCTGCCAAGGCAGATCACACATGAAAGAAAGGACACTGGATTTAATGAGCACCTACTCTTACGCCATGCCTTATGTCCCTTCCATGGTATTTAGTGAGGAGTGTGGAGTCTGAAATCAGGGCAGCCACGCCCAAGAGAGGAAAGTGATATTCCTGCAGTTGCATCTCTAGTGATGGTGATGGACGTCATTCACATCCATGGCTGCACATTAGAAAAGGCAAGAAACCTGGATGTCCAGTTGTAAATCTCATGTGTGAAATTTTCAGTAACCCCTCCCTCTTCGGAATAACCCATTCTCAGGTAATCAACAGCCTTGAGAAGTGGTAGATCAGCAGTGGTCAATGCTGTTTACAGAAGAAATGAGTTCCAGGAAGTTCAAGTGGCCTAGGGAAGTACTGCTAGGAAGCCAGGCATCAGGCCTCTAGCCCATCTCACAGGCTACCTATCTCTCTCTCTCTCCTCACAGTTCTCCCCAGCCACACGTGTGGGAACCCAGGGAGGCTGCCCAATGGCATCCAGCAGGGCTCAACCTTCAACCTTGGTGACAAGGTCCGCTACAGCTGCAACCCTGGCTTCTTCCTGGAGGGCCATGCCGTGCTCACCTGCCACTCTGGCTCTGAGAACAGTGCCACGTGGGACTTCCCCCTGCCTTCCTGCAGAGGTAGGTGGCCAGAGAAGGGTCTGACAGAGTGGGGCAGTGGCTGGGAGGGGGTTGCTGGAGCATCCAGTGACATCCAGTCTCAAAGGGGAAAGCTACATCCCAGCAGGGAGTGGGGTACCCACTTCAGGTAGCCCAAGTCTGGAGAGCACAGAGGGTCTTCAGAGTGCCCAGGTGTTCTAGGGGTGTTTCAGCCTCACCTGACCTCCTAAGCCTCATGTGTGTGTTCCCTCATTTTCTTCCCCTGCATCAACAAACATGTAGCAGTCTTCCCTCACCTCTAGTCCTCCTGTATCAGAAGAAACATAGTTTATCCTCCTACTGCAGACCCTCTTTCCTCTTGTGGAAGCCAGATCACTTCCCCAACAGCTTTTGTACTGACCTTACTGTAGGAATTATTATTTTCTGTTTCCTATAAATTCAGCCTCTCTCCCTATTTAATAGTGTCTTCCTCTCAGCCTTCAAATATGCTCAAAATCTTTTTACTCCAACAACACCCTCCCTGCCAAAAACACCTCTCTTCTATGCTGCCTTGGCCTCAGCTTCCCAGCTAGGATGACCAACTTATCCATATTTGCCCAGGACCTTCCCACTTTTAGTCCTGAAAGTTTCGCATCCTGGAAACCCTCTCAGTTTCAGGCAGCAGAGACATTTGTCACCCTACTGCCAGCCTATTCCTTACGTGATCCTCCTTCCTCCCTCCCTCCCTTCCTTCTTTCCTCTCCCTCCCTCCCTCCCTCCCTTACTCCCTCCCTTCCTTCCTTCCTTCCTTTTCCTCCCTCCCTCCCTCCCTTCCTTTCTTCCTTTTTGAGATAGGATCTTGCTCTGTCCTCCAGGCTGGAGTGCAGTGACATAATCATAGCTTACTGCAGCCTCGAACTCCTGGGATCAGGCAATCCTCCTGCATCACCCTTTGGAGTTCCAGGGACCACAGGCATGCATCACCATGCCCAGCTAATTTTTGTATTCTTTTTTCATGCAGACAGAGTCTCTCTCTGTTTCCCAGGCCAGTCTTGAACTCCTGAGCTCATATGATCCTCTGGCCTTGGCATCACAAAGTGCTGGGATTACAGGCATAAGCCACCAAACCCAGAACATGATCATTTTTAAAAGCTTAGCAAATATAGAAGGGAGTAAAGAAGAAAAAATCTCTAGCTGTTTTAACCATGATTTTAATGTATTTCCTCTCCATCTTCTTCCAATACATATGGCACATATGCATCTATTACAAATGTGTACATAAATTGAGATTGTGATACATGCAGTTTTTAACCACCTTTGAAAAACAGTCGGTCACATCACACTGTCACATTTCCATGCCATCAACATAGCTCAGCATCTTGAAAGCTCCATCCAGGCCCGTCCCTCCTTTTTCCTTCTCATTTACTCCTCTGTAGACTGGCCTTTGCCCCCAATATTTGCATCATTTTGCCAAATCAGATGGGAATTGTTTTGGTTCTTGTATTTTTTGACCTCTTAAGAAACCTTTGCACTATTGACCACTCTTTTCTTCTAGTAACGCTCATCTCTAAATTCCATGGATCCTGAACATCCATGTATCAGTCTGGGAGGAGCATTTCCAGGAGTTGAGAAGTCATTGGAATAAGTAGCTCCTCCTTTAGTTCAAGTTTTTAATTTTTTTTCTTTTGGAGGAAGCTTTTCTATAATTACTATAAAAGACTGGCTCCAGGGATAAGCAGATCCTTCCTGCCACATGCATACACTTTTTGTTATTGGCACTAAGGATAAAAATTACTTGGAATGTATACCTGTTTCCCTTCTTCCCACTCCCATGACAGACATAATTAATGGGCTATTGTACACTTTCTGCTTAAGTCCAGACACAGCTGTGAATTCCCTCCCATTAGACAAGACACAGCCAATCAATCTGAGTTGCCACTTTACTTCACCTTTGTTTACCTCTCCTTAACCAATAGAATTGGCCTTGGCCATGTTGATCCTTCTTGGTGAAGCATAAGAGAACTCCGGCTTTCCTAAGTCCCATCTTCCCAGACCCCATTCCTAAGTCAGGACCTGCCTCTTTCCATGATTGACAAAATACAATTACCAAACCAATCAGGTGAGACCTTGGCCCCTGCACACAGGTGTGTGGCCTAACCACAGCCTGAAAGCTGCTGTATCTGCCCTTCCTTATGGCATCCTTACCCATCCTCTGCCTTGAGGATGTTTCAGTTAACATTCTGATCTTCCAAGAAGGGTGTCAGAATTGTGACATGATGGTGGAATATGAAATATGATAGTAAATAAAATCAGGTGTCTAAGTTGTGAAATATAAACCATAGTTCTATTCCTTTTTTGCAGCACTATAAATGTCATGCTATTTTGTTCAAGATAAAAACCAAAAACAAGTGTAATACAGTTATCGGTCTAGTGGGGGTATCACTCTGCTTGGTGAAGTACAATTCGCAGCAATATCCCATGCTAACATGGTGAAAATCCACTAACCCTCCTAATACCTCCAGGAGTCTGTTAGCTTTAGCCTCCTCCAAACCTTGAACTCACTGCCATGCCTCCCTTCTCCTGGTTCTTCTCTGCCAACTTAGATTGGGAACTAGGTCCATTTTTCTTGGGACCCCACTTCTCCAAAAGACAAAATACAAGCCAACAAACAAAACCACCAACGAAGGCATCTGCATGTAGTTCAGGCTTTATGGAAGGTGTGGCAATGCAAGGAGCTTACATCTCAGCAATGCAGATGACTTAAAATGAAAGTATTAGCAGCCAGGAGCTGCAAAGTCTTTTGGCTCCTCCTCCCGGGAAGCTTCTCCTGGCTTCTGTCTTGGCAGGCTCCAGGTTCCCCTCTGATGTGCAGTGTACCCTCTCTCCTTTCTCCAGCCTCTTCTGCCTTGATGCCACTTGCACCTTGAGCCCATTTCAGAATGTCCATCAATTTCTTAGGCACCAGAGCCTGGTTTCCTCTTGGTTTTGCCATCTCCTTGCAGTCTGATGTCTCCCTTCCTCATCCAAGATATTTAGGTATAAGGTAATATTTTCCTGAACAAAGAGAACTCTCATCCTATAAGAAATGCTGGGGCTGGATGTTAACATATATTTTTGTTACCCCACAAATCAGAGAGAAGTGATGAGGGCAGTCTCATGGAGGTCTTCCATCTCAGAGAGGTCTTCTACCTCATGGAGGTCTTCCATCTCATGGAGGTCTTCCATCTCATGGAGGTCTTCCACCTCATGGAGATCTTCCAGGTCGGATCAAGGCCCACAGCCTAGTGTCTTTGTGTCCAGGCACAGCAGGCAGCAAGTGCTGGCCTTTCTATGGGAAGCCACAGGGCGGAGAGAGGCCAATCTTCCAGCATTCACACCACAATAATGCATGGGCCTGGGTGGGGGTGGCATGTCTTTCTGTGGCACGACTCTCTGAAGTCTTTCAATTCCTTTTTCAGCTTCTGAAATGATGATGATTCTTTCCCTCCTTCTCCTTCACTGACTTTCCCCACTCCTTTCCCTTAAATACTAAAGGACCAGCTCAGCCTCTTCTCTGGAGACTTCTTGCATCTCTTGGAATTTCTCATTTGTGTGTCTGTAATTGCTACTAGAGGGCAACTCTCTGATCCCCACCTCCAACCCCATTCTCTGTTTTGAACTTCAGGACCATGTGGATAGTGAACTGTGCTGAAGTTCTCTTTAGGATGTGTTTCGAACTTGGCCCATGAAAACATCAGTCTTCCTGTTTTTCCCAAACCTGCTCTTTTTGCTGCCTTCTCCAGCTTGGTGAAGAATGTCCCCACCCCTCTGTCAGCTTACACTCTAGCTTTTCTTGCTCTCACATCGCACCATCGGCCCCCATGTCCCTCTGTACCAGCCCACCCCTCCACGTCTCTGTCACTCTTCAAACGATGGTCCAGGCTCTCTCGTCTCTCACCTGCCTCACTGAAGGTGACCCTTTGTAACCAGGTGTGGCCCAGTTCTCTCCTGCTCACCAGCTCATTTCTACCTGTACTGTGGGGAGAACTTTCTAACGCACAGATCTGACAAAGTTACCAGTTACTTAGTGGTTCTTCATCACTGATTCCTTAGCACGGAGCACAAGACTCTTCCAGAAAGAGTCTCACACTTTCTAGTATGTCTCTTAGACTTATTTTAAGTAGCTTCCACTTTAGCCACACCAGAGAATGATCCCTCCCAAATGCCCTAGGGAAGCCAGCTGAGGATGTCAAGTCCTGCTTCCAGAAGGGCTTCCAGCCCCCTGCTGCCTGAGGGGGCCAAGATGTGGTTCTGCTCAAAGGCTAGGAGAGAATAAAATGGCTCTCCAACTCTCAGACCCCCCAGGGCCTCCCCTCACCCCCAGCTACCCCCCACTTTCAGGTTCATTTCTCTGTTCTAATTCCCACAAGCTGCAAGAATATCCTAAGAAACATCCTCGGTAATGTTGGTGATTTTAAGGAAGTCATTTCTCAAACTGTTCTTCCTTAGGCGGCCGAACTAAACAGGAGCAAAGGGTACCCACCATATACCTGCCCCGTGCCAGGGGTGGCGGTCTTGCCAGAGTGAAGCGTTTCATACTCGGGGAGCATTAAAAGCCTTTTGGCCTTTCTTCTTCTCATGTAGAACTCTCAAGGGCTGACATCTGCAAGTGGATAAACCTCATCCACTGGGCAGTGGTCCGTAAATATTTGCTGAATGAACAGCTGTCTGGATAGGTCTAATTCACCATCAGAATCATGCTGGCATACAAGCCCGAAAGGAAAACTGCTAGCCTGGGTTTCCCCACCTGCCCAGTAGCTCTGAGTGACAATCTCTTTAAGTCCAAAGCTTCCCAGAGCAGACTGGAGAGCCGTGTGTGTGTCTGTTTCATCCAGGAAATGCCATGTGCCCAGCTGGAGGGTGGACTTGGTCTGGGGACAGCACAGACTGGGGGAGCAGCTGGGAATAGGGAGCAGATGTGAGGCTGACCCCCAAGAAGTCCTCTCCCAAAGATCCTGACCCATCAAGGCTTGGTCCAGCTGACAGAGGGAAGGAAGTGGGACCTGTGACCTCCCTTCATTTGTGTCACACCGGGCACATTTTCAAAGGCAGAGGTCCCAGGGAGGTGCTGTGCTTTGTGTCCTCTCTTTAATCCACAAGAAGGACCAGGTGGATTTCAGCAACAGGCCTCTGACTTATGAGGGCCATTGGCCCTGGATCAAAGAAGGCTGCATGGGGAAGTGACAGAGTCCATATATGCTGGGGGCTGAGAGGCAGGTGGTAGGGAGAAAGCGGGCCTGAGCAAGAAGTGCTTGGCCTCTGAAGTTCAAGCCAAACATGGCAGGCTGCCCCCATACCTGAGGAAGTGGGAATTTGGTCTTTAGAAGCTCATACTGCAAGTGCTGAGCTTCATTCCAAATTTTCTGGCCCAGGGGAATAAGTCTGCCGACTGTGAAACAGAAGCAGTGGTGTTGGGTACGGGCAGTGCATAGGGTCAGACGGCCCTGGTTCGACCCTAGCTAGGCCAGCCCCTAGCTGTGTGGTTGCCAGTGCACTGCTAAACCCCTCTGAGTTTTAAAGGTAGGACACAAGTAGCAGCCTTACAGGGCTGATTGTATCCTCATTCATTCACTTGACTACTCAACAACTTTCTACTGAGTGCCGGTTATGTGCCAGCTAGTCATTAATTCAATTATCGTTTATTGACTGCCTATTAAGTGCCAAATATTTTTCGAGATTCAGAGAATTGCAATGATGAACAAGTCAGACCAAATTCCATAATCTCTTGGAGTTTACATTCTAGCAGCCAGGAGGCAGAAAACAGACACACAAACAAAAAAACAAATTTCAGGTGGTGGTAGGAGCTATGAGGAAGTAAAGTCTTAGCCAGTGATGAGGAAAGCTACTTTAGATGGAGCAGTCAGGAGAGGCGTCTCTGAGGAGGTGGCCTCTGAACTGAGTCCTGAGTGTCAAGGAGGAGCCTGTCATGTGAAGACCTGGAAAATGACATTCCTGGCAAAAGAAGCAGCAAGTGCAAAGACCCTGAGGTGGGAAAGTGCTGCCCACGTTAGAGGAACAGAAAACAGGTCCCTGCAGCAAAAGTAGAGTGAGGGGTGGGTGGAGAGGGCAGGGATGGGGAGAAGCAGGGTAAGAAGTATAGGCTGAGGTGGGTGGATCACAAGGTCAGTAGTTTGAGACCAGCCTGACCAACATGGTGAAACTCCATCCTCTACTAAAAACACAAAAATTAGCCGGGTGTGGTGGCATGTGCCTGTAATCCCAGCTACTCAGGAGGCTGAGTCAGGAGAATCACTTGAACCCAGGAGGTGGAGGTTTCAGTGAGCCGAGATCATGCCACCGCACTCCTGCCTGGGTGACAGAGTGGGACTCCATCTCAAAAAAAATAAATTAAAAAGTACAGGCTTGGTTCTGAGTTCAGGAGGCAACCAAGGGAGAGTTTTAAGCAGAGGTATAGTTCAATATAACTTAATTTAAAAAAAAAAAATCACTCTGGATACTAGCTAGGCAAGAGGCACCATAGGAAGACCAGTTAAGAGGCAGCTATTATGGGCAGCCAGGCTGGAGATGACGCATCTTGGTCGAGATGCTTCTGTTGGCTGTAGTAGAGGTGGAGGGACAGGCGTAGATGGGGGCTGTCCTTTGGGGATACAGCCAACAGACCTTACAGGTGGATTGGATGACTGATAGAATAAAGGCTCAAAGCTGACCCCTAGGCTTTTTTCTGGAGGGATGGTGGGTGAGGAGGGCAGTGATCAAGATGGATATGACTGGCACAGGGGGCAGGAAGCATGTGCCTTAAAGGGAATCAAGACAGCTCACTTTGTCCAGGTAAAGTTTGAGATGCTGTGAGACATCCAAGTGGGGAAATTAATTCTGCAACTAGGAGTCCTAAGCTAGAAAGAGATCTGGGAGAGGCATAAGAGACCCTAGGGTAACACTGTAGATAGCAAAGAGGGTCTGGGCACTGTATGCTGGACCCAACTGTGTTGATCAAATTTAACAACACAGAGAAGACCCTAAACACTGTACGGGGTGTAGTGTGGACCTTGAGTGATTCCAAGCACTGGGGCCCCAGCAGGGACCACAGCTACCCAATGTCACTCTTTACAATAGGGTACCTCTACCGCTGCTGGGATCACTAGCGTCCCATCACCTTTGCCATTACTGTTACTAGAGCAGAACATTTCACAACATGGGCTCTGGAGGCCAGCCACCTGGATTCAAATCCTGGCCTTGTCATTCACACACACTGGCTGGACCAGTTACTCAATCTCTCTATGCCCAGTTTTCTCATTTGTAAATGGGAATAATAATAGTACTTAACTTACAAGTTGGAAGTAAGGTTCAAGTTGATAAATGCTAAGCACATAGCAGAGGGCCTCATCCATAGTTATGACTCAGTGAGGGGTATCTATCATTGTCAGTCTTACTGCCACAGCCTTATTGGCCACCATGTATTGAGCCCTACCTAAGTACCACATCCTGCATTACCTTTCTTAATCCTCACAAATCCCGAGGAGGTTAAGGTACTGTTATCTCCTGTTACAAGTGAGGAAACTGAGGCCTAGAGAGGTGCAGTGCTTTGCCTGTGATCACACAGCTAGAGAGCTGTGGAGCCAGGATTCAGCCCAAGTCCGTGTGCCTAACACCCGTGATCTTGACCACTGCCCTCCACTGCAGGCAAGGATGGTGGCCTCTGGCCCACAGCAGGAGACTCACAATGGCACTATGATTTCCAGAGCTTCCCTAGCCTGGTGGTTCAGGGCCCAAGAGCTTGGCCTGCAGGTGCATGCATTCCCCGCATGGCTACACCAGTCAGGGACTGGCAGTCTCTTGTGGTTTCCTCTTGACCTTCCTTGTTCCACGAGCTCCTTAGGAGAGAGACCTCTAGGAAAGGGTCTGAGGTCATTCTATTGGACAGATGCTGCTTCAGGGTGGGGGCTGGAAGCTACTTATCCTTCTTATAAAGAAAGCCAGACCCAAGGTTCACCCACCTCCACTTGAGCACTGGGAGCTAGGACAGCACTTTTGAGGCAGCATGAAGCCTCCCAGGTGGAAGAGAGGGGAGCAGGAGGAGGCACCTCATGCCTGGAAAACCCCACCTCCAGGGTCTAGTGCTTCCAGAAGCCTGCTCCTAGCCCATGTCAGGAACAGGATTACAGTGACTGAAGCCCAGGAGGCAAAGAAATAGGTGGGTAATGATGTGGGCCTGGAGTCATAAGGTCTTTGGTTCAAACCCTAGCTCCAACATTTAGTATCTATGTGGCCACCAGGAAGTCTTAAAACCTCACTGAGCCTCTGTTTTCTCATCTGTAAAATGTGCATGGTAATACCTATGCTCTTGAAGATTTGAGGGCTAAAGGAGAAAATGCAGATGATGCATTTTGCACAATGCCTGGCCCATAATGAAAGCTCAATAAGAAGTGTCATGTAATCAAATACCATGTCCTGTCTACATTCTTCTCAGAAAGATACCTCAGGTGGCTGTATCTATAGGAATCTGGAGACAAAAGTGATGTTCTCAGAATTGGTCAGTTCTTCATTTTAAGGAGAGTCATTGATAAAGCCAAGGATGAATGGGTAGAGTCCAAAGCCCCCAGGAAGAGGGGACTGAGGAAGTTGAGCAAGTTATGGGGGCCCTAGCATGGAAAGGCACACTGAGCCATTCCACACAAGAAAAGGGGGTGGGAAGCAGCTATGGGGTGCTCCTGCGCTGGTGCTCTCAGTCTTGCACTGGAATTGCAAGATGGTGGCTTCTCCTTTGAGACTTGTTGGCATCTTCATTTCCATAGATGCTGAGGGGTCATGGGGAAGATGATGTGAACAGAAGCTAATTCCAAGGACCCCAGATCTTGTAGGCGTACAAGATGGTACCCTACAGCTGGCCTGAAGTGGAGAGGATAAATTTCTGTTTTCTCCATTTCCCACCTGAAATTCATCAGTCATTGTCGAGTTAACAGACACCAAAGAGGACTGAGGGATCATTCTCTAAAATTATGGTTAATTGAAGAGATTTCCATGGAACTTAAGGTCAATCATAAATAAAGTCATAAACTTGGAAAGGCAACTATCAGCATAACACACCTGCACCTCAGAATGTGCATGACTTAATGGTGGTGCAAAATGTCCATTGCCGGAGAAGGAGAAAGTGTAAATGAATATTTTAGGACTATGGTCTCAGCTGAAGGTTATGTTTTATGACTCTGGAGTTGTAACCATGAAATATGATGCCTTGTTTAAAGTGAGAAAACCTCTAAACAGCTTCTGCAGAATCTTCAATCAAAACAGGATATAATGCGAGGGCCAGGGTGTTAGATAAGCCCAAGAGGCAGGGTTGGCTAAAATGGTAAAGGTGCCACCTTCAGAGGGGACTTGTGGCTCTGGCCAGAGGATCTCAAGTTCTCAAATCCTCAGTTCTAGAACAGTCCAGAAATTATTGCCTACAGTTAGGACGTTTGAAAATCTCAGGATGCCTTATCAAACCACTGTCAAGGTGCCGTATGGTGGAGGAGACTAGTGCCAGAGGGTCTATGACCTTGAGAAAGTTACTTAACCTCTCTGAGCTTCAGTTTCCTCTTACATTTATTTGTTTGGCAGATATTAGTCAAGTACCTGCTGTATGCCGGGAAACGTGCTAGTTGATAGGGACAGAACAGACATGGCCTCTGTTCTCATGGAGTTTACTGTCTACACGTTAGCTAAGTAATGGCATAATTATGGAAAACTATTAGTTACGGCAAAATATGTGGTGCTCAGAAATAATATGATGAGGGAGAGGTTATTCTGTTTCTAGAAAGATCCTTGAGGAAGCAGCGCTTGGATTGGGACCTAAAGGCTGAGGGCAGGGGGCAGTCAGGCCCAACAAGATAGGGCAGAAGTTTCCAGAAAGAGAAAATCACAGTTTCAAAAGTCCTGGAGCAAGGAAATGCTAAGTGTATCGGAAGAACTGGGAGGAGGCCAGGGTGGCTACAGATGGTATGGAGGGAGAGACTGGCATGAGGCAAGGCTGTGTGAGGTCCTTGTGAGCCATCGGGTATTTCAGTTTATCCTGAGTGACAATGGAGGTTATTAACAGTTCCAACAGAGAGAGTGGCATGCTTTCCAGTATTACTCTGGCCTCTGTGAAGAATGGACAGAGGCTGCAAAGCAATCTACAGATTCAATGTAATCCGTATCAAAATACCAGTGTCATTTTTCACAGAAATAGAAGAAACAATCCTAAAATTCATATGGAACAACAACAGCAACAAAAAAGCCTGAATAGCCCAAGCAATCTTGAGCAAGAAGAATAAAGCTGTAAGCATCATGCTACATGACTTCAAAATATATTATAAGGCCATAGTAACCAAAATAGGATGGTATTGGTATAAAAACAGACACATAGACCAATGGAACAGAATGGAAAGCCCAGAAATAAATTCATATACTTATAGCCATCTGATTTTAAACAAAGGCACCAAGAACATGCATTAGGGAAAGGACACTTGCTTTAATCATGCTGGGAAAACTGGGTAGCCATATGCAGAAAAATGAAACTAAACCCCATCTCTTACTGTAGGCGAAAATCAACTTAAAATGAATTAAAGCCCTAAACTTAAGACCCGAAACTATAAAACTACTGGAAGGAAACACAGGGGAATTATTTCAGGATATTGGTCTGAGCAAAGATTTTATGGCTAAGACCCCAAAAGCACAGGCAACAAAAACAAAAAATAGTCAAATGGGACTATATTAAACCAAAAAGCTTCTACACAGAAAAAGAACCCATCAACAAAGTGAAAAGACAACCTGTTAAAGATGAGAAAATATTTGCAAACTATTCATCTGACAGGGGACTAATGTCCAGAATGTACAAGTAACTCAAACAACTCAAAAAGCAAAAAAACAAATAAAAAAGTGAGCTAAGGACATGAATAGACATTTTTCAAAAGAAGACATAAAAATGGCAAACAGGTATATGAAAAGATGTTCAGCATCTCTAATCATCAGGGAAGTGCAAGTCAAAAATCACAATGAGATATTATTTTACCCTAGTTAGAATGGCTATTATTAAAAAAGCAAAAAACAACAGATGTTGGCAAGGATATGGAGAAAAGAGAACTCTTATACTTTGTTGGTCAGAATTTAAGTTAGTACAGCCACTATAGAAAACAGTATGGAGAGTTCTCAAAAAACTAAAAATAGAACCACCATATGATCAAGCACTTCCACTACTGAGTATTTATCCAAAGGAAAGGAAATCAGAATATCAAAGGGGTACCTACACCCCCATGTTTACTGAAATTCATAACAACAAAGATATGGAATCAACCCAAGTGCACAACATTGGATAAATGTATAAAGAAAATGTGATATATATATATAATACATACACACACACACATACATACGTACACATACATACACACACGTGCACACACACAGTGGAATACTACTCAGATGTTAAAAAATTAAATTAGCTGGGTACGGTAGCATGCACCCATAGTCCCGGTTACTCAGGAGGCTGAGCCAAAGGATCTCTTGAGCCCAGGAATTCAAATTCAGCCTGGGTAATGTCCAGCACAACCCCATCTCTACTTTAAAAAAGAAAAGAAAAGAATGAATGAAATCGTGTCATTTGCAGGAACATGGGTGGAACTGGAGGTCATTATGCTAAGTGAAATAAGCCAGGCACAGAAAGACAAATATCATCTAACACGCATACGAGGAGTTAAAAAAGTGGATCTCATGGAAGTTGAAAGCAGAATGATTGATAGTTGCCAGAGGATGGGAAGGCTGTGTGTGTCAGGGCTTGGAGGATGTGAGGGATGAAGAGAGGTTGGTTAACAGTTGCAAACATACAGTTAGGTCAGTGATCCCCAACCTTTTTGGCACCAGGGGCCAGTTTCATGGAAGACAATTTTTCCATGGACAGGAGGTGGGAGAGGTTTCAGGATGAAACTGTTCCACCTCAGATCATCAGGCATTAGATAACTAGTGTAACACTCACCTCCTGCTGTGCAGCCCAAGTCTTAACAGGCCCTGCTCCACGGCCCAGGGGTTGGGGACCCCTGAGTTAGGTAGAAGGAAGAATAAGTTCTAATGTTCAATAGCAGAGTAGGGTGACTATAGTTAAAACAACGGTGTATTGTATATTTCAAAATTCCCAACACATAAAAAATGATAAACCCTTGAGGTGATGGATACCCTAAATACCCTGACTGGATCATGATACATACTGTGTTAGGCTTTTCTTGTATTGCTGTAAAGAAATGCCTGAGACTGGGTAATTTATAAAGAAAAGAACTTTAATTGGCTTATGGTTCGACAGGCTGTACGGGAGGCATAGCATCGGCAGCTGCTCAACTTCTAGGGAGGCCTCAAGGAGCTTTTACTCGTGGTGGAAGGCGAAGTGGGAGCAGGCACATCACATGACCAGAGCAAGAGACAGAAAGAGTGAGGGAGAGGTGCCACACAATTTTCAACACTCCGATCTAGAGATGACTCACTCACTCTCACAAGGACAGCCCCAAACCATGAGGCATCCATCCCCATGACCCACACACCTCCCACCAGGCCCCACCTCCATTATTGGGGATTACATTTCAACATGAGATTTGAGTGGGCCATCCAAACTATATCGCCTACTATGCATGTCAAAAAAATATCACACGTGCCCCATAAAAATGTACAAATATTTTGTAACAATAAGTTTTTTTAAAAAGAGTGCTCCAAGATAAAGTTCTCAATGCAAAGAAATAAGTATGTGAGGTGATTGATAGGTTAATTATCTTGATTTAATTATTCTACAATACATACATATATCAAAAGATGACAGTGTATTCCATAAGGATATACAATTATTGTCAATTAAAAGTAAAATTTTAAAACTGAAAAACAAAAGGAATGGACGGACTGGAGGAGGAAGGAGGCTTGGAGACCAGGAGGGGGCTTCATGGGTGTGGTCAACTTGGAGTAGAGCAATGGCAGCGATGGTGGGGGACAGGATTGAGCACCACCTAGGTGGACTGCCAGGTGAGTCGCTAGCTGGATGTGGGAGTCCAAGAGGAGTTGAGGATGTCCCCTGAGCCTCTGACATGAGGAAGTGGGTGAATAGTGCTGACACTCCAAGATGGGAAAGTCAGAAAGAAGGCTAGGTTCCTGGGAGAAAAGGATGAGAGCGGTTTGGGTTGGGTTGGGTTTGAGAGCAATGTGGAATATCTACTTGGGGTTCTAAGACTGGAAGTAGGCAGAAAGCTCTGGAGTCATTGTCTTTCCTCCAAGACCTGCTCTCCTTCTGGAGTTCTTGGTTGTCCACCTGTATGTGCAGGCCAGATTAAATGAGACCACGTGGACCAAGGGTCTGGTTGGAGACTTGTCCACACAAAGTGTCTGTACCTGCTCCCCATCTCCTGAGCCATTCCCTCCCCTTCTAATGTTTCTGTTTGTGGTCCCTGCTTACTTTTCCACCTGAGTGCCCTTCCCTTCCCACCTTCTCTTCCTTCAGGTATCTTTGCCTCTCC